>NW_027437581.1:0-300000 GCF_965140245.1 Athene noctua
AGGCAGAGAATTCCCGGCTAGCAGCTTCCCTGTGGCCGGGAAGTGCAAACGTACGCGTTTTCGGCCGAAAACGCGTTTTCCGGCGAAAACGCACACCACGGCTCTTTCTGAGAAAAAGCAAGCACGGAGGACGAGAATCGCTTTTGCCCTGCGTAGCGTTCCGGGCAGCGGGTAGAACCAGGCAGAGAATTCCCGGCTAGCAGCTTCCCTGTGGCGGGGAAGTGCAAACGTACACGTTTTCGGCCGAAAACGCGTTTTCCGGCGAAAACGCACACCACGGCTCTTTCTGAGAAAAAGCAAGCACGGAGGACGAGAATCGCTTTTGCCCTGCGTAGCGTTCCGGGCAGCTGGTAGAACGAGGCAGAGAATTCCCGGCTAGCAGCTTCCCTGTGGCGGGGAAGTGCAAACGTACACGTTTTCGGCCGAAAACGCTTTTTCCGGCGAAAAAGCACACCATGGCTCTTTCTGAGAAAAAGCAAGCACGGAGGACGAGAATCGCTTTTGCCCTGCGTAGCGTTCCGGGCAGCGGGTAGAACCAGGCAGCGAATTCCCTGCTATCAGCTTCCCTGTGGCCGAGAAGTGCAAACGTACAGGTTTTCGGCCGAAAACACGTTTTCCGGCGAAAACGCAAACCACGGCTCTTTCTGAGAAAAAGCAAGCACGGAGGACGAGAATCGCTTTTGCCCTGCGAAGCGTTCCGGGCAGCGGGTAGAACCAGGCAGCGAATTGCCGGCTAGCAGCTTCCCTGTGGCCGGGAAGTGCAAACGTACACGTTTTCGGCCGAAAACGCGTTTTCCGGCGAAAACGCACACCACGGCTCTTTCTGAGAAAAAGCAAGCACGGAGGACGAGAATCGCTTTTGCCCTGCGTAGCGTTCCGGGCAGCGGGTAGAACCAGGCAGAGAATTCCCGGCTAGCAGCTTCCCTGTGGCCGGGAAGTGCAAACGTACACGTTTTCGGCCGAAAACGCGTTTTCCGGCGAAAACGCACACCACGGCTCTTTCTGAGAAAAAGCAAGCACGGAGGACGAGAATCGCTTTTGCCCTGCGTAGCGTTCCGGGCAGCGGGTATAACCAGGCAGTGAATTCCCGGCTAGCAGCTTCCCTGTGGCCGGAAATTGCAAACGTACACGTTTTCAGCCGAAAACGCGTTTTCCGGCGAAAACGCACACCACGGCTCTTTCTGAGAAAAAGCAAGCACGGAGGACGAGAATCGCTTTTGCCCTGCATAGTGTTCCGGGCAGCGGGTAGAACCAGGCAGAGAATTCCCGGCTAGCAGCTTCCCTGTGGCGGGGAAGTGCAAACGTACAGGTTTTCGGCCGAAAACGCGTTTTCCGGCGAAAACGCACACCACGGCTCTTTCTGAGAAAAAGCAAGCACGGAGGACGAGAATCGCTTTTGCCCTGCGTAGCGTTCCGGGCAGCGGGTAGAACCAGGCAGAGAATTCCCGTCTAGCAGCTTCCCTGTGGCGGGGAAGTGCAAACGTACACGTTTTCGGCCGAAAACGCGTTTACCGGCGAAAACGCACACCACGGCTCTTTCTGAGAAAAAGCAAGCACGGAGGACGAGAATCGCTTTTGCCCTGCGAAGCGTTCCGGGCAGCGGGAAGAACCAGGCAGAGAATTCCCGGCTAGCAGCTTCCCTGTGGCCGGGAAGTGCAAACGTACACGTTTTCGGCCGAAAACGCGTTTTCCGGCGAAAACGCACACCACGGCTCTTTCTGAGAAAAAGCAAGCACGGAGGACGAGAATCGCTTTTGCCCTGCGTAGCGTTCCGGGCAGCGGGTAGAACCAGGCAGAGAATTCCCGGCTAGCAGCTTCCCTGTGGCCGGGAAGTGCAAACGTACACGTTTTCGGCCGAAAACGCGTTTTCCGGCGAAAACGCACACCACGGCTCTTTCTGAGAAAAAGCAAGCACGGAGGACGAGAATCGCTTTTGGCCTGCGTAGCGTTCTGAGCAGCGGGTAGAAATAGGCAGCGAATTGCCGGCTAGCAGATTCCCTGTGGCCAGGAAGTGCAAACGTACACTTTTTCGGCCGAAAACGCGTTTTCCGGCGAAAAAGCACACCACGGCTCTTTCTGAGAAAAAGCAAGCACGGAGGACGAAAATCGCTTTTGCCCTGCGTAGCGTTCCGGGCAGCGGGTAGAACCAGGCAGCGAATTGCCGGCTAGCAGCTTCCCTGTGGCCGGGAAGTGCAAACGTACACGTTTTCGGCCGAAAACGCGTTTTCCGGCGAAAACGCACACCACGGCTCTTTCTGAGAAAAAGCAAGCACGGAGGACGAGAATCGCTTTTGCCCTGCGTAGCGTTCCGGGCAGCGGGTAGAACCAGGCAGAGAATTCCCGGCTAGCAGCTTCCCTGTGGCCGGGAAGTGCAAACGTACACGTTTTCGGCCGAAAACGCTATTTCCCGCGAAAACGCACACCACGGCTCTTTCTGAGAAAAAGCAAGCACGGAGGACGAGAATCGCTTTTGCCCTGCGTAGCGTTCTGAGCAGCGGGTAGAAATAGGCAGAGAATTCCCGGCTAGCAGCTTCCCTGTGGCGGGGAAGTGCAAACGTACACGTTTTCAGCCGAAAACGCGTTTTCCGGCGAAAACGCACACCACGGCTCTTTCTGAGAAAAAGCAAGCACGGAGGACGAGAATCGCTTTTGCCCTGCGTAGCGTTCCGGGCAGCGGGTAGAACCAGGCAGAGAATTCCCGGCTAGCAGCTTCCCTGTGGCCGGGAAGTGCAAACGTACACGTTTTCGGCCGAAAACGCGATTTCCGGCGAAAACGCACACCACGGCTCTTTCTGAGAAAAAGCAAGCACGGAGGACGAGAACCGCTTTTGCCCTGCGTAGCGTTCCGGGCAGCGGGTAGAACCAGGCAGAGAATTCCCGGCTAGCAGCTTCCCTGTGGCCGGGAAGTGCAAACGTACACGTTTTCGGCCGAAAACGCGTTTTCCGGCGAAAACGCACACCACGGCTCTTTCTGAGAAAAAGCAAGCACGGAGGACGAGAATCGCTTTTGCCCTGCGTAGCGTTCCGGGCAGCGGGTAGAACCAGGCAGAGAATTCCCGGCTAGCAGCTTCCCTGTGGCGGGGAAGTGCAAACGTACACGTTTTCGGCCGAAAACGCGTTTTCCGGCGAAAACGCACACCACGGCTCTTTCTGAGAAAATGCAAGCACGGAGGACGAGAATCGCTTTTGCCCTGCGTAGCGTTCCGGGCAGCGGGTAGAAATAGGCAGAGAATTCCCGGCTAGCAGCTTCCCTGAGGCGGGGAAGTGCAAACGTACACGTTTTCGGCCGAAAACGCGTTTTCCGGCGAAAACGCACACCACGGCTCTTTCTGAGAAAAAGCAAGCACGGAGGACGAGAATCGCTTTTGCCCTGCGTAGCGTTCTGAGCAGCGGGTAGAAATAGGCAGAGAATTCCCGGCTAGCAGCTTCCCTGTGGCGGGGAAGTGCAAACGTACACGTTTTCGGCCGAAAACGCGTTTTCCGGCGAAAACGCACACCACGGCTCTTTCTGAGAAAAGCAAGCACGGAGGACGAGAATCGCTTTTGCCCTGCGTAGCGTTCCGGGCAGCGGGTAGAACCAGGCAGAGAATTCCCGGCTAGCAGCTTCCCTGTGGCGGGGAAGTGCAAACGTACACGTTTTCGGCCGAAAACGCGATTTCCGGCGAAAACGCACACCACGGCTCTTTCTGAGAAAAGCAAGCACGGAGGACGAGAACCGCTTTTGCCCTGCGTAGCGTTCCGGGCAGCGGGTAGAACCAGGCAGAGAATTCCCGGCTAACAGCTTCCCTGTGGCCGGGAAGAGCAAACGTACACGTTTTCGGCCGAAAACGCGTTTTCCGGCGAAAACGCACACCACGGCTCTTTCTGAGAAAAAGCAAGCACGGAGGACGAGAATCGCTTTTGCCCTGCGTAGCGTTCCGGGCAGCGGGTAGAACCAGGCAGAGAATTCCCGGCTAGCAGCTTCCCTGTGGCGGGGAAGTGCAAACGTACACGTTTTCGGCCGAAAACGCGTTTTCCGGCGAAAACGCACACCATGGCTCTTTCTGAGAAAAAGCAAGCACGGAGGACGAGAATCGCTTTTGCCCTGCGTAGCGTTCCGGGCAGCGGGTAGAACCAGGCAGCGAATTCCCTGCTATCAGCTTCCCTGTGGCGGGGAAGTGCAAACGTACACGTTTTCGGCCGAAAACACGTTTTCCGGCGAAAACGCACACCACGGCTCTTTCTGAGATAAAGCAAGCACGGAGGACGAGAATCGCTTTTGCCCTGCGTAGCGTTCCGGGCAGCGGGTAGAACCAGGCAGAGAATTCCCTGCTAGCAGCTTCCCTGTGGCGGGGAAGTGCAAACGTACACGTTTTCGGCCGAAAACGCGTTTTCCGGCGAAAACGCACACCACGGCTCTTTCTGAGAAAAAGCAAGCACGGAGGATGAGAATCGCTTTTGCCCTGCATAGTGTTCCGGGCAGCGGGTAGAACCAGGCAGAGAATTCCCGTCTAGCAGCTTCCCTGTGGCGGGGAACTGCAAACGTACACGTTTTCGGCCGAAAACGCGTTTTCCGGCGAAAACGCACACCACGGCTCTTTCTGAGAAAAAGCAAGCACGGAGGACGAGAACCGCTTTTGCCCTGCGTAGCGTTCCGGGCAGCGGGTAGAACCAGGCAGAGAATTCCCGGCTAGCAGCTTCCCTGTGGCCGGGAAGAGCAAACGTACACGTTTTCGGCCGAAAACGCGTTTTCCGGCGAAAACGCACACCACGGCTCTTTCTGAGAAAAAGCAAGCACGGAGGACGAGAATCGCTTTTGCCCTGCGTAGCGTTCCGGGCAGCGGGTAGAACCAGGCAGAGAATTCCCGGCGAGCAGCTTCCCTGTGGCCGGGAAGTGAAAACGTACACGTTTTCGGCCGAAAACGCGTTTTGCGGCGAAAACGCACACCACGGCTCTTTCTGAGAAAAAGCAAGCACGGAGGACGAGAATCGATTTTGCCCTGCGTAGCGTTCCGGGCAGCGGGTAGAACCAGGCAGCGAATTCCCTGCTAGCAGCTTCCCTGTGGCGGGGAAGTGCAAACGTACACGTTTTCGGCCGAAAACGCGTTTTCCGGCGAAAACGCACACCACGGCTCTTTCTGAGAAAAAGCAAGCACGGAGGACGAGAATCGCTTTTGCCCTGCGTAGCGTTCCGGGCAGCGGGTAGAATCAGGCAGCGAATTCCCTGCTAGCAGCTTCCCTGTGGCGGGGAAGTGCAAACATACACGTTTTCGGCCGAAAAAGCGTTTTCCGGCGAAAACGCACACCACGGCTCTTTCTGAGAAAAAGCAAGCACGGAGGACGATAATCGCTTTTGCCCTGCGTAGCGTTCCGGGCAGCGGGTAGAACCAGGCAGCGAATTGCCGGCTAGCAGCTTCCCTGTGGCGGGGAATTGCAAACGTACACGTTTTCGGCCGAAAACGCGTTTTCTGGCGAAAACGCACACCACGGCTCTTTCTGAGAAAAAGCAAGCACGGAGGACGAGAATCGCTTTTGCCCTGCGTAGCGTTCCGGGCAGCGGGTAGAACCAGGCAGAGAATTCCCGGCTAGCAGCTTCCCTGTGGCGGGGAAGTGCAAACGTACACGTTTTCGGCCGAAAACGCGTTTTCCGGCGAAAACGCACACCACGGCTCTTTCTGAGAAAAAGCAAGCACGGAGGACGAGAATCGCTTTTGCCCTGCGTAGCGTTCCCGGCAGCGGGTAGAACCAGGCAGAGAATTCCCGGCTAGCAGCTTCCCTGTGGCCGGGAAGTGCAAACGTACACGTTTTCAGCCGAAAACGCGTTTTCCGGCGAAAACGCAAACCACGGCTCTTTCTGAGAAAAAGCAAGCACGGAGGACGAGAATCGCTTTTGCCCTGCGTAGCGTTCCGGGCAGCGGGTAGAACCAGGCAGCGAATGCCCTGCTATCAGCTTCCCTGTGGCCGAGAAGTGCAAACGGACACGTTTTCGGCCGAAAACACGTTTTCCGGCGAAAACGCACACCACGGCTCTTTCTGAGAAAAAGCAAGCACGGAGGACGAGAATCGCTTTTGCCCTGCGAAGCGTTCCGGGCAGCGGGAAGAACCAGGCAGAGAATTCCCGGCTAGCAGCTTCCCTGTGGCGGGGAAGTGCAAACGTACACGTTTTCGGCCGAAAACGCGTTTTCCGGCGAAAACGCACACCACGGCTCTTTCTGAGAAAAAGCAAGCACGGAGGATGAGAATCGCTTTTGCCCTGCATAGTGTTCCGGGCAGCGGGTAGAACCAGGCAGAGAATTCCCGGCTAGCAGCTTCCCTGTGGCGGGGAAGTGTAAACGTACACGTTTTCGACCGAAAACGCGTTTTCCCGCGAAAACGCACACCACGGCTCTTTCTGAGAAAAAGCAAGCACGGAGGACGAGAACCGCTTTTGCCCTGCGTAGCGTTCCGGGCAGCGGGTAGAACCAGGCAGAGAATTCCCGGCTAGCAGCTTCCCTGTGGCCGGGAAGTGCAAACGTACACGTTTTCGGCCGAAAACGCGTTTTCCGGCGAAAACGCACACCACGGCTCTTTCTGAGAAAAAGCAAGCACGGAGGACGAGAATCGCTTTTGCCCTGCGTAGCGTTCCGGGCAGCGGGTAGAACCAGGCAGAGAATTCCCGGCTAGCAGCTTCCCTGTGGCCGGGAAGTGCAAACGTACACGTTTTCGGCCGAAAACGCGTTTTCCGGCGAAAACGCACACCACGGCTCTTTCTGAGAAAATGCAAGCACGGAGGACGAGAATCGCTTTTGCCCTGCGTAGCGTTCCGGGCAGCGGGTAGAAATAGGCAGAGAATTCCCGGCTAGCAGCTTCCCTGAGGCGGGGAAGTGCAAACGTACACGTTTTCGGCCGAAAACGCGTTTTCCGGCGAAAACGCACACCACGGCTCTTTCTGAGAAAAAGCAAGCACGGAGGACGAGAATCGCTTTTGCCCTGCGTAGCGTTCTGAGCAGCGGGTAGAAATAGGCAGAGAATTCCCGGCTAGCAGCTTCCCTGTGGCGGGGAAGTGCAAACGTACACGTTTTCGGCCGAAAACGCGTTTTCCGGCGAAAACGCACACCACGGCTCTTTCTGAGAAAAGCAAGCACGGAGGACGAGAATCGCTTTTGCCCTGCGTAGCGTTCCGGGCAGCGGGTAGAACCAGGCAGAGAATTCCCGGCTAGCAGCTTCCCTGTGGCGGGGAAGTGCAAACGTACACGTTTTCGGCCGAAAACGCGATTTCCGGCGAAAACGCACACCACGGCTCTTTCTGAGAAAAGCAAGCACGGAGGACGAGAACCGCTTTTGCCCTGCGTAGCGTTCCGGGCAGCGGGTAGAACCAGGCAGAGAATTCCCGGCTAACAGCTTCCCTGTGGCCGGGAAGAGCAAACGTACACGTTTTCGGCCGAAAACGCGTTTTCCGGCGAAAACGCACACCACGGCTCTTTCTGAGAAAAAGCAAGCACGGAGGACGAGAATCGCTTTTGCCCTGCGTAGCGTTCCGGGCAGCGGGTAGAACCAGGCAGAGAATTCCCGGCTAGCAGCTTCCCTGTGGCGGGGAAGTGCAAACGTACACGTTTTCGGCCGAAAACGCGTTTTCCGGCGAAAACGCACACCATGGCTCTTTCTGAGAAAAAGCAAGCACGGAGGACGAGAATCGCTTTTGCCCTGCGTAGCGTTCCGGGCAGCGGGTAGAACCAGGCAGCGAATTCCCTGCTATCAGCTTCCCTGTGGCGGGGAAGTGCAAACGTACACGTTTTCGGCCGAAAACACGTTTTCCGGCGAAAACGCACACCACGGCTCTTTCTGAGATAAAGCAAGCACGGAGGACGAGAATCGCTTTTGCCCTGCGTAGCGTTCCGGGCAGCGGGTAGAACCAGGCAGAGAATTCCCGTCTAGCAGCTTCCCTGTGGCGGGGAAGTGCAAACGTACACGTTTTCGGCCGAAAACGCGTTTTCCGGCGAAAACGCACACCACGGCTCTTTCTGAGAAAAAGCAAGCACGGAGGATGAGAATCGCTTTTGCCCTGCATAGTGTTCCGGGCAGCGGGTAGAACCAGGCAGAGAATTCCCGTCTAGCAGCTTCCCTGTGGCGGGGAACTGCAAACGTACACGTTTTCGGCCGAAAACGCGTTTTCCGGCGAAAACGCACACCACGGCTCTTTCTGAGAAAAAGCAAGCACGGAGGACGAGAACCGCTTTTGCCCTGCGTAGCGTTCCGGGCAGCGGGTAGAACCAGGCAGAGAATTCCCGGCTAGCAGCTTCCCTGTGGCCGGGAAGAGCAAACGTACACGTTTTCGGCCGAAAACGCGTTTTCCGGCTAAAACGCACACCACGGCTCTTTCTGAGAAAAAGCAAGCACGGAGGACGAGAATCGCTTTTGCCCTGCGTAGCGTTCCGGGCAGCGGGTAGAACCAGGCAGAGAATTCCCGGCGAGCAGCTTCCCTGTGGCCGGGAAGTGAAAACGTACACGTTTTCGGCCGAAAACGCGTTTTGCGGCGAAAACGCACACCACGGCTCTTTCTGAGAAAAAGCAAGCACGGAGGACGAGAATCGATTTTGCCCTGCGTAGCGTTCCGGGCAGCGGGTAGAACCAGGCAGCGAATTCCCTGCTAGCAGCTTCCCTGTGGCGGGGAAGTGCAAACGTACACGTTTTCGGCCGAAAACGCGTTTTCCGGCGAAAACGCACACCACGGCTCTTTCTGAGAAAAAGCAAGCACGGAGGACGAGAATCGCTTTTGCCCTGCGTAGCGTTCCGGGCAGCGGGTAGAATCAGGCAGCGAATTCCCTGCTAGCAGCTTCCCTGTGGCGGGGAAGTGCAAACATACACGTTTTCGGCCGAAAACGCGTTTTCCGGCGAAAACGCACACCACGGCTCTTTCTGAGAAAAAGCAAGCACGGAGGACGATAATCGCTTTTGCCCTGCGTAGCGTTCCGGGCAGCGGGTAGAACCAGGCAGCGAATTGCCGGCTAGCAGCTTCCCTGTGGCGGGGAATTGCAAACGTACACGTTTTCGGCCGAAAACGCGTTTTCTGGCGAAAACGCACACCACGGCTCTTTCTGAGAAAAAGCAAGCACGGAGGACGAGAATCGCTTTTGCCCTGCGTAGCGTTCCGGGCAGCGGGTAGAACCAGGCAGAGAATTCCCGGCTAGCAGCTTCCCTGTGGCGGGGAAGTGCAAACGTACACGTTTTCGGCCGAAAACGCGTTTTCCGGCGAAAACGCACACCACGGCTCTTTCTGAGAAAAAGCAAGCACGGAGGACGAGAATCGCTTTTGCCCTGCGTAGCGTTCCCGGCAGCGGGTAGAACCAGGCAGAGAATTCCCGGCTAGCAGCTTCCCTGTGGCCGGGAAGTGCAAACGTACACGTTTTCAGCCGAAAACGCGTTTTCCGGCGAAAACGCAAACCACGGCTCTTTCTGAGAAAAAGCAAGCACGGAGGACGAGAATCGCTTTTGCCCTGCGTAGCGTTCCGGGCAGCGGGTAGAACCAGGCAGCGAATGCCCTGCTATCAGCTTCCCTGTGGCCGAGAAGTGCAAACGGACACGTTTTCGGCCGAAAACACGTTTTCCGGCGAAAACGCACACCACGGCTCTTTCTGAGAAAAAGCAAGCACGGAGGACGAGAATCGCTTTTGCCCTGCGAAGCGTTCCGGGCAGCGGGAAGAACCAGGCAGAGAATTCCCGGCTAGCAGCTTCCCTGTGGCGGGGAAGTGCAAACGTACACGTTTTCGGCCGAAAACGCGTTTTCCGGCGAAAACGCACACCACGGCTCTTTCTGAGAAAAAGCAAGCACGGAGGATGAGAATCGCTTTTGCCCTGCATAGTGTTCCGGGCAGCGGGTAGAACCAGGCAGAGAATTCCCGGCTAGCAGCTTCCCTGTGGCGGGGAAGTGTAAACGTACACGTTTTCGACCGAAAACGCGTTTTCCCGCGAAAACGCACACCACGGCTCTTTCTGAGAAAAAGCAAGCACGGAGGACGAGAACCGCTTTTGCCCTGCGTAGCGTTCCGGGCAGCGGGTAGAACCAGGCAGAGAATTCCCGGCTAGCAGCTTCCCTGTGGCCGGGAAGTGCAAACGTACACGTTTTCGGCCGAAAACGCGTTTTCCGGCGAAAACGCACACCACGGCTCTTTCTGAGAAAAAGCAAGCACGGAGGACGAGAATCGCTTTTGCCCTGCGTAGCGTTCCGGGCAGCGGGTAGAACCAGGCAGAGAATTCCCGGCTAGCAGCTTCCCTGTGGCCGGGAAGTGCAAACGTACACGTTTTCGGCCGAAAACGCGTTTACCGGCGAAAACGCACACCACGGCTCTTTCTGAGAAAAAGCAAGCACGGAGGACGAGAATCGCTTTTGCCCTGCGAAGCGTTCCGGGCAGAGGGAAGAACCAGGCAGAGAATTCCCGGCTAGCAGCTTCCCTGTGGCCGGGAAGTGCAAACGTACACGTTTTCGGCCGAAAACGCGTTTTCCGGCGAAAACGCACACCACGGCTCTTTCTGAGAAAAAGCAAGCACGGAGGACGAGAATCGCTTTTGCCCTGCGTAGCGTTCCGGGCAGCGGGTAGAACCAGGCAGAGAATTCCCGGCTAGCAGCTTCCCTGTGGCCGGGAAGTGCAAACGTACACGTTTTCGGCCGAAAACGCGTTTTCCGGCGAAAACGCACACCACGGCTCTTTCTGAGAAAAAGCAAGCACGGAGGACGAGAATCGCTTTTGGCCTGCGTAGCGTTCTGAGCAGCGGGTAGAAATAGGCAGCGAAGTGCCGGCTAGCAGATTCCCTGTGGCCAGGAAGTGCAAACGTACACTTTTTCGGCCGAAAACGCGTTTTCCGGCGAAAAAGCACACCACGGCTCTTTCTGAGAAAAAGCAAGCACGGAGGACGAAAATCGCTTTTGCCCTGCGTAGCGTTCCGGGCAGCGGGTAGAACCAGGCAGCGAATTGCCGGCTAGCAGCTTCCCTGTGGCCGGGAAGTGCAAACGTACACGTTTTCGGCCGAAAACGCGTTTTCCGGCGAAAACGCACACCACGGCTCTTTCTGAGAAAAAGCAAGCACGGAGGACGAGAATCGCTTTTGCCCTGCGTAGCGTTCCGGGCAGCGGGTAGAACCAGGCAGAGAATTCCCGGCTAGCAGCTTCCCTGTGGCCGGGAAGTGCAAACATACACGTTTTCGGCCGAAAACGCGTTTTCCCGCGAAAACGCACACCACGGCTCTTTCTGAGAAAAAGCAAGCACGGAGGACGAGAATCGCTTTTGCCCTGCGTAGCGTTCTGAGCAGCGGGTAGAAATAGGCAGAGAATTCCCGGCTAGCAGCTTCCCTGTGGCGGGGAAGTGCAAACGTACACGTTTTCGGCCGAAAACGCGTTTTCCGGCGAAAACGCACACCACGGCTCTTTCTGAGAAAAAGCAAGCACGGAGGACGAGAATCGCTTTTGCCCTGCGTAGCGTTCCGGGCAGCGGGTAGAACCAGGCAGAGAATTCCCGGCTAGCAGCTTCCCTGTGGCCGGGAAGTGCAAACGTACACGTTTTCGGCCGAAAACGCGATTTCCGGCGAAAACGCACACCACGGCTCTTTCTGAGAAAAAGCAAGCACGGAGGACGTGAACCGCTTTTGCCCTGCGTAGCGTTCCGGGCAGCGGGTAGAACCAGGCAGAGAATTCCCGGCTAGCAGCTTCCCTGTGGCCGGGAAGAGCAAACGTACACGTTTTCGGCCGAAAACGCGTTTTCCGGCGAAAACGCACACCACGGCTCTTTCTGAGAAAAAGCAAGCACGGAGGACGAGAATCGCTTTTGCCCTGCGTAGCGTTCCCGGCAGCGGGTAGAACCAGGCAGAGAATTCCCGGCTAGCAGCTTCCCTGTGGCGGGGAAGTGCAAACGTACACGTTTTCGGCCGAAAACGCGTTTTCCGGCAAAAACGCACACCACGGCTCTTTCTGAGAAAAAGCAAGCACGGAGGACGAGAATCGCTTTTGCCCTGCGTAGCGTTCCGGGCAGCGGGTAGAACCAGGCAGAGAATTCCCGGCTAGCAGCTTCCCTGTGGCCGGGAAGTGCAAACGTACACGTTTTCGGCCGAAAACACGTTTTCCCGCGAAAACGCACACCACGGCTCTTTCTGAGAAAAAGCAAGCACGGAGGACGAGAATCGCTTTTGCCCTGCGTAGCGTTCCGGGCAGCGGGTAGAACCAGGCAGAGAATTCCCGTCTAGCAGCTTCCCTGTGGCGGGGAAGTGCAAACGTACACGTTTTCGGCCGAAAACGCGTTTTCCGGCGAAAACGCACACCACGGCTCTTTCTGAGAAAAAGCAAGCACGGAGGACGAGAATCGCTTTTGCCCTGCGTAGCGTTCCGGGCAGCGGGTAGAACCAGGCAGAGAATTCCCGGCTAGCAGCTTCCCTGTGGCCGGGAAGTGCAAACGTACACGTTTTCGGCCGAAAACGCGTTTTCCGGCGAAAACGCACACCACGGCTCTTTCTGAGAAAAAGCAAGCACGGAGGACGAGAATCGCTTTTGCCCTGCGTAGCGTTCTGAGCAGCGGGTAGAAATAGGCAGAGAATTCCCGGCTAGCAGCTTCCCTGTGGCGGGGAAGTGCAAACGTACACGTTTTCGGCCGAAAACGCGTTTTCCGGCGAAAACGCACACCACGGCTCTTTCTGAGAAAAAGCAAGCACGGAGGACGAGAATCGCTTTTGCCCTGCGTAGCGTTCCGGGCAGCGGGTAGAACCAGGCAGAGAATTCCCGGCTAGCAGCTTCCCTGTGGCCGGGAAGAGCAAACGTACACGTTTTCGGCCGAAAACACGTTTTCCCGCGAAAACGCACACCACGGCTCTTTCTGAGAAAAAGCAAGCACGGAGGACGAGAATCGCTTTTGCCCTGCGTAGCGTTCCGGGCAGCGGGTAGAACCAGGCAGAGAATTCCCGTCTAGCAGCTTCCCTGTGGCGGGGAAGTGCAAACGTACACGTTTTCGGCCGAAAACGCGTTTTCCGGCGAAAACGCACACCACGGCTCTTTCTGAGAAAAAGCAAGCACGGAGGACGAGAATCGCTTTTGCCCTGCGTAGCGTTCCGGGCAGCGGGTAGAAATAGGCAGAGAATTCCCGGCTAGCAGCTTCCCTGAGGCGGGGAAGTGCAAACGTACACGTTTTCAGCCGAAAACGCGATTTCCGGCGAAAACGCACACCACGGCTCTTTCTGAGAAAAGCAAGCACGGAGGACGAGAACCGCTTTTGCCCTGCGTAGCGTTCCGGGCAGCGGGTAGAACCAGGCAGAGAATTCCCGGCTAGCAGCTTCCCTGTGGCCGGGAAGAGCAAACGTACACGTTTTCGGCCGAAAACGCGTTTTCCGGCGAAAACGCACACCACGGCTCTTTCTGAGAAAAAGCAAGCACGGAGGACGAGAATCGCTTTTGCCCTGCGTAGCGTTCCCGGCAGCGGGTAGAACCAGGCAGAGAATTCCCAGCTAGCAGCTTCCCTGTGGCCGGGAAGTGCAAACGTACACGTTTTCGGCCGAAAACGCGTTTTCCGGCGAAAACGCACACCACGGCTCTTTCTGAGAAAAAGCAAGCACGGAGGACGAGAATCGCTTTTGCCCTGCGTAGCGTTCCGGGCAGCGGGTAGAACCAGGCAGAGAATTCCCGGCTAGCAGCTTCCCTGTGGCCGGGAAGTGCAAACGTACACGTTTTCGGCCTAAAACACGTTTTCCCGCGAAAACGCACACCACGGATCTTTCTGAGAAAAAGCAAGCACGGAGGACGAGAATCGCTTTTGCCCTGCGTAGCGTTCCGGGCAGCGGGTAGAACCAGGCAGAGAATTCCCGGCTAGCAGCTTCCCTGTGGCGGGGAAGTGCAAACATACACGTTTTCGGCCGAAAACGCGTTTTCCGGCGAAAACGCACACCACGGCTCTTTCTGAGAAAAAGCAAGCACGGAGGACGAGAATCGCTTTTGCCCTGCGTAACGTTCCGGGCAGCGGGTAGAACGAGGCAGAGAATTCCCGGCTAGCAGCTTCCCTGTGGCGGGGAAGTGCAAACGTACACGTTTTCGGCCGAAAACGCTTTTTCCGGCGAAAAAGCACACCATGGCTCTTTCTGAGAAAAAGCAAGCACGGAGGACGAGAATCGCTTTTGCCCTGCGTAGCGTTCCGGGCAGCGGGTATAACCAGGCAGCGAATTCCCTGCTATCAGCTTCCCTGTGGCGGAGAAGTGCAAACGTACACGTTTTCGGCCGAAAACACGTTTTCCGGCGAAAACGCACACCACGGCTCTTTCTGAGATAAAGCAAGCACGGAGGACGAGAATCGCTTTTGCCCTGCGTAGCGTTCCGGGCAGCGGGTAGAACCAGGCAGAGAATTCCCGTCTAGCAGCTTCCCTGTGGCGGGGAAGTGCAAACGTACACGTTTTCGGCCGAAAACGCGTTTTCCGGCGAAAACGCACACTACGGCTCTTTCTGAGAAAAAGCAAGCACGGAGGATGAGAATCGCTTTTGCCCTGCATAGTGTTCCGGGCAGCGGGTAGAACCAGGCAGAGAATTCCCGTCTAGCAGCTTCCCTGTGGCGGGGAAGTGCAAACGTACACGTTTTCGGCCGAAAACGCGTTTTCCGGCGAAAACGCACACCACGGCTCTTTCTGAGAAAAAGCAAGCACGGAGGACGAGAACCGCTTTTGCCCTGCGTAGCGTTCCGGGCAGCGGGTAGAACCAGGCAGAGAATTCCCTGCTAGCAGCTTCCCTGTGGCCGGGAAGAGCAAACGTACACGTTTTCGGCCGAAAACGCGTTTTGCGGCGAAAACGCACACCACGGCTCTTTCTGAGAAAAAGCAAGCACGGAGGACGAGAATCGATTTTGCCCTGCGTAGCGTTCCGGGCAGCGGGTAGAACCAGGCAGCGAATTCCCGTCTAGCAGCTTCCCTGTGGCGGGGAAGTGCAAACGTACACGTTTTCGGCCGAAAACGCGTTTTCCGGCGAAAACGCACACCACGGCTCTTTCTGAGAAAAAGCAAGCACGGAGGACGAGAATCGCTTTTGCCCTGCGTAGCGTTCCGGGCAGCGGGTAGAATCAGGCAGCGAATTCCCTGCTAGCAGCTTCCCTGTGGCGGGGAAGTGCAAACATACACGTTTTCGGCCGAAAAAGGGTTTTCCGGCGAAAACGCACACCACGGCTCTTTCTGAGAAAAAGCAAGCACGGAGGACGATAATCGCTTTTGCCCTGCGTAGCGTTCCGGGCAGCGGGTAGAACCAGGCAGCGAATTGCCGGCTAGCAGCTTCCCTGTGGCGGGGAAGTGCAAACGTACACGTTTTCGGCCGAAAACACGTTTTCCCGCGAAAACGCACACCACGGCTCTTTCTGAGAAAAAGCAAGCACGGAGGACGAGAATCGCTTTTGCCCTGCGTAGCGTTCCGGGCAGCGGGTAGAAGCAGGCAGAGAATTCCCGGCTAGCAGCTTCCCTGTGGCGGGGAAGTGCAAACGTACACGTTTTCGGCCGAAAACGCGTTTTCCGGCGAAAACGCACACCACGGCTCTTTCTGAGAAAAAGCAAGCACGGAGGACGAGAATCGCTTTTGCCCTGCGTAGCGTTCCGGGCAGCGGGTAGAACCAGGCAGAGAATTCCCGTCTAGCAGCTTCCCTGTGGCCGGGAAGTGCAAACGTACACGTTTTCGGCCGAAAACGCGTTTTCCGGCGAAAACGCACACCACGGCTCTTTCTGAGAAAAAGCAAGCACGGAGGACGAGAATCGCTTTTGCCCTGCGAAGCGTTCCGGGCAGCGGGAAGAACCAGGCAGAGAATTCCCGGCTAGCAGCTTCCCTGTGGCCGGGAAGTGCAAACGTACACGTTTTCAGCCGAAAACGCGTTTTCCGGCGAAAACGCAAACCACGGCTCTTTCTGAGAAAAAGCAAGCACGGAGGACGAGAATCGCTTTTGCCCTGCGTAGCGTTCTGAGCAGCGGGTAGAAATAGGCAGAGAATTCCCGGCTAGCAGCTTCCCTGTGGCGGGGAAGTGCAAACGTACACGTTTTCGGCCGAAAACGCGTTTTCCGGCGAAAACGCACACCACGGCTCTTTCTGAGAAAAAGCAAGCACGGAGGACGAGAATCGCTTTTGCCCTGCGTAGCGTTCCGGGCAGCGGGTAGAACCAGGCAGAGAATTCCCGGCTAGCAGCTTCCCTGTGGCCGGGAAGTGCAAACGTACACGGTTTCGGCCGAAAACGCGATTTCCGGCGAAAACGCACAACACGGCTCTTTCTGAGAAAAGCAAGCACGGAGGACGAGAACCGCTTTTGCCCTGCGTAGCGTTCCGGGCAGCGGGTAGAACCAGGCAGAGAATTCCCTGCTAGCAGCTTCCCTGTGGCGGGGAAGTGCAAACGTACACGTTTTCGGCCGAAAACGCGTTTTCCGGCGAAAACGCACACCACGGCTCTTTCTGAGAAAAAGCAAGCACGGAGGACGAGAATCGCTTTTGCCCTGCGTAGCGTTCCCGGCAGCGGGTAGAACCAGGCAGAGAATTCCCAGCTAGCAGCTTCCCTGTGGCCGGGAAGTGCAAACGTACACGTTTTCGGCCGAAAACGCGTTTTCCGGCGAAAACGCACACCACGGCTCTTTCTGAGAAAAAGCAAGCACGGAGGACGAGAATCGCTTTTGCCCTGCGTAGCGTTCCGGGCAGCGGGTAGAAATAGGCAGAGAATTCCCGGCTAGGAGCTTCCCTGTGGCCGGGAAGTGCAAACGTACACGTTCGGCCGAAAACGCGTTTTCCGGCGAAAACGCACACCACGGCTCTTTCTGAGAAAAAGCAAGCACGGAGGACGAGAATCGCTTTTGCCCTGCGTAGCGTTCCGGGCAGCGGGTAGAACCAGGCAGAGAATTCCCGGCTAGCAGCTTCCCTGTGGCCGGGAAGTGCAAACGTACACGTTTTCGGCCGAAAACGCGTTTTCCGGCGAAAACGCACACCACGGCTCTTTCTGAGAAAAAGCAAGCACGGAGGACGAGAATCGCTTTTGCCCTGCGTAGCGTTCCGGGCAGCGGGTAGAACCAGGCAGAGAATTCCCGGCTAGCAGCTTCCCTGTGGCCGGGAAGTGCAAACGTACACGTTTTCGGCCGAAAACGCGTTTTCCGGCGAAAACCCACACCACGGCTCTTTCTGAGAAAAAGCAAGCACGGAGGACGAGAATCGCTTTTGCCCTGCGTAGCGTTCCGGGCAGCGGGTAGAACCAGGCAGAGAATTCCCGGCTAGCAGCTTCCCTGTGGCGGGGAAGTGCAAACGTACACGTTTTCGGCCGAAAACGCGTTTTCCGGCGAAAACGCACACCACGGCTCTTTCTGAGAAAAAGCAAGCACGGAGGATGAGAATCGCTTTTGCCCTGCATAGTGTTCCGGGCAGCGGGTAGAACCAGGCAGAGAATTCCCGGCTAGCAGCTTCCCTGTGGCCGGGAAGTGCAAACGTACACGTTTTCGGCCGAAAACGCGTTTTCCGGCGAAAACGCACACCACGGCTCTTTCTGAGAAAAAGCAAGCACGGAGGACGAGAATTGCTTTTGCCCTGCGAAGCGTTCCGGGCAGCGGGAAGAACCAGGCAGAGAATTCCCGGCTAGCAGCTTCCCTGTGGCCGGGAAGTGCAAACGTACACGTTTTCGGCCGAAAACGCGTTTTCCGGCGAAAACGCACACCACGGCTCTTTCTGAGAGAAAGCAAGCACGGAGGACGAGAATCGCTTTTGCCCTGCGAAGCGTTCTGGGCAGCGGGTAGAACCAGGCAGAGAATTGCCGGCTAGCAGCTTCCCTGTGGCCGGGAAGTGCAAACGTACACGTTTCCGGCCGAAAACGCGTTTTCTGGAGAAAAAGCACACCATGGCTCTTTCTGAGAAAACGCAAGCACGGAGGACGAGAATCGCTTTTGCCCTGCGTAGGGTTCCAGGCAGCGGGTCGAACCAGGCAGAGAATTCCCGGCTAGCAGCTTCCCTGTGGCCGAGAAGTGCAAACGTACACGTTTTCGGCCGAAAACGCGTTTTCCGGCGAAAACGCACACCACGGCTCTTTCTGAGAAAAAGCAAGCACGGAGGACGAGAATCGTTTTTGCCCTGCGTAGCGTTCGGAGCAGCGGGTAGAAATAGGCAGCGAATTGTCGGCTAGCAGCTTCCCTGTGGCCAGGAAGTGCAAACGTACACGTTTTCGGCCGAAAACGCGTTTTCCGGCGAAAAAGCACACCACGGCTCTTTCTGAGAAAAAGCAAGCACGGAGGACGAAAATCGCTTTTGCCCTGCGTAGCGTTCCGGGCAGCGGGTAGAACCAGGCAGCGAATTGCCGGCTAGCAGCTTCCCTGAGGCGGGGAAGTGCAAACGTACACGTTTTCGGCCGAAAACGCGTTTTCCGGCGAAAACGCACACCACGGCTCTTTCTGAGAAAAAGCAAGCACGGAGGACGAGAATCGCTTTTGCCCTGCGTAGCTTTCTGAGCAGCGGGTAGAAATAGGCAGAGAATTCCCGGCTAGCAGCTTCCCTGTGGCGGGGAAGTGCAAACGTACACGTTTTCGGCCGAAAACGCGTTTTCCGGCGAAAACGCACACCACGGCTCTTTCTGAGAAAAAGCAAGCACGGAGGACGAGAATCGCTTTTGCCCTGCGTAGCGTTCCGGGCAGCGGGTAGAACCAGGCAGAGAATTCCCGGCTAGCAGCTTCCCTGTGGCGGGGAAGTGCAAACGTACACGTTTTCGGCCGAAAACGCGATTTCCGGCGAAAACGCACACCACGGCTCTTTCTGAGAAAAGCAAGCACGGAGGACGAGAACCGCTTTTGCCCTGCGTAGCGTTCCGGGCAGCGGGTAGAACCAGGCAGAGAATTCCCGGCTAGCAGCTTCCCTGTGGCCGGGAAGAGCAAACGTACACGTTTTCGGCCGAAAACGCGTTTTCCGGCGAAAACGCACACCACGGCTCTTTCTGAGAAAAAGCAAGCACGGAGGACGAGAATCGCTTTTGCCCTGCGTAGCGTTCCGGGCAGCGGGTAGAACCAGGCAGAGAATTCCCGGCTAGGAGCTTCCCTGTGGCCGGGAAGTGCAAACGTACACGTTTTCGGCCGAAAACACGTTTTCCGGCGAAAACGCACACCACGGCTCTTTCTGAGAAAAAGCAAGCACGGAGGACGAGAATCGCTTTTGCCCTGCGTAGCGTTCCGGGCAGCGGGTAGAACCAGGCAGAGAATTCCCGGCTAGCAGCTTCCCTGTGGCGGGGAAGTGCAAACGTACACGTTTTCGGCCGAAAACGCGTTTTCCGGCGAAAACGTACACCACGGCTCTTTCTGAGAAAAAGCAAGCACGGAGGACGAGAATCGCTTTTGCCCTGCGTAGCGTTCCGGGCAGCGGGTAGAACGAGGCAGAGAATTCCCGGCTAGCAGCTTCCCTGTGGCGGGGAAGTGCAAACGTACACGTTTTCGGCCGAAAACGCTTTTTCCGGCGAAAAAGCACACCACGGCTCTTTCTGAGAAAAAGCAAGCACGGAGGACGAGAATCGCTTTTGCCCTGCGTAGCGTTCCGGGCAGCGGGTAGAACCAGGCAGCGAATTCCCTGCTATCAGCTTCCCTGTGGCCGGGAAGTGCAAACGTACACGTTTTCGGCCGAAAACACGTTTTCCGGCGAAAACGCACACCACGGCTCTTTCTGAGATAAAGCAAGCACGGAGGACGAGAATCGCTTTTGCCCTGCGTAGCGTTCCGGGCAGCGGGTAGAACCAGGCAGAGAATTCCCTGCTAGCAGCTTCCCTGTGGCGGGGAAGTGCAAACGTACACGTTTTCGGCCGAAAACGCGTTTTCCGGCGAAAACGCACACCACGGCTCTTTCTGAGAAAAAGCAAGCACGGAGGATGAGAATCGCTTTTGCCCTGCATAGTGTTCCGGGCAGCGGGTAGAACCAGGCAGAGAATTCCCGTCTAGCAGCTTCCCTGTGGCGGGGAAGTGCAAACGTACACGTTTTCGGCCGGAAATGCGTTTTCCGGCGAAAACGCACACCACGGCTCTTTCTGAGAAAAAGCAAGCACGGAGGACGAGAATCGCTTTTGCCCTGCGTAGCGTTCCGGGCAGCGGGTAGAACCAGGCAGAGAATTCCCGGCTAGCAGCTTCCCTGTGGCCGGGAAGTGCAAACGTACACGTTTTCGGCCGAAAACGCGTTTTCCGGCGAAAACGCACACCACGGCTCTTTCTGAGAAAAAGCAAGCACGGAGGACGAGAATCGCTTTTGCCCTGCATAGTGTTCCGGGCAGCGGGTAGAACCAGGCAGTGAATTCCCGGCTAGCAGCTTCCCTGTGGCCGGGAAGTGCAAACGTACACGTTTTCGGCCGAAAACGTGTTTTCCGGCGAAAACGCACACCACGGCTCTTTCTGAGAAAAAGCAAGCACGGAGGACGAGAATCGCTTTTGCCCTGCGTAGCGTTCCCGGCAGCGGGTAGAATCAGGCAGAGAATTCCCGTCTAGCAGCTTCCCTGTGGCCGGGAAGTGCAAACGTACACGTTTTCGGCCGAAAACGCGTTTTCCGGCGAAAACGCACACCACGGCTCTTTCTGAGAAAAAGCAAGCACGGAGGACGAGAATCGCTTTTGCCCTGCGTAGCGTTCCGGGCAGCGGGTAGAACCAGGCAGAGAATTCCCGGCTAGCAGCTTCCCTGTGGCGGGGAAGTGCAAACGTACACGTTTTCGGCCGAAAACGCGTTTTCCGGCGAAAACGCACACCACGGCTCTTTCTGAGAAAAAGCAAGCACGGAGGACGAGAATCGCTTTTGCCCTGCGTAGCGTTGCGGGCAGCGGGTAGAACCAGGCAGAGAATTCCCGGCTAGCAGCTTCCCTGTGGCGGGGAAGTGCAAACGTACACGTTTTCGGCCGAAAACGCGTTTTCCGGCGAAAACGCACACCACGGCTCTTTCTGAGAAAAAGCAAGCACGGAGGACGAGAATCGCTTTTGCCCTGCGTAGCGTTCCGGGCAGCGGGTAGAACCAGGCAGAGAATTCCCGGCTAGCAGCTTCCCTGTGGCCGGGAAGTGCAAACGTACACGTTTTCGGCCGAAAACGCGTTTTCCGGCGAAAACGCACACCATGGCTCTTTCTGAGAAAAAGCAGCACGGAGGACGAGAATCGCTTTTGCCCTGCGTAGCGTTCCGGGCAGCGGGTAGAACCAGGCAGAGAATTCCCGGCTAGCAGCTTCCCTATGGCTGGGAAGTGCAAACGTACACGTTTTCGGCCGAAAACGCGTTTACCGGCGAAAACGCACACCACGGCTCTTTCTGAGAAAAAGCAAGCACGGAGGACGAGAACCGCTTTTGCCCTGCGTAGCGTTCCGGGCAGCGGGTAGAACCAGGCAGAGAATTCCCGGCTAGCAGCTTCCCTGTGGCCGGGAAGAGCAAACGTACACGTTTTCGCCCGAAAACGCGTTTTCCGGCGAAAACGCACACCACGGCTCTTTCTGAGAAAAAGCAAGCACGGAGGACGAGAATCGCTTTTGCCCTGCGTAGCGTTCCGAGCAGCGGGTGGAAATAGGCAGCGAATTCCCTGCTAGCAGCTTCCCTGTGGCGGGGAAGTGCAAACGTACACGTTTTCGGCCGAAAACGCGTTTTCCGGCGAAAACGCACACCACGGCTCTTTCTGAGAAAAAGCAAGCACGGAGGACGAGAATTGCTTTTGCCCTGCGTAGCGTTCCGGGCAGCGGGTAGAACCAGGCAGAGAATTCCCGGCTAGCAGCTTCCCTGTGGCTGGGAAGTGCAAACGTACACGTTTTCGGCCGAAAACGCGTTTTCCGGCGAAAACGCACACCACGGCTCTTTCTGAGAAAAAGCAAGCACGGAGGACGAGAACCGCTTTTGCCCTGCGTAGCGTTCCGGGCAGCGGGTAGAACCAGGCAGAGAATTCCCGGCTAGCAGCTTCCCTGTGGCCGGGAAGAGCAAACGTACACGTTTTCGGCCGAAAACGCGTTTTCCGGCGAAAACGCACACCACGGCTCTTTCTGAGAAAAAGCAAGCACGGAGGACGAGAATCGCTTTTGCCCTGCGTAGCGTTCCGGGCAGCGGGTAGAACCAGGCAGAGAATTCCCGGCTAGCAGCTTCCCTGTGGCCGGGAAGTGCAAACGTACACGTTTTCGGCCGAAAACGTGTTTTCCGGCGAAAACGCACACCACGGCTCTTTCTGAGAAAAAGCAAGCACGGAGGACGAGAATCGCTTTTGCCCTGCGTAGCGTTCCTGGCAGCGGGTAGAACCAGGAAGTGAATTACCGTCTAGCAGCTTCCCTGTGGCCGGGAAGTGCAAACGTACACGTTTTCGGCCGAAAACGCGATTTCCGGCGAAAACGCACACCACGGCTCTTTCTGAGAAAAAGCAAGCACGGAGGACGAGAATCGCTTTTGCCCTGCGTAGCGTTCCGGGCAGCGGGTAGAACCAGGCAGTGAATTCCCGTCTAGCAGCTTCCCTGTGGCCGGGAAGTGCAAACGTACACGTTTTCGGCCGAAAACGCGTTTTCCGGCGAAAACGCACACCACGGCTCTTTCTGAGAAAAAGCAAGCACGGAGGACGAGAATCGCTTTTGCCCTGCGTAGCGTTCCGGGCAGCGGGTAGAACCAGGCAGAGAATTCCCGGCTAGCAGCTTCCCTGTGGCGGGGAAGTGCAAACGTACACGTTTTCGGCCGAAAACGCGTTTTCCCGCGAAAACGCACACCACGGCTCTTTCTGAGAAAAAGCAAGCACGGAGGACGAGAATCGCTTTTGTCCTCCATAGTGTTCCGGGCAGCGGGTAGAACTAGGCAGAGAATTCCCGGCTAGCAGCTTCCCTGTGGCGGGGAAGTGCAAACGTACACGTTTTCGGCCGAAAACGCGTTTTCCGGCGAAAACGCACACCACGGCTCTTTCTGAGAAAAAGCAAGCACGGAGGACGAGAATCGCTTTTGCCCTGCGTAGCGTTCCGGGCAGCGGGTAGAACCAGGCAGAGAATTCCCGTCTAGCAGCTTCCCTGTGGCCGGGAAGTGCAAACGTACACGTTTTCGGCCGAAAACGCGTTTTCCGGCGAAAACGCACACCACGGCTCTTTCTGAGAAAAAGCAAGCACGGAGGACGAGAATCGCTTTTGCCCTGCGTAGCGTTCCGGGCAGCGGGTAGAACCAGGCAGAGAATTCCCGGCTAGCAGCTTCCCTGTGGCGGGGAAGTGCAAACGTACACGTTTTCGGCCGAAAACGCGTTTTCCGGCGAAAACGCACACCACGGCTCTTTCTGAGAAAAAGCAAGCACGGAGGACGAGAATCGCTTTTGCCCTGCGTAGCGTTCCGGGCAGCGGGTAGAACCAGGCAGAGAATTCCCGGCTAGCAGCTTCCCTGTGGCGGGGAAGTGC
Source organism: Athene noctua (assembly GCF_965140245.1). NCBI lineage: Eukaryota > Metazoa > Chordata > Aves > Strigiformes > Strigidae > Athene > Athene noctua. The sequence goes on from NW_027437581.1 coordinate 23,307, forward strand.
AAACGTACACGTTTTCGGCCGAAAACGCGTTTTCCGGCGAAAACGCACACCACGGCTCTTTCTGAGAAAAAGCAAGCACGGAGGACGAGAATCGCTTTTGCCCTGCATAGTGTTCCGGGCAGCGGGTAGAACCAGGCAGAGAATTCCCGTCTAGCAGCTTCCCTGTGGCGGGGAAGTGCAAACGTACACGTTTTCGACCGAAAACGCGTTTTCCGGCGAAAACGCACACCACGGCTCTTTCTGAGAAAAAGCAAGCACGGAGGACGAGAACCGCTTTTGCCCTGCGTAGCGTTCCGGGCAGCGGGTAGAACCAGGCAGAGAATTCCCGGCTAGCAGCTTCCCTGTGGCCGGGAAGAGCAAACGTACACGTTTTCGGCCGAAAACGCGTTTTCCGGCTAAAACGCACACCACGGCTCTTTCTGAGAAAAAGCAAGCACGGAGGACGAGAATCGCTTTTGCCCTGCGTAGCGTTCCGGGCAGCGGGTAGAACCAGGCAGAGAATTCCCTGCTATCAGCTTCCCTGTGGCCGGGAAGTGCAAACGTACACGTTTTCGGCCGAAAACACGTTTTCCGGCGAAAACGCAAACCACGGCTCTTTCTGAGATAAAGCAAGCACGGAGGACGAGAATCGCTTTTGCCCTGCGTAGCGTTCCGGGCAGCGGGTAGAACCAGGCAGCGAATTCCCTGCTAGCAGCTTCCCTGTGGCGGGGAAGTGCAAACGTACACGTTTTCGGCCGAAAACGCGTTTTCCGGCGAAAACGCACACCACGGCTCTTTCTGAGAAAAAGCAAGCACGGAGGACGAGAATCGCTTTTGCCCTGCGTAGCGTTCCGGGCAGCGGGTAGAATCAGGCAGCGAATTCCCTGCTAGCAGCTTCCCTGTGGCGGGGAAGTGCAAACATACACGTTTTCGGCCGAAAACGCGTTTTCCGGCGAAAACGCACACCACGGCTCTTTCTGAGAAAAAGCAAGCACGGAGGACGAGAATCGCTTTTGCCCTGCGTAGCGTTCCGGGCAGCGGGTAGAACCAGGCAGAGAATTCCCGGCTAGCAGCTTCCCTGTGGCCGGGAAGTGCAAACGTACACGTTTTCGGCCGAAAACGCGTTTTCCCGCGAAAACGCACACCACGGCTCTTTCTGAGAAAAAGCAAGCACGGAGGACGAAAATCGCTTTTGTCCTGCATAGTGTTCCGGGCAGCGGGTAGAACCAGGCAGAGAATTCCCGGCTAGCAGCTTCCCTGTGGCGGGGAAGTGCAAACGTACACGTTTTCGGCCGAAAACGCGTTTTCCGGCGAAAACGCACACCACGGCTCTTTCTGAGAAAAAGCAAGCACGGAGGACGAGAATCGCTTTTGCCCTGCGTAGCGTTCGGGGCAGCGGGTAGAACCAGGCAGCGAATTCCCTGCTAGCAGCTTCCCTGTGGCGGGGAAGTGCAAACGTACACGTTTTCGGCCGAAAACGCGTTTTCCGGCGAAAACGCACACCACGGCTCTTTCTGAGAAAAAGCAAGCACGGAGGACGAGAATCGCTTTTGCCCTGCGTAGCGTTCCGGGCAGCGGGTAGAATCAGGCAGCGAATTCCCTGCTAGCAGCTTCCCTGTGGCGGGGAAGTGCAAACATACACGTTTTCGGCCGAAAACGCGTTTTCCGGCGAAAACGCACACCACGGCTCTTTCTGAGAAAAAGCAAGCACGGAGGACGAGAATCGCTTTTGCCCTGCGTAGCGTTCCGGGCAGCGGGTAGAACCAGGCAGAGAATTCCCGGCTAGCAGCTTCCCTGTGGCCGGGAAGTGCAAACGTACACGTTTTCGGCCGAAAACGCGTTTTCCCGCGAAAACGCACACCACGGCTCTTTCTGAGAAAAAGCAAGCACGGAGGACGAGAATCGCTTTTGTCCTGCATAGTGTTCCGGGCAGCGGGTAGAACTAGGCAGAGAATTCCCGGCTAGCAGCTTCCCTGTGGCGGGGAAGTGCAAACGTACACGTTTTCGGCCGAAAACGCGTTTTCCGGCGAAAACGCACACCACGGCTCTTTCTGAGAAAAAGCAAGCACGGAGGACGAGAATCGCTTTTGCCCTGCGTAGCGTTCCGGGCAGCGGGTAGAACCAGGCAGAGAATTCCCGTCTAGCAGCTTCCCTGTGGCCGGGAAGTGCAAACGTACACGTTTTCGGCCGAAAACGCGTTTTCCGGCGAAAACGCACACCACGGCTCTTTCTGAGAAAAAGCAAGCACGGAGGACGAGAATCGCTTTTGCCCTGCGTAGCGTTCCGGGCAGCGGGTAGAACCAGGCAGAGAATTCCCGGCTAGCAGCTTCCCTGTGGCGGGGAAGTGCAAACGTACACGTTTTCGGCCGAAAACGTGTTTTCCGGCGAAAACGCACACCACGGCTCTTTCTGAGAAAAAGCAAGCACGGAGGACGAGAACCGCTTTTGCCCTGCGTAGCGTTCCGGGCAGCGGGTAGAACCAGGCAGAGAATTCCCGGCTAGCAGCTTCCCTGTGGCGGGGAAGTGCAAACGTACACGTTTTCGGCCGAAAACGCGTTTTCCGGCGAAAACGCACACCACGGCTCTTTCTGAGAAAAAGCAAGCACGGAGGATGAGAATCGCTTTTGCCCTGCATAGTGTTCCGGGCAGCGGGTAGAACCAGGCAGAGAATTCCCGTCTAGCAGCTTCCCTGTGGCGGGGAAGTGCAAACGTACACGTTTTCGACCGAAAACGCGTTTTCCGGCGAAAACGGACACCACGGCTCTTTCTGAGAAAAAGCAAGCACGGAGGACGAGAACCGCTTTTGCCCTGCGTAGCGTTCCGGGCAGCGGGTAGAACCAGGCAGAGAATTCCCGGCTAGCAGCTTCCCTGTGGCCGGGAAGAGCAAACGTACACGTTTCGGCCGAAAACGCGTTTTCCGGCTAAAACGCACACCACGGCTCTTTCTGAGAAAAAGCAAGCACGGAGGACGAGAATCGCTTTTGCCCTGCGTAGCGTTCCGGGCAGCGGGTAGAACCAGGCAGAGAATTCCCGGCTAGCAGCTTCCCTGTGGCCGGGAAGTGCAAACGTACACGTTTTCGGCCGAAAACGCGTTTTCCGGCGAAAACGCACACCACGGCTCTTTCTGAGAAAAAGCAAGCACGGAGGACGAGAATCGATTTTGCCCTGCGTAGCGTTCCGGGCAGCGGGTATAACCAGGCAGCGAATTCCCTGCTAGCAGCTTCCCTGTGGCGGGGAAGTGCAAACGTACACGTTTTCGGCCGAAAACGCGTTTTCCGGCGAAAACGCACACCACGGCTCTTTCTGAGAAAAAGCAAGCACGGAGGACGAGAATCGCTTTTGCCCTGCGTAGCGTTCCGGGCAGCGGGTAGAATCAGGCAGCGAATTCCCTGCTAGCAGCTTCCCTGTGGCGGGGAAGTGCAAACATACACGTTTTCGGCCGAAAACGCGTTTTCCGGCGAAAACGCACACCACGGCTCTTTCTGAGAAAAAGCAAGCACGGAGGACGAGAATCGCTTTTGCCCTGCGTAGCGTTCCGGGCAGCGGGTAGAACCAGGCAGAGAATTCCCGGCTAGCAGCTTCCCTGTGGCCGGGAAGTGCAAACGTACACGTTTTCGGCCGAAAACGCGTTTTCCGGCGAAAACGCACACCACGGCTCTTTCTGAGAAAAAGCAAGCACGGAGGACGAGAATCGCTTTTGCCCTGCGTAGCGTTCCGGGCAGCGGGTAGAACCAGGCAGCGAATTCCCTGCTAGCAGCTTCCCTGTGGCGGGGAAGTGCAAACGTACACGTTTTCGGCCGAAAACGCGTTTTCCGGCGAAAACGCACACCACGGCTCTTTCTGAGAAAAAGCAAGCACGGAGGACGAGAATCGCTTTTGCCCTGCGTAGCGTTCCGGGCAGCGGGTAGAATCAGGCAGCGAATTCCCTGCTAGCAGCTTCCCTGTGGCGGGGAAGTGCAAACATACACGTTTTCGGCCGAAAATGCGTTTTCCGGCGAAAACGCACACCACGGCTCTTTCTGAGAAAAAGCAAGCACGGAGGACGATAATCGCTTTTGCCCTGCGTAGCGTTCCGGGCAGCGGGTAGAACCAGGCAGCGAATTGCCGGTTAGCAGCTTCCCTTTGGCGGGGAAGTGCAAACGTACACGTTTTCGGCCGAAAACACGTTTTCCCGCGAAAACGCACACCACGGCTCTTTCTGAGAAAAAGCAAGCACGGAGGACGAGAATCGCTTTTGCCCTGCGTAGCGTTCCGGGCAGCGGGTAGAACCAGGCAGAGAATTCCCGGCTAGCAGCTTCCCTGTGGCGGGGAAGTGCAAACGTACACGTTTTCGGCCGAAAACGCGTTTTCCGGCGAAAACGCACACCACGGCTCTTTCTGAGAAAAAGCAAGCACGGAGGACGAGAATCGCTTTTGCCCTGCGTAGCGTTCCGGGCAGCGGGTAGAACCAGGCAGAGAATTCCCGTCTAGCAGCTTCCCTGTGGCCGGGAAGTGCAAACGTACACGTTTTCGGCCGAAAACGCGTTTTCCGGCGAAAACGCACACCACGGCTCTTTCTGAGAAAAAGCAAGCACGGAGGACGAGAATCGCTTTTGCCCTGCGTAGCGTTCCGGGCAGCGGGTAGAACCAGGCAGTGAATTCCCGGCTAGCAGCTTCCCTGTGGCCGGGAAGTGCAAACGTACACGTTTTCGGCCGAAAACGCGTTTTCCGGCGAAAACGCACACCACGGCTCTTTCTGAGAAAAAGCAAGCACGGAGGACGAGAATCGCTTTTGCCCTGCGTAGCGTTCCGGGCAGCGGGTAGAACCAGGCAGAGAATTCCCGGCTAGCAGCTTCCCTGTGGCCGGGAAGTGCAAACGTACACGTTTTCGGCCGAAAACGCGTTTTCCCGCGAAAACGCACACCACGGCTCTTTCTGAGAAAAAGCAAGCACGGAGGACGAGAATCGCTTTTGCCCTGCGTAGCGTTCCGGGCAGCGGGTAGAACCAGGCAGAGAATTCCCGGCTAGCAGCTTCCCTGTGGCGGGGAAGTGCAAACGTACACGTTTTCGGCCGAAAACGCGTTTTCCGGCGAAAACGCACACCACGGCTCTTTCTGAGAAAAAGCAAGCACGGAGGACGAGAATCGCTTTTGCCCTGCATAGTGTTCCGGGCAGCGGGTAGAACCAGGCAGAGAATTCCCGGCTAGCAGCTTCCCTGTGGCGGGGAAGTGCAAACGTACACGTTTTCGGCCGAAAACGAGTTTTCCGGCGAAAACGCACACCACGGCTCTTTCTGAGAAAAAGCAAGCACGGAGGACGAGAATCGCTTTTGCCCTGCGAAGCGTTCCGGGCAGCGGGAAGAACCAGGCAGAGAATTCCCGGCTAGCAGCTTCCCTGTGGCCGGGAAGTGCAAACGTACACGTTTTCGGCCGAAAACGCGTTTTCCGGCGAAAACGCACACCACGGCTCTTTCTGAGAAAAAGCAAGCACGGAGGACGAGAATCGCTTTTGCCCTGCGTAGCGTTCCGGGCAGCGGGTAGAACCAGGCAGAGAATTCCCTGCTATCAGCTTCCCTGTGGCCGGGAAGTGCAAACGTACACGTTTTCGGCCGAAAACACGTTTTCCGGCGAAAACGCAAACCACGGCTCTTTCTGAGAAAAAGCAAGCACGGAGGACGAGAATCGCTTTTGCCCTGCATAGTGTTCCGGGCAGCGGGTAGAACCAGGCAGAGAATTCCCGGCTAGCAGCTTCCCTGTGGCGGGGAAGTGCAAACGTACACGTTTTCGGCCGAAAACGAGTTTTCCGGCGAAAACGCACACCACGGCTCTTTCTGAGAAAAAGCAAGCACGGAGGACGAGAATCGCTTTTGCCCTGCGAAGCGTTCCGGGCAGCGGGAAGAACCAGGCAGAGAATTCCCGGCTAGCAGCTTCCCTGTGGCCGGGAAGTGCAAACGTACACGTTTTCGGCCGAAAACGCGTTTTCCGGCGAAAACGCACACCACGGCTCTTTCTGAGAAAAAGCAAGCACGGAGGACGAGAATCGCTTTTGCCCTGCGTAGCGTTCCGGGCAGCGGGTAGAACCAGGCAGAGAATTCCCTGCTATCAGCTTCCCTGTGGCCGGGAAGTGCAAACGTACACGTTTTCGGCCGAAAACACGTTTTCCGGCGAAAACGCAAACCACGGCTCTTTCTGAGATAAAGCAAGCACGGAGGACGAGAATCGCTTTTGCCCTGCGTAGCGTTCCGGGCAGCGGGTAGAACCAGGCAGCGAATTCCCGGCTAGCAGCTTCCCTGTGGCGGGGAAGTGCAAACGTACACGTTTTCGGCCGAAAACGCGTTTTCCGGCGAAAACGCACACCACGGCTCTTTCTGAGAAAAAGCAAGCACGGAGGATGAGAATCGGTTTTGCCCTGCATAGTGTTCCGGGCAGCGGGTAGAACCAGGCAGAGAATTCCCGGCTAGCAGCTTCCCTGTGGCGGGGAAGTGCAAACGTACACGTTTTCGACCGAAAACGCGTTTTCCGGCGAAAACGCACACCACGGCTCTTTCTGAGAAAAAGCAAGCACGGAGGACGAGAACCGCTTTTGCCCTGCGTAGCGTTCCGTGCAGCGGGTAGAACCAGGCAGAGAATTCCCGGCTAGCAGCTTCCCTGTGGCCGGGAAGAGCAAACGTACACGTTTTCGGCCGAAAACGCGTTTTCCGGCTAAAACGCACACCACGGCTCTTTCTGAGAAAAAGCAAGCACGGAGGACGAGAATCGCTTTTGCCCTGCGTAGCGTTCCGGGCAGCGGGTAGAACCAGGCAGAGAATTCCCGGCTAGCAGCTTCCCTGTGGCCGGGAAGTGCAAACGTACACGTTTTCGGCCGAAAACGCGTTTTCCGGCGAAAACGCACACCACGGCTCTTTCTGAGAAAAAGCAAGCACGGAGGACGAGAATCGATTTTGCCCTGCGTAGCGTTCCGGGCAGCGGGTAGAACCAGGCAGCGAATTCCCTGCTAGCAGCTTCCCTGTGGCGGGGAAGTGCAAACGTACACGTTTTCGGCCGAAAACGCGTTTTCCGGCGAAAACGCACACCACGGCTCTTTCTGAGAAAAAGCAAGCACGGAGGACGAGAATCGCTTTTGCCCTGCGTAGCGTTCCGGGCAGCGGGTAGAATCAGGCAGCGAATTCCCTGCTAGCAGCTTCCCTGTGGCGGGGAAGTGCAAACATACACGTTTTCGGCCGAAAACGCGTTTTCCGGCGAAAACGCACACCACGGCTCTTTCTGAGAAAAAGCAAGCACGGAGGACGATAATCGCTTTTGCCCTGCGTAGCGTTCCGGGCAGCGGGTAGAACCAGGCAGAGAATTCCCGGCTAGCAGCTTCCCTGTGGCCGGGAAGTGCAAACGTACACGTTTTCGGCCGAAAACGCGTTTTCCGGCGAAAACGCACACCACGGCTCTTTCTGAGAAAAAGCAAGCACGGAGGACGAGAATCGATTTTGCCCTGCGTAGCGTTCCGGGCAGCGGGTAGAACCAGGCAGAGAATTCCCGGCTAGCAGCTTCCCTGTGGCCGGGAAGAGCAAACGTACACGTTTTCGGCCGAAAACGCGTTTTCCGGCTAAAACACACACCACGGCTCTTTCTGAGAAAAAGCAAGCACGGAGGATGAGAATCGGTTTTGCCCTGCATAGTGTTCCGGGCAGCGGGTAGAACCAGGCAGAGAATTCCCTGCTAGCAGCTTCCCTGTGGCGGGGAAGTGCAAACGTACACGTTTTCGACCGAAAACGCGTTTTCCGGCGAAAACGCACACCACGGCTCTTTCTGAGAAAAAGCAAGCACGGAGGACGAGAACCGCTTTTGCCCTGCGTAGCGTTCCGTGCAGCGGGTAGAACCAGGCAGAGAATTCCCGGCTAGCAGCTTCCCTGTGGCCGGGAAGAGCAAACGTACACGTTTTCGGCCGAAAACGCGTTTTCCGGCTAAAACGCACACCACGGCTCTTTCTGAGAAAAAGCAAGCACGGAGGACGAGAATCGCTTTTGCCCTGCGTAGCGTTCCGGGCAGCGGGTAGAACCAGGCAGAGAATTCCCGGCTAGCAGCTTCCCTGTGGCCGGGAAGTGCAAACGTACACGTTTTCGGCCGAAAACGCGTTTTCCGGCGAAAACGCACACCACGGCTCTTTCTGAGAAAAAGCAAGCACGGAGGACGAGAATCGATTTTGCCCTGCGTAGCGTTCCGGGCAGCGGGTAGAAATAGGCAGCGAATTCCCTGCTAGCAGCTTCCCTGTGGCGGGGAAGTGCAAACGTACACGTTTTCGGCCGAAAACGCGTTTTCCGGCGAAAACGCACACCACGGCTCTTTCTGAGAAAAAGCAAGCACGGAGGACGAGAATCGCTTTTGCCCTGCGTAGCGTTCCGGGCAGCGGGTAGAATCAGGCAGCGAATTCCCTGCTAGCAGCTTCCCTGTGGCGGGGAAGTGCAAACATACACGTTTTCGGCCGAAAACGCGTTTTCCGGCGAAAACGCACACCACGGCTCTTTCTGAGAAAAAGCAAGCACGGAGGACGAGAATCGCTTTTGCCCTGCGTAGCGTTCCGGGCAGCGGGTAGAACCAGGCAGAGAATTCCCGGCTAGCAGCTTCCCTGTGGCCGGGAAGTGCAAACGTACACGTTTTCGGCCGAAAACGCGTTTTCCGGCGAAAACGCACACCACGGCTCTTTCTGAGAAAAAGCAAGCACGGAGGACGAGAATCGCTTTTGCCCTGCGTAGCGTTCCGGGCAGCGGGTAGAACCAGGCAGCGAATTCCCTGCTAGCAGCTTCCCTGTGGCGGGGAAGTGCAAACGTACACGTTTTCGGCCGAAAACGCGTTTTCCCGCGAAAACGCACACCACGGCTCTTTCTGAGAAAAAGCAAGCACGGAGGACGAGAATCGCTTTTGCCCTGCGTAGCGTTCCGGGCAGCGGGTAGAACCAGGCAGAGAATTCCCGTCTAGCAGCTTCCCTGTGGCCGGGAAGTGCAAACGTACACGTTTTCGGCCGAAAACGCGTTTTCCGGCGAAAACGCACACCACGGCTCTTTCTGAGAAAAAGCAAGCACGGAGGACGAGAACCGCTTTTGCCCTGCGTAGCGTTCCGGGCAGCGGGTAGAACCAGGCAGAGAATTCCCGGCTAGCAGCTTCCCTGTGGCCGGGAAGAGCAAACGTACACGTTTTCGGCCGAAAACGCGTTTTCCGGCGAAAACGCACACCACGGCTCTTTCTGAGAAAAAGCAAGCACGGAGGACGAGAATCGCTTTTGCCCTGCGTAGCGTTCCGGGCAGCGGGTAGAACCAGGCAGAGAATTCCCGGCTAGCAGCTTCCCTGTGGCCGGGAAGTGCAAACGTACACGTTTTCGGCCGAAAACGTGTTTTCCGGCGAAAACGCACACCACGGCTCTTTCTGAGAAAAAGCAAGCACGGAGGACGAGAATCGCTTTTGCCCTGCGTAGCGTTCCTGGCAGCGGGTAGAACCAGGAAGTGAATTACCGTCTAGCAGCTTCCCTGTGGCCGGGAAGTGCAAACGTACACGTTTTCGGCCGAAAACGCGATTTCCGGCGAAAACGCACACCACGGCTCTTTCTGAGAAAAAGCAAGCACGGAGGACGAGAATCGCTTTTGCCCTGCGTAGCGTTCCGGGCAGCGGGTAGAACCAGGCAGTGAATTCCCGTCTAGCAGCTTCCCTGTGGCCGGGAAGTGCAAACGTACACGTTTTCGGCCGAAAACGCGTTTTCCGGCGAAAACGCACACCACGGCTCTTTCTGAGAAAAAGCAAGCACGGAGGACGAGAATCGCTTTTGCCCTGCGTAGCGTTCCGGGCAGCGGGTAGAACCAGGCAGAGAATTCCCGGCTAGCAGCTTCCCTGTGGCGGGGAAGTGCAAACGTACACGTTTTCGGCCGAAAACGCGTTTTCCCGCGAAAACGCACACCACGGCTCTTTCTGAGAAAAAGCAAGCACGGAGGACGAGAATCGCTTTTGTCCTGCATAGTGTTCCGGGCAGCGGGTAGAACTAGGCAGAGAATTCCCGGCTAGCAGCTTCCCTGTGGCGGGGAAGTGCAAACGTACACGTTTTCGGCCGAAAACGCGTTTTCCGGCGAAAACGCACACCACGGCTCTTTCTGAGAAAAAGCAAGCACGGAGGACGAGAATCGCTTTTGCCCTGCGTAGCGTTCCGGGCAGCGGGTAGAACCAGGCAGAGAATTCCCGTCTAGCAGCTTCCCTGTGGCCGGGAAGTGCAAACGTACACGTTTTCGGCCGAAAACGCGTTTTCCGGCGAAAACGCACACCACGGCTCTTTCTGAGAAAAAGCAAGCACGGAGGACGAGAATCGCTTTTGCCCTGCGTAGCGTTCCGGGCAGCGGGTAGAACCAGGCAGAGAATTCCCGGCTAGCAGCTTCCCTGTGGCGGGGAAGTGCAAACGTACACGTTTTCGGCCGAAAACGCGTTTTCCGGCGAAAACGCACACCACGGCTCTTTCTGAGAAAAAGCAAGCACGGAGGACGAGAATCGCTTTTGCCCTGCGTAGCGTTCCGGGCAGCGGGTAGAACCAGGCAGAGAATTCCCGGCTAGCAGCTTCCCTGTGGCGGGGAAGTGCAAACGTACACGTTTTCGGCCGAAAACGCGTTTTCCGGCGAAAACGCACACCACGGCTCTTTCTGAGAAAAAGCAAGCACGGAGGACGAGAATCGCTTTTGCCCTGCATAGTGTTCCGGGCAGCGGGTAGAACCAGGCAGAGAATTCCCGTCTAGCAGCTTCCCTGTGGCGGGGAAGTGCAAACGTACACGTTTTCGACCGAAAACGCGTTTTCCGGCGAAAACGCACACCACGGCTCTTTCTGAGAAAAAGCAAGCACGGAGGACGAGAACCGCTTTTGCCCTGCGTAGCGTTCCGGGCAGCGGGTAGAACCAGGCAGAGAATTCCCGGCTAGCAGCTTCCCTGTGGCCGGGAAGAGCAAACGTACACGTTTTCGGCCGAAAACGCGTTTTCCGGCTAAAACGCACACCACGGCTCTTTCTGAGAAAAAGCAAGCACGGAGGACGAGAATCGCTTTTGCCCTGCGTAGCGTTCCGGGCAGCGGGTAGAACCAGGCAGAGAATTCCCTGCTATCAGCTTCCCTGTGGCCGGGAAGTGCAAACGTACACGTTTTCGGCCGAAAACACGTTTTCCGGCGAAAACGCAAACCACGGCTCTTTCTGAGATAAAGCAAGCACGGAGGACGAGAATCGCTTTTGCCCTGCGTAGCGTTCCGGGCAGCGGGTAGAACCAGGCAGCGAATTCCCTGCTAGCAGCTTCCCTGTGGCGGGGAAGTGCAAACGTACACGTTTTCGGCCGAAAACGCGTTTTCCGGCGAAAACGCACACCACGGCTCTTTCTGAGAAAAAGCAAGCACGGAGGACGAGAATCGCTTTTGCCCTGCGTAGCGTTCCGGGCAGCGGGTAGAATCAGGCAGCGAATTCCCTGCTAGCAGCTTCCCTGTGGCGGGGAAGTGCAAACATACACGTTTTCGGCCGAAAACGCGTTTTCCGGCGAAAACGCACACCACGGCTCTTTCTGAGAAAAAGCAAGCACGGAGGACGAGAATCGCTTTTGCCCTGCGTAGCGTTCCGGGCAGCGGGTAGAACCAGGCAGAGAATTCCCGGCTAGCAGCTTCCCTGTGGCCGGGAAGTGCAAACGTACACGTTTTCGGCCGAAAACGCGTTTTCCCGCGAAAACGCACACCACGGCTCTTTCTGAGAAAAAGCAAGCACGGAGGACGAAAATCGCTTTTGTCCTGCATAGTGTTCCGGGCAGCGGGTAGAACTAGGCAGAGAATTCCCGGCTAGCAGCTTCCCTGTGGCGGGGAAGTGCAAACGTACACGTTTTCGGCCGAAAACGCGTTTTCCGGCGAAAACGCACACCACGGCTCTTTCTGAGAAAAAGCAAGCACGGAGGACGAGAATCGCTTTTGCCCTGCGTAGCGTTCCGGGCAGCGGGTAGAACCAGGCAGCGAATTCCCTGCTAGCAGCTTCCCTGTGGCGGGGAAGTGCAAACGTACACGTTTTCGGCCGAAAACGCGTTTTCCGGCGAAAACGCACACCACGGCTCTTTCTGAGAAAAAGCAAGCACGGAGGACGAGAATCGCTTTTGCCCTGCGTAGCGTTCCGGGCAGCGGGTAGAATCAGGCAGCGAATTCCCTGCTAGCAGCTTCCCTGTGGCGGGGAAGTGCAAACATACACGTTTTCGGCCGAAAACGCGTTTTCCGGCGAAAACGCACACCACGGCTCTTTCTGAGAAAAAGCAAGCACGGAGGACGAGAATCGCTTTTGCCCTGCGTAGCGTTCCGGGCAGCGGGTAGAACCAGGCAGAGAATTCCCGGCTAGCAGCTTCCCTGTGGCCGGGAAGTGCAAACGTACACGTTTTCGGCCGAAAACGCGTTTTCCCGCGAAAACGCACACCACGGCTCTTTCTGAGAAAAAGCAAGCACGGAGGACGAGAATCGCTTTTGTCCTGCATAGTGTTCCGGGCAGCGGGTAGAACTAGGCAGAGAATTCCCGGCTAGCAGCTTCCCTGTGGCGGGGAAGTGCAAACGTACACGTTTTCGGCCGAAAACGCGTTTTCCGGCGAAAACGCACACCACGGCTCTTTCTGAGAAAAAGCAAGCACGGAGGACGAGAATCGCTTTTGCCCTGCGTAGCGTTCCGGGCAGCGGGTAGAACCAGGCAGAGAATTCCCGTCTAGCAGCTTCCCTGTGGCCGGGAAGTGCAAACGTACACGTTTTCGGCCGAAAACGCGTTTTCCGGCGAAAACGCACACCACGGCTCTTTCTGAGAAAAAGCAAGCACGGAGGACGAGAATCGCTTTTGCCCTGCGTAGCGTTCCGGGCAGCGGGTAGAACCAGGCAGAGAATTCCCGGCTAGCAGCTTCCCTGTGGCGGGGAAGTGCAAACGTACACGTTTTCGGCCGAAAACGCGTTTTCCGGCGAAAACGCACACCACGGCTCTTTCTGAGAAAAAGCAAGCACGGAGGACGAGAACCGCTTTTGCCCTGCGTAGCGTTCCGGGCAGCGGGTAGAACCAGGCAGAGAATTCCCGGCTAGCAGCTTCCCTGTGGCGGGGAAGTGCAAACGTACACGTTTTCGGCCGAAAACGCGTTTTCCGGCGAAAACGCACACCACGGCTCTTTCTGAGAAAAAGCAAGCACGGAGGATGAGAATCGCTTTTGCCCTGCATAGTGTTCCGGGCAGCGGGTAGAACCAGGCAGAGAATTCCCGTCTAGCAGCTTCCCTGTGGCGGGGAAGTGCAAACGTACACGTTTTCGACCGAAAACGCGTTTTCCGGCGAAAACGGACACCACGGCTCTTTCTGAGAAAAAGCAAGCACGGAGGACGAGAACCGCTTTTGCCCTGCGTAGCGTTCCGGGCAGCGGGTAGAACCAGGCAGAGAATTCCCGGCTAGCAGCTTCCCTGTGGCCGGGAAGAGCAAACGTACACGTTTTCGGCCGAAAACGCGTTTTCCGGCTAAAACGCACACCACGGCTCTTTCTGAGAAAAAGCAAGCACGGAGGACGAGAATCGCTTTTGCCCTGCGTAGCGTTCCGGGCAGCGGGTAGAACCAGGCAGAGAATTCCCTGCTATCAGCTTCCCTGTGGCCGGGAAGTGCAAACGTACACGTTTTCGGCCGAAAACACGTTTTCCGGCGAAAACGCAAACCACGGCTCTTTCTGAGATAAAGCAAGCACGGAGGACGAGAATCGCTTTTGCCCTGCGTAGCGTTCCGGGCAGCGGGTAGAACCAGGCAGAGAATTCCCGGCTAGCAGCTTCCCTGTGGCCGGGAAGAGCAAACGTACACGTTTCGGCCGAAAACGCGTTTTCCGGCTAAAACGCACACCACGGCTCTTTCTGAGAAAAAGCAAGCACGGAGGACGAGAATCGCTTTTGCCCTGCGTAGCGTTCCGGGCAGCGGGTAGAACCAGGCAGAGAATTCCCGGCTAGCAGCTTCCCTGTGGCCGGGAAGTGCAAACGTACACGTTTTCGGCCGAAAACGCGTTTTCCGGCGAAAACGCACACCACGGCTCTTTCTGAGAAAAAGCAAGCACGGAGGACGAGAATCGATTTTGCCCTGCGTAGCGTTCCGGGCAGCGGGTAGAACCAGGCAGCGAATTCCCTGCTAGCAGCTTCCCTGTGGCGGGGAAGTGCAAACGTACACGTTTTCGGCCGAAAACGCGTTTTCCGGCGAAAACGCACACCACGGCTCTTTCTGAGAAAAAGCAAGCACGGAGGACGAGAATCGCTTTTGCCCTGCGTAGCGTTCCGGGCAGCGGGTAGAATCAGGCAGCGAATTCCCTGCTAGCAGCTTCCCTGTGGCGGGGAAGTGCAAACATACACGTTTTCGGCCGAAAACGCGTTTTCCGGCGAAAACGCACACCACGGCTCTTTCTGAGAAAAAGCAAGCACGGAGGACGAGAATCGCTTTTGCCCTGCGTAGCGTTCCGGGCAGCGGGTAGAACCAGGCAGAGAATTCCCGGCTAGCAGCTTCCCTGTGGCCGGGAAGTGCAAACGTACACGTTTTCGGCCGAAAACGCGTTTTCCGGCGAAAACGCACACCACGGCTCTTTCTGAGAAAAAGCAAGCACGGAGGACGAGAATCGCTTTTGCCCTGCGTAGCGTTCCGGGCAGCGGGTAGAACCAGGCAGCGAATTCCCTGCTAGCAGCTTCCCTGTGGCGGGGAAGTGCAAACGTACACGTTTTCGGCCGAAAACGCGTTTTCCGGCGAAAACGCACACCACGGCTCTTTCTGAGAAAAAGCAAGCACGGAGGACGAGAATCGCTTTTGCCCTGCGTAGCGTTCCGGGCAGCGGGTAGAATCAGGCAGCGAATTCCCTGCTAGCAGCTTCCCTGTGGCGGGGAAGTGCAAACATACACGTTTTCGGCCGAAAATGCGTTTTCCGGCGAAAACGCACACCACGGCTCTTTCTGAGAAAAAGCAAGCACGGAGGACGATAATCGCTTTTGCCCTGCGTAGCGTTCCGGGCAGCGGGTAGAACCAGGCAGCGAATTGCCGGTTAGCAGCTTCCCTTTGGCGGGGAAGTGCAAACGTACACGTTTTCGGCCGAAAACACGTTTTCCGGCGAAAACGCACACCACGGCTCTTTCTGAGAAAAAGCAAGCACGGAGGACGAGAATCGCTTTTGCCCTGCGTAGCGTTCCGGGCAGCGCGTAGAACCAGGCAGAGAATTCCCGGCTAGCAGCTTCCCTGTGGCGGGGAAGTGCAAACGTACACGTTTTCGGCCGAAAACGCGTTTTCCGGCGAAAACGCACACCACGGCTCTTTCTGAGAAAAAGCAAGCACGGAGGACGAGAATCGCTTTTGCCCTGCGTAGCGTTCCGGGCAGCGGGTAGAACCAGGCAGAGAATTCCCGTCTAGCAGCTTCCCTGTGGCCGGGAAGTGCAAACGTACACGTTTTCGGCCGAAAACGCGTTTTCCGGCGAAAACGCACACCACGGCTCTTTCTGAGAAAAAGCAAGCACGGAGGACGAGAATCGCTTTTGCCCTGCGTAGCGTTCCGGGCAGCGGGTAGAACCAGGCAGTGAATTCCCGGCTAGCAGCTTCCCTGTGGCCGGGAAGTGCAAACGTACACGTTTTCGGCCGAAAACGCGTTTTCCGGCGAAAACGCACACCACGGCTCTTTCTGAGAAAAAGCAAGCACGGAGGACGAGAATCGCTTTTGCCCTGCATAGTGTTCCGGGCAGCGGGTAGAACCAGGCAGAGAATTCCCGGCTAGCAGCTTCCCTGTGGCGGGGAAGTGCAAACGTACACGTTTTCGGCCGAAAACGCGTTTTCCCGCGAAAACGCACACCACGGCTCTTTCTGAGAAAAAGCAAGCACGGAGGACGAGAATCGCTTTTGCCCTGCGTAGCGTTCCGGGCAGCGGGTAGAACCAGGCAGAGAATTCCCGTCTAGCAGCTTCCCTGTGGCCGGGAAGTGCAAACGTACACGTTTTCGGCCGAAAACGCGTTTTCCGGCGAAAACGCACACCACGGCTCTTTCTGAGAAAAAGCAAGCACGGAGGACGAGAATCGCTTTTGCCCTGCGTAGCGTTCCGGGCAGCGGGTAGAACCAGGCAGAGAATTCCCGGCTAGCAGCTTCCCTGTGGCCGGGAAGTGCAAACGTACACGTTTTCGGCCGAAAACGCGTTTTCCGGCGAAAACGCACACCACGGCTCTTTCTGAGAAAAAGCAAGCACGGAGGACGAGAATCGCTTTTGCCCTGCGTAGCGTTCCGGGCAGCGGGTAGAACCAGGCAGAGAATTCCCGGCTAGCAGCTTCCCTGTGGCGGGGAAGTGCAAACGTACACGTTTTCGGCCGAAAACGCGTTTTCCGGCGAAAACGCACACCACGGCTCTTTCTGAGAAAAAGCAAGCACGGAGGACGAGAATCGCTTTTGCCCTGCATAGTGTTCCGGGCAGCGGGTAGAACCAGGCAGAGAATTCCCGGCTAGCAGCTTCCCTGTGGCGGGGAAGTGCAAACGTACACGTTTTCGGCCGAAAACGAGTTTTCCGGCGAAAACGCACACCACGGCTCTTTCTGAGAAAAAGCAAGCACGGAGGACGAGAATCGCTTTTGCCCTGCGAAGCGTTCCGGGCAGCGGGAAGAACCAGGCAGAGAATTCCCGGCTAGCAGCTTCCCTGTGGCCGGGAAGTGCAAACGTACACGTTTTCGGCCGAAAACGCGTTTTCCGGCGAAAACGCACACCACGGCTCTTTCTGAGAAAAAGCAAGCACGGAGGACGAGAATCGCTTTTGCCCTGCGTAGCGTTCCGGGCAGCGGGTAGAACCAGGCAGAGAATTCCCTGCTATCAGCTTCCCTGTGGCCGGGAAGTGCAAACGTACACGTTTTCGGCCGAAAACACGTTTTCCGGCGAAAACGCAAACCACGGCTCTTTCTGAGATAAAGCAAGCACGGAGGACGAGAATCGCTTTTGCCCTGCGTAGCGTTCCGGGCAGCGGGTAGAACCAGGCAGCGAATTCCCGGCTAGCAGCTTCCCTGTGGCGGGGAAGTGCAAACGTACACGTTTTCGGCCGAAAACGCGTTTTCCGGCGAAAACGCACACCACGGCTCTTTCTGAGAAAAAGCAAGCACGGAGGATGAGAATCGGTTTTGCCCTGCATAGTGTTCCGGGCAGCGGGTAGAACCAGGCAGAGAATTCCCGGCTAGCAGCTTCCCTGTGGCGGGGAAGTGCAAACGTACACGTTTTCGACCGAAAACGCGTTTTCCGGCGAAAACGCACACCACGGCTCTTTCTGAGAAAAAGCAAGCACGGAGGACGAGAACCGCTTTTGCCCTGCGTAGCGTTCCGTGCAGCGGGTAGAACCAGGCAGAGAATTCCCGGCTAGCAGCTTCCCTGTGGCCGGGAAGAGCAAACGTACACGTTTTCGGCCGAAAACGCGTTTTCCGGCTAAAACGCACACCACGGCTCTTTCTGAGAAAAAGCAAGCACGGAGGACGAGAATCGCTTTTGCCCTGCGTAGCGTTCCGGGCAGCGGGTAGAACCAGGCAGAGAATTCCCGGCTAGCAGCTTCCCTGTGGCCGGGAAGTGCAAACGTACACGTTTTCGGCCGAAAACGCGTTTTCCGGCGAAAACGCACACCACGGCTCTTTCTGAGAAAAAGCAAGCACGGAGGACGAGAATCGATTTTGCCCTGCGTAGCGTTCCGGGCAGCGGGTAGAACCAGGCAGCGAATTCCCTGCTAGCAGCTTCCCTGTGGCGGGGAAGTGCAAACGTACACGTTTTCGGCCGAAAACGCGTTTTCCGGCGAAAACGCACACCACGGCTCTTTCTGAGAAAAAGCAAGCACGGAGGACGAGAATCGCTTTTGCCCTGCGTAGCGTTCCGGGCAGCGGGTAGAATCAGGCAGCGAATTCCCTGCTAGCAGCTTCCCTGTGGCGGGGAAGTGCAAACATACACGTTTTCGGCCGAAAACGCGTTTTCCGGCGAAAACGCACACCACGGCTCTTTCTGAGAAAAAGCAAGCACGGAGGACGATAATCGCTTTTGCCCTGCGTAGCGTTGCGGGCAGCGGGTAGAACCAGGCAGAGAATTCCCGGCTAGCAGCTTCCCTGTGGCCGGGAAGTGCTAACGTACACGTTTTCGGCCGAAAACGCGTTTTCCGGCGAAAACGCACACCACGGCTCTTTCTGAGAAAAAGCAAGCACGGAGGACGAGAATCGATTTTGCCCTGCGTAGCGTTCCGGGCAGCGGGTAGAACCAGGCAGAGAATTCCCGGCTAGCAGCTTCCCTGTGGCCGGGAAGAGCAAACGTACACGTTTTCGGCCGAAAACGCGTTTTCCGGCTAAAACACACACCACGGCTCTTTCTGAGAAAAAGCAAGCACGGAGGATGAGAATCGGTTTTGCCCTGCATAGTGTTCCGGGCAGCGGGTAGAACCAGGCAGAGAATTCCCTGCTAGCAGCTTCCCTGTGGCGGGGAAGTGCAAACGTACACGTTTTCGACCGAAAACGCGTTTTCCGGCGAAAACGCACACCACGGCTCTTTCTGAGAAAAAGCAAGCACGGAGGACGAGAACCGCTTTTGCCCTGCGTAGCGTTCCGTGCAGCGGGTAGAACCAGGCAGAGAATTCCCGGCTAGCAGCTTCCCTGTGGCCGGGAAGAGCAAACGTACACGTTTTCGGCCGAAAACGCGTTTTCCGGCTAAAACGCACACCACGGCTCTTTCTGAGAAAAAGCAAGCACGGAGGACGAGAATCGATTTTGCCCTGCGTAGCGTTCCGGGCAGCGGGTAGAACCAGGCAGAGAATTCCCGGCTAGCAGCTTCCCTGTGGCCGGGAAGTGCAAACGTACACGTTTTCGGCCGAAAACGCGTTTTCCGGCGAAAACGCACACCACGGCTCTTTCTGAGAAAAAGCAAGCACGGAGGACGAGAATCGATTTTGCCCTGCGTAGAGTTCCGGGCAGCGGGTAGAAATAGGCAGCGAATTCCCTGCTAGCAGCTTCCCTGTGGCGGGGAAGTGCAAACGTACACGTTTTCGGCCGAAAACGCGTTTTCCGGCGAAAACGCACACCACGGCTCTTTCTGAGAAAAAGCAAGCACGGAGGACGAGAATCGCTTTTGCCCTGCGTAGCGTTCCGGGCAGCGGGTAGAATCAGGCAGCGAATTCCCTGCTAGCAGCTTCCCTGTGGCGGGGAAGTGCAAACATACACGTTTTCGGCCGAAAACGCGTTTTCCGGCGAAAACGCACACCACGGCTCTTTCTGAGAAAAAGCAAGCACGGAGGACGAGAATCGCTTTTGCCCTGCGTAGCGTTCCGGGCAGCGGGTAGAACCAGGCAGAGAATTCCCGGCTAGCAGCTTCCCTGTGGCCGGGAAGTGCAAACGTACACGTTTTCGGCCGAAAACGCGTTTTCCGGCGAAAACGCACACCACGGCTCTTTCTGAGAAAAAGCAAGCACGGAGGACGAGAATCGCTTTTGCCCTGCGTAGCGTTCCGGGCAGCGGGTAGAACCAGGCAACGAATTCCCTGCTAGCAGCTTCCCTGTGGCGGGGAAGTGCAAACGTACACGTTTTCGGCCGAAAACGCGTTTTCCCGCGAAAACGCACACCACGGCTCTTTCTGAGAAAAAGCAAGCACGGAGGACGAGAATCGCTTTTGCCCTGCGTAGCGTTCCGGGCAGCGGGTAGAACCAGGCAGAGAATTCCCGTCTAGCAGCTTCCCTGTGGCCGGGAAGTGCAAACGTACACGTTTTCGGCCAAAAACGCGTTTTCCGGCGAAAACGCACACCACGGCTCTTTCTGAGAAAAAGCAAGCACGGAGGACGAGAATCGCTTTTGCCCTGCGTAGCGTTCCGGGCAGCGGGTAGAACCAGGCAGAGAATTCCCGGCTAGCAGCTTCCCTGTGGCCGGGAAGTGCAAACGTACACGTTTTCGGCCGAAAACGCGTTTTCCGGCGAAAACGCACACCACGGCTCTTTCTGAGAAAAAGCAAGCACGGAGGACGAGAATCGCTTTTGCCCTGCGTAGCGTTCCGGGCAGCGGGTAGAACCAGGCAGAGAATTCCCGGCTAGCAGCTTCCCTGTGGCGGGGAAGTGCAAACGTACACGTTTTCGGCCGAAAACGCGTTTTCCGGCGAAAACGCACACCACGGCTCTTTCTGAGAAAAAGCAAGCACGGAGGACGAGAATCGCTTTTGCCCTGCATAGTGTTCCGGGCAGCGGGTAGAACCAGGCAGAGAATTCCCGGCTAGCAGCTTCCCTGTGGCGGGGAAGTGCAAACGTACACGTTTTCGGCCGAAAACGAGTTTTCCGGCGAAAACGCACACCACGGCTCTTTCTGAGAAAAAGCAAGCACGGAGGACGAGAATCGCTTTTGCCCTGCGAAGCGTTCCGGGCAGCGGGAAGAACCAGGCAGAGAATTCCCGGCTAGCAGCTTCCCTGTGGCCGGGAAGTGCAAACGTACACGTTTTCGGCCGAAAACGCGTTTTCCGGCGAAAACGCACACCACGGCTCTTTCTGAGAAAAAGCAAGCACGGAGGACGAGAATCGCTTTTGCCCTGCGTAGCGTTCCGGGCAGCGGGTAGAACCAGGCAGAGAATTCCCTGCTATCAGCTTCCCTGTGGCCGGGAAGTGCAAACGTACACGTTTTCGGCCGAAAACACGTTTTCCGGCGAAAACGCAAACCACGGCTCTTTCTGAGATAAAGCAAGCACGGAGGACGAGAATCGCTTTTGCCCTGCGTAGCGTTCCGGGCAGCGGGTAGAACCAGGCAGCGAATTCCCGGCTAGCAGCTTCCCTGTGGCGGGGAAGTGCAAACGTACACGTTTTCGGCCGAAAACGCGTTTTCCGGCGAAAACGCACACCACGGCTCTTTCTGAGAAAAAGCAAGCACGGAGGATGAGAATCGGTTTTGCCCTGCATAGTGTTCCGGGCAGCGGGTAGAACCAGGCAGAGAATTCCCGGCTAGCAGCTTCCCTGTGGCGGGGAAGTGCAAACGTACACGTTTTCGACCGAAAACGCGTTTTCCGGCGAAAACGCACACCACGGCTCTTTCTGAGAAAAAGCAAGCACGGAGGACGAGAACCGCTTTTGCCCTGCGTAGCGTTCCGTGCAGCGGGTAGAACCAGGCAGAGAATTCCCGGCTAGCAGCTTCCCTGTGGCCGGGAAGAGCAAACGTACACGTTTTCGGCCGAAAACGCGTTTTCCGGCTAAAACGCACACCACGGCTCTTTCTGAGAAAAAGCAAGCACGGAGGACGAGAATCGCTTTTGCCCTGCGTAGCGTTCCGGGCAGCGGGTAGAACCAGGCAGAGAATTCCCGGCTAGCAGCTTCCCTGTGGCCGGGAAGTGCAAACGTACACGTTTTCGGCCGAAAACGCGTTTTCCGGCGAAAACGCACACCACGGCTCTTTCTGAGAAAAAGCAAGCACGGAGGACGATAATCGCTTTTGCCCTGCGTAGCGTTCCGGGCAGCGGGTAGAACCAGGCAGAGAATTCCCGGCTAGCAGCTTCCCTGTGGCCGGGAAGTGCAAACGTACACGTTTTCGGCCGAAAACGCGTTTTCCGGCGAAAACGCACACCACGGCTCTTTCTGAGAAAAAGCAAGCACGGAGGACGAGAATCGCTTTTGCCCTGCGTAGCGTTCCGGGCAGCGGGTAGAACCAGGCAGCGAATTCCCTGCTAGCAGCTTCCCTGTGGCGGGGAAGTGCAAACGTACACGTTTTCGGCCGAAAACGCGTTTTCCGGCGAAAACGCACACCACGGCTCTTTCTGAGAAAAAGCAAGCACGGAGGACGAGAATCGCTTTTGCCCTGCGTAGCGTTCCGGGCAGCGGGTAGAATCAGGCAGCGAATTCCCTGCTAGCAGCTTCCCTGTGGCGGGGAAGTGCAAACATACACGTTTTCGGCCGAAAATGCGTTTTCCGGCGAAAACGCACACCACGGCTCTTTCTGAGAAAAAGCAAGCACGGAGGACGATAATCGCTTTTGCCCTGCGTAGCGTTCCGGGCAGCGGGTAGAACCAGGCAGCGAATTGCCGGTTAGCAGCTTCCCTGTGGCGGGGAAGTGCAAACGTACACGTTTTCGGCCGAAAACACGTTTTCCCACGAAAAGGCACACCACGGCTCTTTCTGAGAAAAAGCAAGCACGGAGGACGAGAATCGCTTTTGCCCTGCGTAGCGTTCCGGGCAGCGGGTAGAACCAGGCAGAGAATTCCCGGCTAGCAGCTTCCCTGTGGCGGGGAAGTGCAAACGTACACGTTTTCGGCCGAAAACGCGTTTTCCGGCGAAAACGCACACCACGGCTCTTTCTGAGAAAAAGCAAGCACGGAGGACGAGAATCGCTTTTGCCCTGCGTAGCGTTCCGGGCAGCGGGTAGAACCAGGCAGAGAATTCCCTGCTAGCAGCTTCCCTGTGGCCGGGAAGTGCAAACGTACACGTTTTCGGCCGAAAACGCGTTTTCCGGCGAAAACGCACACCACGGCTCTTTCTGAGAAAAAGCAAGCACGGAGGACGAGAATCGCTTTTGCCCTGCGTAGCGTTCCGGGCAGCGGGTAGAACCAGGCAGTGAATTCCCGGCTAGCAGCTTCCCTGTGGCCGGGAAGTGCAAACGTACACGTTTTCGGCCGAAAACGCGTTTTCCGGCGAAAACGCACACCACGGCTCTTTCTGAGAAAAAGCAAGCACGGAGGACGAGAATCGCTTTTGCCCTGCATAGTGTTCCGGGCAGCGGGTAGAACCAGGCAGAGAATTCCCGGCTAGCAGCTTCCCTGTGGCGGGGAAGTGCAAACGTACACGTTTTCGGCCGAAAACGCGTTTTACGGCGAAAACGCACACCACGGCTCTTTCTGAGAAAAAGCAAGCACGGAGGACGAGAATCGCTTTTGCCCTGCGTAGCGTTCCGGGCAGCGGGTAGAACCAGGCAGAGAATTCCCGTCTAGCAGCTTCCCTGTGGCCGGGAAGTGCAAACGTACACGTTTTCGGCCGAAAACGCGTTTTCCGGCGAAAACGCACACCACGGCTCTTTCTGAGAAAAAGCAAGCACGGAGGACGAGAATTGCTTTTGCCCTGCGTAGCGTTCCGGGCAGCGGGTAGAACCAGGCAGAGAATTCCCGGCTAGCAGCTTCCCTGTGGCCGGGAAGTGCAAACGTACACGTTTTCGGCCGAAAACGCGTTTTCCGGCGAAAACGCACACCACGGCTCTTTCTGAGAAAAAGCAAGCACGGAGGACGAGAATCGCTTTTGCCCTCCGTAGCGTTCCGGGCAGCGGGTAGAACCAGGCAGAGAATTCCCGGCTAGCAGCTTCCCTGTGGCGGGGAAGTGCAAACGTACACGTTTTCGGCCGAAAACGCGTTTTCCGGCGAAAACGCACACCACGGCTCTTTCTGAGAAAAAGCAAGCACGGAGGACGAGAATCGCTTTTGCCCTGCATAGTGTTCCGGGCAGCGGGTAGAACCAGGCAGAGAATTCCCGTCTAGCAGCTTCCCTGTGGCGGGGAAGTGCAAACGTACACGTTTTCAGCCGAAAACGCGTTTTCCGGCGAAAACGCACACCACGGCTCTTTCTGAGAAAAAGCAAGCACGGAGGACGAGAATCGCTTTTGCCCTGCGAAGCGTTCCGGGCAGCGGGAAGAACCAGGCAGAGAATTCCCGGCTAGCAGCTTCCCTGTGGCCGGGAAGTGCAAACGTACACGTTTTCGGCCGAAAACGCGTTTTCCGGCGAAAACGCACACCACGGCTCTTTCTGAGAAAAAGCAAGCACGGAGGACGAGAATCGCTTTTGCCCTGCGTAGCGTTCCGGGCAGCGGGTAGAACCAGGCAGAGAATTGCCTGCTATCAGCTTCCCTGTGGCCGGGAAGTGCAAACGTACACGTTTTCGGCCGAAAACACGTTTTCCGGCGAAAACGCAAACCACGGCTCTTTCTGAGATAAAGCAAGCACGGAGGACGAGAATCGCTTTTGCCCTGCGTAGCGTTCCGGGCAGCGGGTAGAACCAGGCAGAGAATTCCCGGCTAGCAGCTTCCCTGTGGCGGGGAAGTGCAAACGTACACGTTTTCGGCCGAAAACGCGTTTTCCGGCGAAAACGCACACCACGGCTCTTTCTGAGAAAAAGCAAGCACGGAGGATGAGAATCGCTTTTGCCCTGCATAGTGTTCCGGGAAGCGGGTAGAACCAGGCAGAGAATTCCCGTCTAGCAGCTTCCCTGTGGCGGGGAAGTGCAAACGTACACGTTTTCGACCGAAAACGCGTTTTCCGGCGAAAACGCACACCACGGCTCTTTCTGAGAAAAAGCAAGCACGGAGGACGAGAACCGCTTTTGCCCTGCGTAGCGTTCCGGGCAGCGGGTAGAACCAGGCAGAGAATTCCCGGCTAGCAGCTTCCCTGTGGCCGGGAAGAGCAAACGTACACGTTTTCGGCCGAAAACGCGTTTTCCGGCTAAAACGCACACCACGGCTCTTTCTGAGAAAAAGCAAGCACGGAGGACGAGAATCGCTTTTGCCCTGCGTAGCGTTCCGGGCAGCGGGTAGAACCAGGCAGAGAATTCCCGGCTAGCAGCTTCCCTGTGGCCGGGAAGTGCAAACGTACACGTTTTCGGCCGAAAACGCGTTTTCCGGCGAAAACGCACACCACGGCTCTTTCTGAGAAAAAGCAAGCACGGAGGACGAGAATCGATTTTGCCCTGCGTAGCGTTCCTGGCAGCGGGTAGAACCAGGCAGCGAATTCCCTGCTAGCAGCTTCCCTGTGGCGGGGAAGTGCAAACGTACACGTTTTCGGCCGAAAACGCGTTTTCCGGCGAAAACGCACACCACGGCTCTTTCTGAGAAAAAGCAAGCACGGAGGACGAGAATCGCTTTTGCCCTGCGTAGCGTTCCGGGCAGCGGGTAGAATCAGGCAGCGAATTTCCTGCTAGCAGCTTCCCTGTGGCGGGGAAGTGCAAACATACACGTTTTCGGCCGAAAATGCGTTTTCCGGCGAAAACGCACACCACGGCTCTTTCTGAGAAAAAGCAAGCACGGAGGACGATAATCGCTTTTGCCCTGCGTAGCGTTCCGGGCAGCGGGTAGAACCAGGCAGCGAATTGCCGGTTAGCAGCTTCCCTGTGGCGGGGAAGTGCAAACGTACACGTTTTCGGCCGAAAACACGTTTTCCCGCGAAAACGCACACCACGGCTCTTTCTGAGAAAAAGCAAGCACGGAGGACGAGAATCGCTTTTGCCCTGCGTAGCGTTCCGGGCAGCGGGTAGAACCAGGCAGAGAATTCCCGGCTAGCAGCTTCCCTGTGGCGGGGAAGTGCAAACGTACACGTTTTCGGCCGAAAACGCGTTTTCCGGCGAAAACGCACACCACGGCTCTTTCTGAGAAAAAGCAAGCACGGAGGACGAGAATCGCTTTTGCCCTGCGTAGCGTTCCGGGCAGCGGGTAGAACCAGGCAGAGAATTCCCGTCTAGCAGCTTCCCTGTGGCCGGGAAGTGCAAACGTACACGTTTTCGGCCGAAAACGCGTTTTCCGGCGAAAACGCACACCACGGCTCTTTCTGAGAAAAAGCAAGCACGGAGGACGAGAATCGCTTTTGCCCTGCGTAGCGTTCCGGGCAGCGGGTAGAACCAGGCAGAGAATTCCCGGCTAGCAGCTTCCCTGTGGCGGGGAAGTGCAAACGTACACGTTTTCGACCGAAAACGCGTTTTCCGGCGAAAACGCACACCACGGCTCTTTCTGAGAAAAAGCAAGCACGGAGGACGAGAACCGCTTTTGCCCTGCGTAGCGTTCCGGGCAGCGGGTAGAACCAGGCAGAGAATTCCCGGCTAGCAGCTTCCCTGTGGCCGGGAAGAGCAAACGTACACGTTTTCGGCCGAAAACGCGTTTTCCGGCTAAAACGCACACCACGGCTCTTTCTGAGAAAAAGCAAGCACGGAGGACGAGAATCGCTTTTGCCCTGCGTAGCGTTCCGGGCAGCGGGTAGAACCAGGCAGAGAATTCCCTGCTATCAGCTTCCCTGTGGCCGGGAAGTGCAAACGTACACGTTTTCGGCCGAAAACACGTTTTCCGGCGAAAACGCAAACCACGGCTCTTTCTGAGATAAAGCAAGCACGGAGGACGAGAATCGCTTTTGCCCTGCGTAGCGTTCCGGGCAGCGGGTAGAACCAGGCAGAGAATTCCCGGCTAGCAGCTTCCCTGTGGCGGGGAAGTGCAAACGTACACGTTTTCGGCCGAAAACGCGTTTTCCGGCGAAAACGCACACCACGGCTCTTTCTGAGAAAAAGCAAGCACGGAGGATGAGAATCGCTTTTGCCCTGCATAGTGTTCCGGGCAGCGGGTAGAACCAGGCAGAGAATTCCCGGCTAGCAGCTTCCCTGTGGCCGGGAAGTGCAAACGTACACGTTTTCGACCGAAAACGCGTTTTCCGGCGAAAACGCACACCACGGCTCTTTCTGAGAAAAAGCAAGCACGGAGGACGAGAACCGCTTTTGCCCTGCGTAGCGTTCCGGGCAGCGGGTAGAACCAGGCAGAGAATTCCCGGCTAGCAGCTTCCCTGTGGCCGGGAAGTGCAAACGTACACGTTTTCGGCCGAAAACGCGTTTTCCGGCGAAAACGCACACCACGGCTCTTTCTGAGAAAAAGCAAGCACGGAGGACGAGAATCGATTTTGCCCTGCGTAGCGTTCCGGGCAGCGGGTAGAACCAGGCAGAGAATTCCCGGCTAGCAGCTTCCCTGTGGCGGGGAAGTGCAAACGTACACGTTTTCGGCCGAAAACGCGTTTTCCGGCGAAAACGCACACCACGGCTCTTTCTGAGAAAAAGCAAGCACGGAGGACGAGAATCGCTTTTGCCCTGCGTAGCGTTCCGGGCAGCGGGTAGAATCAGGCAGCGAATTCCCTGCTAGCAGCTTCCCTGTGGCGGGGAAGTGCAAACATACACGTTTTCGGCCGAAAACGCGTTTTCCGGCGAAAACGCACACCACGGCTCTTTCTGAGAAAAAGCAAGCACGGAGGACGAGAATCGCTTTTGCCCTGCGTAGCGTTCCGGGCAGCGGGTAGAACCAGGCAGAGAATTCCCGGCTAGCAGCTTCCCTGTGGCCGGGAAGTGCAAACGTACACGTTTTCGGCCGAAAACGCGTTTTCCGGCGAAAACGCACACCACGGCTCTTTCTGAGAAAAAGCAAGCACGGAGGACGAGAATCGCTTTTGCCCTGCGTAGCGTTCCGGGCAGCGGGTAGAACCAGGCAGCGAATTCCCTGCTAGCAGCTTCCCTGTGGCGGGGAAGTGCAAACGTACACGTTTTCGGCCGAAAACGCGTTTTCCGGCGAAAACGCACACCACGGCTCTTTCTGAGAAAAAGCAAGCACGGAGGACGAGAATCGCTTTTGCCCTGCGTAGCGTTCCGGGCAGCGGGTAGAATCAGGCAGCGAATTCCCTGCTAGCAGCTTCCCTGTGGCGGGGAAGTGCAAACATACACGTTTTCGGCCGAAAATGCGTTTTCCGGCGAAAACGCACACCACGGCTCTTTCTGAGAAAAAGCAAGCACGGAGGACGAGAATCGCTTTTGCCCTGCGTAGCGTTCCGGGCAGCGGGTAGAACCAGGCAGCGAATTGCCGGTTAGCAGCTTCCCTGTGGCGGGGAAGTGCAAACGTACACGTTTTCGGCCGAAAACACGTTTTTCCGCGAAAACGCACACCACGGCTCTTTCTGAGAAAAAGCAAGCACGGAGGACGAGAATCGCTTTTGCCCTGCGTAGCGTTCCGGGCAGCGGGTAGAACCAGGCAGAGAATTCCCGGCTAGCAGCTTCCCTGTGGCGGGGAAGTGCAAACGTACACGTTTTCGGCCGAAAACGCGTTTTCCGGCGAAAACGCACACCACGGCTCTTTCTGAGAAAAAGCAAGCACGGAGGACGAGAATCGCTTTTGCCCTGCGTAGCGTTCCGGGCAGCGGGTAGAACCAGGCAGAGAATTCCCGTCTAGCAGCTTCCCTGTGGCCGGGAAGTGCAAACGTACACGTTTTCGGCCGAAAACGCGTTTTCCGGCGAAAACGCACACCACGGCTCTTTCTGAGAAAAAGCAAGCACGGAGGACGAGAATCGCTTTTGCCCTGCGTAGCGTTCCGGGCAGCGGGTAGAACCAGGCAGAGAATTCCCGTCTAGCAGCTTCCCTGTGGCGGGGAAGTGCAAACGTACACGTTTTCGGCCGAAAACGCGTTTTCCGGCGAAAACGCACACCACGGCTCTTTCTGAGAAAAAGCAAGCACGGAGGACGAGAATCGCTTTTGCCCTGCGTAGCGTTCCGGGCAGCGGGAAGAACCAGGCAGAGAATTCCCGGCTAGCAGCTTCCCTGTGGCCGGGAAGAGCAAACGTACACGTTTTCGGCCGAAAACGCGTTTTCCGGCTAAAACGCACACCACGGCTCTTTCTGAGAAAAAGCAAGCACGGAGGACGAGAATCGCTTTTGCCCTGCGTAGCGTTCCGAGCAGCGGGTAGAACCAGGCAGAGAATTCCCTGCTATCAGCTTCCCTGTGGCCGGGAAGTGCAAACGTACACGTTTTCGGCCGAAAACACGTTTTCCGGCGAAAACGCAAACCACGGCTCTTTCTGAGATAAAGCAAGCACGGAGGACGAGAATCGCTTTTGCCCTGCGTAGCGTTCCGGGCAGCGGGTAGAACCAGGCAGAGAATTCCCGGCTAGCAGCTTCCCTGTGGCGGGGAAGTGCAAACGTACACGTTTTCGGCCGAAAACGCGTTTTCCGGCGAAAACGCACACCACGGCTCTTTCTGAGAAAAAGAAAGCACGGAGGATGAGAATCGCTTTTGCCCTGCATAGTGTTCCGGGCAGCGGGTAGAACCAGGCAGAGAATTCCCGTCTAGCAGCTTCCCTGTGGCGGGGAAGTGCAAACGTACACGTTTTCGGCCGAAAACGCGTTTTCGGCGAAAACGCACACCACGGCTCTTTCTGAGAAAAAGCAAGCACGGAGGACGAGAACCGCTTTTGCCCTGCGTAGCGTTCCGGGCAGCGGGTAGAACCAGGCAGAGAATTCCCGGCTAGCAGCTTCCCTGTGGCCGGGAAGAGCAAACGTACACGTTTTCGGCCGAAAACGCGTTTTCCGGCTAAAACGCACACCACGGCTCTTTCTGAGAAAAAGCAAGCACGGAGGACGAGAATCGCTTTTGCCCTGCGTAGCGTTACGGGCAGCGGGTAGAACCAGGCAGAGAATTCCCGGCTAGCAGCTTCCCTGTGGCCGGGAAGTGCAAACGTACACGTTTTCGGCCGAAAACGCGTTTTCCGGCGAAAACGCACACCACGGCTCTTTCTGAGAAAAAGCAAGCACGGAGGACGAGAATCGATTTTGCCCTGCGTAGCGTTCCGGGCAGCGGGTAGAACCAGGCAGCGAATTCCCTGCTAGCAGCTTCCCTGTGGCGGGGAAGTGCAAACGTACACGTTTTCGGCCGAAAACGCGTTTTCCGGCGAAAACGCACACCACGGCTCTTTCTGAGAAAAAGCAAGCACGGAGGACGAGAATCGCTTTTGCCCTGCGTAGCGTTCCGGGCAGCGGGTAGAATCAGGCAGCGAATTCCCTGCTAGCAGCTTCCCTGTGGCGGGGAAGTGCAAACATACACGTTTTCGGCCGAAAACGCG
The DNA here is from genome assembly GCF_965140245.1 of Athene noctua. NCBI lineage: Eukaryota > Metazoa > Chordata > Aves > Strigiformes > Strigidae > Athene > Athene noctua. The sequence goes on from NW_027437581.1 coordinate 52,868, forward strand.
TTTTCCGGCGAAAACGCACACCACGGCTCTTTCTGAGAAAAAGCAAGCACGGAGGACGATAATCGCTTTTGCCCTGCGTAGCGTTCCGGGCAGCGGGTAGAACCAGGCAGAGAATTCCCGTCTAGCAGCTTCCCTGTGGCCGGGAAGTGCAAACGTACACGTTTTCGGCCGAAAACGCGTTTTCCGGCGAAAACGCACACCACGGCTCTTTCTGAGAAAAAGCAAGCACGGAGGACGAGAATCGCTTTTGCCCTGCGTAGCGTTCCGGGCAGCGGGTAGAACCAGGCAGAGAATTCCCTGCTAGCAGCTTCCCTGTGGCGGGGAAGTGCAAACGTACACGTTTTCGGCCGAAAACGCGTTTTCCGGCGAAAACGCACACCACGGCTCTTTCTGAGAAAAAGCAAGCACGGAGGACGAGAATCGCTTTTGCCCTGCGTAGCGTTCCGGGCAGCGGGTAGAATCAGGCAGCGAATTCCCTGCTAGCAGCTTCCCTGTGGCGGGGAAGTGCAAACATACACGTTTTCGGCCGAAAATGCGTTTTCCGGCGAAAACGCACACCACGGCTCTTTCTGAGAAAAAGCAAGCACGGAGGACGATAATCGCTTTTGCCCTGCGTAGCGTTCCGGGCAGCGGGTAGAACCAGGCAGCGAATTGCCGGTTAGCAGCTTCCCTGTTGCGGGGAAGTGCAAACGTACACGTTTTCGGCCGAAAACACGTTTTCCCGCGAAAACGCACACCACGGCTCTTTCTGAGAAAAAGCAAGCACGGAGGACGAGAATCGCTTTTGCCCTGCGTAGCGTTCCGGGCAGCGGGTAGAACCAGGCAGAGAATTCCCGGCTAGCAGCTTCCCTGTGGCGGGGAAGTGCAAACGTACACGTTTTCGGCCGAAAACGCGTTTTCCGGCGAAAACGCACACCACGGCTCTTTCTGAGAAAAAGCAAGCACGGAGGACGAGAATCGCTTTTGCCCTGCGTAGCGTTCCGGGCAGCGGGTAGAACCAGGCAGAGAATTCCCGTCTAGCAGCTTCCCTGTGGCCGGGAAGTGCAAACGTACACGTTTTCGGCCGAAAACGCGTTTTCCGGCGAAAACGCACACCACGGCTCTTTCTGAGAAAAAGCAAGCACGGAGGACGAGAATCGCTTTTGCCCTGCGTAGCGTTCCGGGCAGCGGGTAGAACCAGGCAGTGAATTCCTGGCTAGCAGCTTCCCTGTGGCCGGGAAGTGCAAACGTACACGTTTTCGGCCGAAAACGCGTTTTCCGGCGAAAACGCACACCACGGCTCTTTCTGAGAAAAAGCAAGCACGGAGGACGAGAATCGCTTTTGCCCTGCATAGTGTTCCGGGCAGCGGGTAGAACCAGGCAGAGAATTCCCGGCTAGCAGCTTCCCTGTGGCGGGGAAGTGCAAACGTACACGTTTTGAGCCGAAAACGCGTTTTACGGCGAAAACGCACACCACGGCTCTTTCTGAGAAAAAGCAAGCACGGAGGACGAGAATCGCTTTTGCCCTGCGTAGCGTTCCGGGCAGCGGGTAGAACCAGGCAGAGAATTCCCGTCTAGCAGCTTCCCTGTGGCCGGGAAGTGCAAACGTACACGTTTTCGGCCGAAAACGCGTTTTCCGGCTAAAACGCACACCACGGCTCTTTCTGAGAAAAAGCAAGCACGGAGGACGAGAATCGCTTTTGCCCTGCGTAGCGTTCCGGGCAGCGGGTAGAACCAGGCAGAGAATTCCCGGCTAGCAGCTTCCCTGTGGCCGGGAAGTGCAAACGTACACGTTTTCGGCCGAAAACGCGTTTTCCGGCGAAAACGCACACCACGGCTCTTTCTGAGAAAAAGCAAGCACGGAGGACGAGAATCGCTTTTGCCCTGCGTAGCGTTCCGGGCAGCGGGTAGAACCAGGCAGAGAATTCCCGGCTAGCAGCTTCCCTGTGGCGGGGAAGTGCAAACGTACACGTTTTCGGCCGAAAACGCGTTTTCCGGCGAAAACGCACACCACGGCTCTTTCTGAGAAAAAGCAAGCACGGAGGACGAGAATCGCTTTTGCCCTGCATAGTGTTCCGGGCAGCGGGTAGAACCAGGCAGAGAATTCCCGTCTAGCAGCTTCCCTGTGGCGGGGAAGTGCAAACGTACACGTTTTCGGCCGAAAACGCGTTTTCGGCGAAAACGCACACCACGGCTCTTTCTGAGAAAAAGCAAGCACGGAGGACGAGAATCGCTTTTGCCCTGCGAAGCGTTCCGGGCAGCGGGAAGAACCAGGCAGAGAATTCCCGGCTAGCAGCTTCCCTGTGGCGGGGAAGTGCAAACGTACACGTTTTCGGCCGAAAGCGCGTTTTCCGGCGAAAACGCACACCACGGCTCTTTCTGAGAAAAAGCAAGCACGGAGGACGAGAATCGCTTTTGCCCTGCGTAGCGTTGCGGGCAGCGGGTAGAACCAGGCAGAGAATTCCCGGCTAGCAGCTTCCCTGTGGCGGGGAAGTGCAAACGTACACGTTTTCGGCCGAAAACGCGTTTTCCGGCGAAAACGCACACCACGGCTCTTTCTGAGAAAAAGCAAGCACGGAGGACGATAATCGCTTTTGCCCTGCGTAGCGTTCCGGGCAGCGGGTAGAACCAGGCAGAGAATTCCCGGCTAGCAGCTTCCCTGTGGCCGGGAAGTGCAAACGTACACGTTTTCGGCCGAAAACGCGTTTTCCGGCGAAAACGCACACCACGGCTCTTTCTGAGAAAAAGCAAGCACGGAGGACGAGAATCGCTTTTGCCCTGCGTAGCGTTCCGGGCAGCGGGTAGAACCAGGCAGAGAATTCCCGGCTAGCAGCTTCCCTGAGGCGGGGAAGTGCAAACGTACACGTTTTCGGCCGAAAACGCGTTTTCCCGCGAAAACGCACACCACGGCTCTTTCTGAGAAAAAGCAAGCACGGAGGACGATAATCGCTTTTGCCCTGCGTAGCGTTCCGGGCAGCGGGTAGAACCAGGCAGAGAATTCCCGGGTAGCAGCTTCCCTGTGGCGGGGAAGTGCAAACGTACACGTTTTCGGCCGAAAACGCGTTTTCCGGCGAAAACGCACACCACGGCTCTTTCTGAGAAAAAGCAAGCACGGAGGACGAGAATCGCTTTTGCCCTGCGTAGCGTTCCGGGCAGCGGGTAGAACCAGGCAGAGAATTCCCTGCTAGCAGCTTCCCTGTGGCGGGGAAGTGCAAACGTACACGTTTTCGGCCGAAAACGCGTTTTCCGGCGAAAACGCACACCACGGCTCTTTCTGAGAAAAAGCAAGCACGGAGGACGAGAATCGCTTTTGCCCTGCGTAGCGTTCCGGGCAGCGGGTAGAATCAGGCAGCGAATTCCCTGCTAGCAGCTTCCCTGTGGCGGGGAAGTGCAAACATACACGTTTTCGGCCGAAAATGCGTTTTCCGGCGAAAACGCACACCACGGCTCTTTCTGAGAAAAAGCAAGCACGGAGGACGATAATCGCTTTTGCCCTGCGTAGCGTTCCGGGCAGCGGGTAGAACCAGGCAGCGAATTGCCGGTTAGCAGCTTCCCTGTGGCGGGGAAGTGCAAACGTACACGTTTTCGGCCGAAAACACGTTTTCCCGCGAAAACGCACACCACGGCTCTTTCTGAGAAAAAGCAAGCACGGAGGACGAGAATCGCTTTTGCCCTGCGTAGCGTTCCGGGCAGCGGGTAGAACCAGGCAGAGAATTCCCGGCTAGCAGCTTCCCTGTGGCCGGGAAGTGCAAACGTACACGTTTTCGGCCGAAAACGCGTTTTCCGGCGAAAACGCACACCACGGCTCTTTCTGAGAAAAAGCAAGCACGGAGGACGAGAATCGCTTTTGCCCTGCGTAGCGTTCCGGGCAGCGGGTAGAACCAGGCAGAGAATTCCCGTCTAGCAGCTTCCCTGTGGCCGGGAAGTGCAAACGTACACGTTTTCGGCCGAAAACGCGTTTTCCGGCGAAAACGCACACCACGGCTCTTTCTGAGAAAAAGCAAGCACGGAGGACGAGAATCGCTTTTGCCCTGCGTAGCGTTCCGGGCAGCGGGTAGAACCAGGCAGTGAATTCCCGGCTAGCAGCTTCCCTGTGGCCGGGAAGTGCAAACGTACACGTTTTCGGCCGAAAACGCGTTTTCCGGCGAAAACGCACACCACGGCTCTTTGTGAGAAAAAGCAAGCACGGAGGACGAGAATCGCTTTTGCCCTGCATAGTGTTCCGGGCAGCGGGTAGAACCAGGCAGAGAATTCCCGGCTAGCAGCTTCCCTGTGGCGGGGAAGTGCAAACGTACACGTTTTGGGCCGAAAACGCGTTTTACGGCGAAAACGCACACCACGGCTCTTTCTGAGAAAAAGCAAGCACGGAGGACGAGAATCGCTTTTGCCCTGCGTAGCGTTCCGGGCAGCGGGTAGAACCAGGCAGAGAATTCCCGTCTAGCAGCTTCCCTGTGGCCGGGAAGTGCAAACGTACACGTTTTCGGCCGAAAACGCGTTTTCCGGCGAAAACGCACACCACGGCTCTTTCTGAGAAAAAGCAAGCACGGAGGACGAGAATCGCTTTTGCCCTGCGTAGCGTTCCGGGCAGCGGGTAGAACCAGGCAGAGAATTCCCGGCTAGCAGCTTCCCTGTGGCCGGGAAGTGCAAACGTACACGTTTTCGGCCGAAAACGCGTTTTCCGGCGAAAACGCACACCACGGCTCTTTCTGAGAAAAAGCAAGCACGGAGGACGAGAATCGCTTTTGCCCTGCGTAGCGTTCCGGGCAGCGGGTAGAACCAGGCAGAGAATTCCCGGCTAGCAGCTTCCCTGTGGCGGGGAAGTGCAAACGTACACGTTTTCGGCCGAAAACGCGTTTTCCGGCGAAAACGCACACCACGGCTCTTTCTGAGAAAAAGCAAGCACGGAGGACGAGAATCGCTTTTGCCCTGCATAGTGTTCCGGGCAGCGGGTAGAACCAGGCAGAGAATTCCCGTCTAGCAGCTTCCCTGTGGCGGGGAAGTGCAAACGTACACGTTTTCGGCCGAAAACGCGTTTTCGGCGAAAACGCACACCACGGCTCTTTCTGAGAAAAAGCAAGCACGGAGGACGAGAATCGCTTTTGCCCTGCGAAGCGTTCCGGGCAGCGGGAAGAACCAGGCAGAGAATTCCCGGCTAGCAGCTTCCCTGTGGCCGGGAAGTGCAAACGTACACGTTTTCGGCCGAAAACGCGTTTTCCGGCGAAAACGCACACCACGGCTCTTTCTGAGAAAAAGCAAGCACGGAGGACGAGAATCGCTTTTGCCCTGCGTAGCGTTGCGGGCAGCGGGTAGAACCAGGCAGAGAATTCCCGGCTAGCAGCTTCCCTGTGGCGGGGAAGTGCAAACGTACACGTTTTCGGCCGAAAACGCGTTTTCCGGCGAAAACGCACACCACGGCTCTTTCTGAGAAAAAGCAAGCACGGAGGACGAGAATCGCTTTTGCCCTGCGTAGCGTTCCGGGCAGCGGGTAGAACCAGGCAGAGAATTCCCGGCTAGCAGCTTCCCTGTGGCCGGGAAGTGCAAACGTACACGTTTTCGGCCGAAAACGCGTTTTCCGGCGAAAACGCACACCACGGCTCTTTCTGAGAAAAAGCAAGCACGGAGGACGAGAATCGCTTTTGCCCTGCGTAGCGTTCCGGGCAGCGGGTAGAACCAGGCAGAGAATTCCCGGCTAGCAGCTTCCCTGAGGCGGGGAAGTGCAAACGTACACGTTTTCGGCCGAAAACGCGTTTTCCGGCGAAAACGCACACCACGGCTCTTTCTGAGAAAAAGCAAGCACGGAGGACGAGAATCGCTTTTGCCCTGCGTAGCGTTCCGGGCAGCGGGTAGAATCAGGCAGCGAATTCCCTGCTAGCAGCTTCCCTGTGGCGGGGAAGTGCAAACATACACGTTTTCGGCCGAAAACGCGTTTTCCGGCGAAAACGCACACCACGGCTCTTTCTGAGAAAAAGCAAGCACGGAGGACGATAATCGCTTTTGCCCTGCGTAGCGTTCCGGGCAGCGGGTAGAACCAGGCAGAGAATTCCCGTCTAGCAGCTTCCCTGTGGCCGGGAAGTGCAAACGTACACGTTTTCGGCCGAAAACGCGTTTTCCGGCGAAAACGCACACCACGGCTCTTTCTGAGAAAAAGCAAGCACGGAGGACGAGAATCGCTTTTGCCCTGCGTAGCGTTCCGGGCAGCGGGTAGAACCAGGCAGAGAATTCCCTGCTAGCAGCTTCCCTGTGGCGGGGAAGTGCAAACGTACACGTTTTCGGCCGAAAACGCGTTTTCCGGCGAAAACGCACACCACGGCTCTTTCTGAGAAAAAGCAAGCACGGAGGACGAGAATCGCTTTTGCCCTGCGTAGCGTTCCGGGCAGCGGGTAGAATCAGGCAGCGAATTCCCTGCTAGCAGCTTCCATGTGGCGGGGAAGTGCAAACATACACGTTTTCGGCCGAAAATGCGTTTTCCGGCGAAAACGCACACCACGGCTCTTTCTGAGAAAAAGCAAGCACGGAGGACGATAATCGCTTTTGCCCTGCGTAGCGTTCCGGGCAGCGGGTAGAACCAGGCAGCGAATTGCCGGTTAGCAGCTTCCCTGTTGCGGGGAAGTGCAAACGTACACGTTTTCGGCCGAAAACACGTTTTCCCGCGAAAACGCACACCACGGCTCTTTCTGAGAAAAAGCAAGCACGGAGGACGAGAATCGCTTTTGCCCTGCGTAGCGTTCCGGGCAGCGGGTAGAACCAGGCAGAGAATTCCCGGCTAGCAGCTTCCCTGTGGCGGGGAAGTGCAAACGTACACGTTTTCGGCCGAAAACGCGTTTTCCGGCGAAAACGCACACCACGGCTCTTTCTGAGAAAAAGCAAGCACGGAGGACGAGAATCGCTTTTGCCCTGCGTAGCGTTCCGGGCAGCGGGTAGAACCAGGCAGAGAATTCCCGTCTAGCAGCTTCCCTGTGGCCGGGAAGTGCAAACGTACACGTTTTCGGCCGAAAACGCGTTTTCCGGCGAAAACGCACACCACGGCTCTTTCTGAGAAAAAGCAAGCACGGAGGACGAGAATCGCTTTTGCCCTGCGTAGCGTTCCGGGCAGCGGGTAGAACCAGGCAGTGAATTCCCGGCTAGCAGCTTCCCTGTGGCCGGGAAGTGCAAACGTACACGTTTTCGGCCGAAAACGCGTTTTCCGGCGAAAACGCACACCACGGCTCTTTCTGAGAAAAAACAAGCACGGAGGACGAGAATCGCTTTTGCCCTGCATAGTGTTCCGGGCAGCGGGTAGAACCAGGCAGAGAATTCCCGGCTAGGAGCTTCCCTGTGGCGGGGAAGTGCAAACGTACACGTTTTGGGCCGAAAACGCGTTTTACGGCGAAAACGCACACCACGGCTCTTTCTGAGAAAAAGCAAGCACGGAGGACGAGAATCGCTTTTGCCCTGCGTAGCGTTCCGGGCAGCGGGTAGAACCAGGCAGAGAATTCCCGTCTAGCAGCTTCCCTGTGGCCGGGAAGTGCAAACGTACACGTTTTCGGCCGAAAACGCGTTTTCCGGCGAAAACGCACACCACGGCTCTTTCTGAGAAAAAGCAAGCACGGAGGACGAGAATCGCTTTTGCCCTGCGTAGCGTTCCGGGCAGCGGGTAGAACCAGGCAGAGAATTCCCGGCTAGCAGCTTCCCTGTGGCCGGGAAGTAAAAACGTACACGTTTTCGGCCGAAAACGCGTTTTCCGGCGAAAACGCACACCACGGCTCTTTCTGAGAAAAAGCAAGCACGGAGGACGAGAATCGCTTTTGCCCTGCGTAGCGTTCCGGGCAGCGGGTAGAACCAGGCAGAGAATTCCCGGCTAGCAGCTTCCCTGTGGCGGGGAAGTGCAAACGTACACGTTTTCGGCCGAAAACGCGTTTTCCGGCGAAAACGCACACCACGGCTCTTTCTGAGAAAAAGCAAGCACGGAGGACGAGAATCGCTTTTGCCCTGCATAGTGTTCCGGGCAGCGGGTAGAACCAGGCAGAGAATTCCCGTCTAGCAGCTTCCCTGTGGCGGGGAAGTGCAAACGTACACGTTTTCGGCCGAAAACGCGTTTTCGGCGAAAACGCACACCACGGCTCTTTCTGAGAAAAAGCAAGCACGGAGGACGAGAATCGCTTTTGCCCTGCGAAGCGTTCCGGGCAGCGGGAAGAACCAGGCAGAGAATTCCCGGCTAGCAGCTTCCCTGTGGCCGGGAAGTGCAAACGTACACGTTTTCGGCCGAAAGCGCGTTTTCCGGCGAAAACGCGCACCACGGCTCTTTCTGAGAAAAAGCAAGCACGGAGGACGAGAATCGCTTTTGCCCTGCGTAGCGTTGCGGGCAGCGGGTAGAACCAGGCAGAGAATTCCCGGCTAGCAGCTTCCCTGTGGCGGGGAAGTGCAAACGTACACGTTTTCGGCCGAAAACGCGTTTTCCGGCGAAAACGCACACCACGGCTCTTTCTGAGAAAAAGCAAGCACGGAGGACGAGAATCGCTTTTGCCCTGCGTAGCGTTCCGGGCAGCGGGTAGAACCAGGCAGAGAATTCCCGGCTAGCAGCTTCCCTGTGGCGGGGAAGTGCAAACGTACACGTTTTCGGCCGAAAACGCGTTTTCCCGCGAAAACGCACACCACGGCTCTTTCTGAGAAAAAGCAAGCACGGAGGACGATAATCGCTTTTGCCCTGCGTAGCGTTCCGGGCAGCGGGTAGAACCAGGCAGAGAATTCCCGGGTAGCAGCTTCCCTGTGGCGGGGAAGTGCAAACGTACACGTTTTCGGCCGAAAACGCGTTTTCCGGCGAAAACGCACACCACGGCTCTTTCTGAGAAAAAGCAAGCACGGAGGACGAGAATCGCTTTTGCCCTGCGTAGCGTTCCGGGCAGCGGGTAGAACCAGGCAGAGAATTCCCTGCTAGCAGCTTCCCTGTGGCGGGGAAGTGCAAACGTACACGTTTTCGGCCGAAAACGCGTTTTCCGGCGAAAACGCACACCACGGCTCTTTCTGAGAAAAAGCAAGCACGGAGGACGAGAATCGCTTTTGCCCTGCGTAGCGTTCCGGGCAGCGGGTAGAATCAGGCAGCGAATTCCCTGCTAGCAGCTTCCCTGTGGCGGGGAAGTGCAAACATACACGTTTTCGGCCGAAAATGCGTTTTCCGGCGAAAACGCACACCACGGCTCTTTCTGAGAAAAAGCAAGCACGGAGGACGAGAATCGCTTTTGCCCTGCGTAGCGTTCCGGGCAGCGGGTAGAACCAGGCAGCGAATTGCCGGTTAGCAGCTTCCCTGTGGCGGGGAAGTGCAAACGTACACGTTTTCGGCCGAAAACACGTTTTCCCGCGAAAACGCACACCACGGCTCTTTCTGAGAAAAAGCAAGCACGGAGGACGAGAATCGCTTTTGCCCTGCGTAGCGTTCCGGGCAGCGGGTAGAACCAGGCAGAGAATTCCCGGCTAGCAGCTTCCCTGTGGCCGGGAAGTGCAAACGTACACGTTTTCGGCCGAAAACGCGTTTTCCGGCGAAAACGCACACCACGGCTCTTTCTGAGAAAAAGCAAGCACGGAGGACGAGAATCGCTTTTGCCCTGCGTAGCGTTCCGGGCAGCGGGTAGAACCAGGCAGAGAATTCCCGTCTAGCAGCTTCCCTGTGGCCGGGAAGTGCAAACGTACACGTTTTCGGCCGAAAACGCGTTTTCCGGCGAAAACGCACACCACGGCTCTTTCTGAGAAAAAGCAAGCACGGAGGACGAGAATCGCTTTTGCCCTGCGTAGCGTTCCGGGCAGCGGGTAGAACCAGGCAGTGAATTCCCGGCTAGCAGCTTCCCTGTGGCCGGGAAGTGCAAACGTACACGTTTTCGGCCGAAAACGCGTTTTCCGGCGAAAACGCACACCACGGCTCTTTCTGAGAAAAAGCAAGCACGGAGGACGAGAATCGCTTTTGCCCTGCATAGTGTTCCGGGCAGCGGGTAGAACCAGGCAGAGAATTCCCGGCTAGCAGCTTCCCTGTGGCGGGGAAGTGCAAACGTACACGTTTTGGGCCGAAAACGCGTTTTACGGCGAAAACGCACACCACGGCTCTTTCTGAGAAAAAGCAAGCACGGAGGACGAGAATCGCTTTTGCCCTGCGTAGCGTTCCGGGCAGCGGGTAGAACCAGGCAGAGAATTCCCGTCTAGCAGCTTCCCTGTGGCCGGGAAGTGCAAACGTACACGTTTTCGGCCGAAAACGCGTTTTCCGGCGAAAACGCACACCACGGCTCTTTCTGAGAAAAAGCAAGCACGGAGGACGAGAATCGCTTTTGCCCTGCGTAGCGTTCCGGGCAGCGGGTAGAACCAGGCAGAGAATTCCCGGCTAGCAGCTTCCCTGTGGCCGGGAAGTGCAAACGTACACGTTTTCGGCCGAAAACGCGTTTTCCGGCGAAAACGCACACCACGGCTCTTTCTGAGAAAAAGCAAGCACGGAGGACGAGAATCGCTTTTGCCCTGCGTAGCGTTCCGGGCAGCGGGTAGAACCAGGCAGAGAATTCCCGGCTAGCAGCTTCCCTGTGGCGGGGAAGTGCAAACGTACACGTTTTCGGCCGAAAACGCGTTTTCCGGCGAAAACGCACACCACGGCTCTTTCTGAGAAAAAGCAAGCACGGAGGACGAGAATCGCTTTTGCCCTGCATAGTGTTCCGGGCAGCGGGTAGAACCAGGCAGAGAATTCCCGTCTAGCAGCTTCCCTGTGGCGGGGAAGTGCAAACGTACACGTTTTCGGCCGAAAACGCGTTTTCGGCGAAAACGCACACCACGGCTCTTTCTGAGAAAAAGCAAGCACGGAGGACGAGAATCGCTTTTGCCCTGCGAAGCGTTCCGGGCAGCGGGAAGAACCAGGCAGAGAATTCCCGGCTAGCAGCTTCCCTGTGGCCGGGAAGTGCAAACGTACACGTTTTCGGCCGAAAACGCGTTTTCCGGCGAAAACGCACACCACGGCTCTTTCTGAGAAAAAGCAAGCACGGAGGACGAGAATCGCTTTTGCCCTGCGTAGCGTTGCGGGCAGCGGGTAGAACCAGGCAGAGAATTCCCGGCTAGCAGCTTCCCTGTGGCGGGGAAGTGCAAACGTACACGTTTTCGGCCGAAAACGCGTTTTCCGGCGAAAACGCACACCACGGCTCTTTCTGAGAAAAAGCAAGCACGGAGGACGAGAATCGCTTTTGCCCTGCGTAGCGTTCCGGGCAGCGGGTAGAACCAGGCAGAGAATTCCCGGCTAGCAGCTTCCCTGTGGCCGGGAAGTGCAAACGTACACGTTTTCGGCCGAAAACGCGTTTTCCGGCGAAAACGCACACCACGGCTCTTTCTGAGAAAAAGCAAGCACGGAGGACGAGAATCGCTTTTGCCCTGCGTAGCGTTCCGGGCAGCGGGTAGAACCAGGCAGAGAATTCCCGGCTAGCAGCTTCCCTGAGGCGGGGAAGTGCAAACGTACACGTTTTCGGCCGAAAACGCGTTTTCCGGCGAAAACGCACACCACGGCTCTTTCTGAGAAAAAGCAAGCACGGAGGACGAGAATCGCTTTTGCCCTGCGTAGCGTTCTGAGCAGCGGGTAGAAATAGGCAGAGAATTCCCTGCTAGCAGCTTCCCTGTGGCGGGGAAGTGCAAACGTACACGTTTTCGGCCGAAAACGCGTTTTCCGGCGAAAACGCACACCACGGCTCTTTCTGAGAAAAAGCAAGCACGGAGGACGAGAATCGCTTTTGCCCTGCGTAGCGTTCCGGGCAGCGGGTAGAATCAGGCAGCGAATTCCCTGCTAGCAGCTTCCCTGTGGCGGGGAAGTGCAAACATACACGTTTTCGGCCGAAAATGCGTTTTCCGGCGAAAACGCACACCACGGCTCTTTCTGAGAAAAAGCAAGCACGGAGGACGATAATCGCTTTTGCCCTGCGTAGCGTTCCGGGCAGCGGGTAGAACCAGGCAGCGAATTGCCGGTTAGCAGCTTCCCTGTTGCGGGGAAGTGCAAACGTACACGTTTTCGGCCGAAAACACGTTTTCCCGCGAAAACGCACACCACGGCTCTTTCTGAGAAAAAGCAAGCACGGAGGACGAGAATCGCTTTTGCCCTGCGTAGCGTTCCGGGCAGCGGGTAGAACCAGGCAGAGAATTCCCGGCTAGCAGCTTCCCTGTGGCGGGGAAGTGCAAACGTACACGTTTTCGGCCGAAAACGCGTTTTCCGGCGAAAACGCACACCACGGCTCTTTCTGAGAAAAAGCAAGCACGGAGGACGAGAATCGCTTTTGCCCTGCGTAGCGTTCCGGGCAGCGGGTAGAACCAGGCAGAGAATTCCCGTCTAGCAGCTTCCCTGTGGCCGGGAAGTGCAAACGTACACGTTTTCGGCCGAAAACGCGTTTTCCGGCGAAAACGCACACCACGGCTCTTTCTGAGAAAAAGCAAGCACGGAGGACGAGAATCGCTTTTGCCCTGCGTAGCGTTCCGGGCAGCGGGTAGAACCAGGCAGTGAATTCCCGGCTAGCAGCTTCCCTGTGGCCGGGAAGTGCAAACGTACACGTTTTCGGCCGAAAACGCGTTTTCCGGCGAAAACGCACACCACGGCTCTTTCTGAGAAAAAGCAAGCACGGAGGACGAGAATCGCTTTTGCCCTGCATAGTGTTCCGGGCAGCGGGTAGAACCAGGCAGAGAATTCCCGGCTAGCAGCTTCCCTGTGGCGGGGAAGTGCAAACGTACACGTTTTGGGCCGAAAACGCGTTTTACGGCGAAAACGCACACCACGGCTCTTTCTGAGAAAAAGCAAGCACGGAGGACGAGAATCGCTTTTGCCCTGCGTAGCGTTCCGGGCAGCGGGTAGAACCAGGCAGAGAATTCCCGTCTAGCAGCTTCCCTGTGGCCGGGAAGTGCAAACGTACACGTTTTCGGCCGAAAACGCGTTTTCCGGCGAAAACGCACACCACGGCTCTTTCTGAGAAAAAGCAAGCACGGAGGACGAGAATCGCTTTTGCCCTGCGTAGCGTTCCGGGCAGCGGGTAGAACCAGGCAGAGAATTCCCGGCTAGCAGCTTCCCTGTGGCCGGGAAGTGCAAACGTACACGTTTTCGGCCGAAAACGCGTTTTCCGGCGAAAACGCACACCACGGCTCTTTCTGAGAAAAAGCAAGCACGGAGGACGAGAATCGCTTTTGCCCTGCGTAGCGTTCCGGGCAGCGGGTAGAACCAGGCAGAGAATTCCCGGCTAGCAGCTTCCCTGTGGCGGGGAAGTGCAAACGTACACGTTTTCGGCCGAAAACGCGTTTTCCGGCGAAAACGCACACCACGGCTCTTTCTGAGAAAAAGCAAGCACGGAGGACGAGAATCGCTTTTGCCCTGCATAGTGTTCCGGGCAGCGGGTAGAACCAGGCAGAGAATTCCCGTCTAGCAGCTTCCCTGTGGCGGGGAAGTGCAAACGTACACGTTTTCGGCCGAAAACGCGTTTTCGGCGAAAACGCACACCACGGCTCTTTCTGAGAAAAAGCAAGCACGGAGGACGAGAATCGCTTTTGCCCTGCGAAGCGTTCCGGGCAGCGGGAAGAACCAGGCAGAGAATTCCCGGCTAGCAGCTTCCCTGTGGCCGGGAAGTGCAAACGTACACGTTTTCGGCCGAAAGCGCGTTTTCCGGCGAAAACGCACACCACGGCTCTTTCTGAGAAAAAGCAAGCACGGAGGACGAGAATCGCTTTTGCCCTGCGTAGCGTTGCGGGCAGCGGGTAGAACCAGGCAGAGAATTCCCGGCTAGCAGCTTCCCTGTGGCGGGGAAGTGCAAACGTACACGTTTTCGGCCGAAAACGCGTTTTCCGGCGAAAACGCACACCACGGCTCTTTCTGAGAAAAAGCAAGCACGGAGGACGAGAATCGCTTTTGCCCTGCGTAGCGTTCCGGGCAGCGGGTAGAACCAGGCAGAGAATTCCCGGCTAGCAGCTTCCCTGTGGCCGGGAAGTGCAAACGTACACGTTTTCGGCCGAAAACGCGTTTTCCGGCGAAAACGCACACCACGGCTCTTTCTGAGAAAAAGCAAGCACGGAGGACGAGAATCGCTTTTGCCCTGCGTAGCGTTCCGGGCAGCGGGTAGAACCAGGCAGAGAATTCCCGGCTAGCAGCTTCCCTGAGGCGGGGAAGTGCAAACGTACACGTTTTCGGCCGAAAACGCGTTTTCCCGCGAAAACGCACACCACGGCTCTTTCTGAGAAAAAGCAAGCACGGAGGACGATAATCGCTTTTGCCCTGCGTAGCGTTCCGGGCAGCGGGTAGAACCAGGCAGAGAATTCCCGGCTAGCAGCTTCCCTGTGGCGGGGAAGTGCAAACGTACACGTTTTCGGCCGAAAACGCGTTTTCCGGCGAAAACGCACACCACGGCTCTTTCTGAGAAAAAGCAAGCACGGAGGACGAGAATCGCTTTTGCCCTGCGTAGCGTTCCGGGCAGCGGGTAGAACCAGGCAGAGAATTCCCTGCTAGCAGCTTCCCTGTGGCGGGGAAGTGCAAACGTACACGTTTTCGGCCGAAAACGCGTTTTCCGGCGAAAACGCACACCACGGCTCTTTCTGAGAAAAAGCAAGCACGGAGGACGAGAATCGCTTTTGCCCTGCGTAGCGTTCCGGGCAGCGGGTAGAATCAGGCAGCGAATTCCCTGCTAGCAGCTTCCCTGTGGCGGGGAAGTGCAAACATACACGTTTTCGGCCGAAAATGCGTTTTCCGGCGAAAATGCACACCACGGCTCTTTCTGAGAAAAAGCAAGCACGGAGGACGATAATCGCTTTTGCCCTGCGTAGCGTTCCGGGCAGCGGGTAGAACCAGGCAGCGAATTGCCGGTTAGCAGCTTCCCTGTGGCGGGGAAGTGCAAACGTACACGTTTTCGGCCGAAAACACGTTTTCCCGCGAAAACGCACACCACGGCTCTTTCTGAGAAAAAGCAAGCACGGAGGACGAGAATCGCTTTTGCCCTGCGTAGCGTTCCGGGCAGCGGGTAGAACCAGGCAGAGAATTCCCGGCTAGCAGCTTCCCTGTGGCCGGGAAGTGCAAACGTACACGTTTTCGGCCGAAAACGCGTTTTCCGGCGAAAACGCACACCACGGCTCTTTCTGAGAAAAAGCAAGCACGGAGGACGAGAATCGCTTTTGCCCTGCGTAGCGTTCCGGGCAGCGGGTAGAACCAGGCAGAGAATTCCCGTCTAGCAGCTTCCCTGTGGCCGGGAAGTGCAAACGTACACGTTTTCGGCCGAAAACGCGTTTTCCGGCGAAAACGCACACCACGGCTCTTTCTGAGAAAAAGCAAGCACGGAGGACGAGAATCGCTTTTGCCCTGCGTAGCGTTCCGGGCAGCGGGTAGAACCAGGCAGTGAATTCCCGGCTAGCAGCTTCCCTGTGGCCGGGAAGTGCAAACGTACACGTTTTCGGCCGAAAACGCGTTTTCCGGCGAAAACGCACACCACGGCTCTTTCTGAGAAAAAGCAAGCACGGAGGACGAGAATCGCTTTTGCCCTGCATAGTGTTCCGGGCAGCGGGTAGAACCAGGCAGAGAATTCCCTGCTAGCAGCTTCCCTGTGGCGGGGAAGTGCAAACGTACACGTTTTGGGCCGAAAACGCGTTTTACGGCGAAAACGCACACCACGGCTCTTTCTGAGAAAAAGCAAGCACGGAGGACGAGAATCGCTTTTGCCCTGCGTAGCGTTCCGGGCAGCGGGTAGAACCAGGCAGAGAATTCCCGTCTAGCAGCTTCCCTGTGGCCGGGAAGTGCAAACGTACACGTTTTCGGCCGAAAACGCGTTTTCCGGCGAAAACGCACACCACGGCTCTTTCTGAGAAAAAGCAAGCACGGAGGACGAGAATCGCTTTTGCCCTGCGTAGCGTTCCGGGCAGCGGGTAGAACCAGGCAGAGAATTCCCGGCTAGCAGCTTCCCTGTGGCCGGGAAGTGCAAACGTACACGTTTTCGGCCGAAAACGCGTTTTCCGGCGAAAACGCACACCACGGCTCTTTCTGAGAAAAAGCAAGCACGGAGGACGAGAATCGCTTTTGCCCTGCGTAGCGTTCCGGGCAGCGGGTAGAACCAGGCAGAGAATTCCCGGCTAGCAGCTTCCCTGTGGCGGGGAAGTGCAAACGTACACGTTTTCGGCCGAAAACGCGTTTTCCGGCGAAAACGCACACCACGGCTCTTTCTGAGAAAAAGCAAGCACGGAGGACGAGAATCGCTTTTGCCCTGCATAGTGTTCCGGGCAGCGGGTAGAACCAGGCAGAGAATTCCCGTCTAGCAGCTTCCCTGTGGCGGGGAAGTGCAAACGTACACGTTTTCGGCCGAAAACGCGTTTTCGGCGAAAACGCACACCACGGCTCTTTCTGAGAAAAAGCAAGCACGGAGGACGAGAATCGCTTTTGCCCTGCGAAGCGTTCCGGGCAGCGGGAAGAACCAGGCAGAGAATTCCCGGCTAGCAGCTTCCCTGTGGCCGGGAAGTGCAAACGTACACGTTTTCGGCCGAAAACGCGTTTTCCGGCGAAAACGCACACCACGGCTCTTTCTGAGAAAAAGCAAGCACGGAGGACGAGAATCGCTTTTGCCCTGCGTAGCGTTGCGGGCAGCGGGTAGAACCAGGCAGAGAATTCCCGGCTAGCAGCTTCCCTGTGGCGGGGAAGGGCAAACGTACACGTTTTCGGCCGAAAACGCGTTTTCCGGCGAAAACGCACACCACGGCTCTTTCTGAGAAAAAGCAAGCACGGAGGACGAGAATCGCTTTTGCCCTGCGTAGCGTTCCGGGCAGCGGGTAGAACCAGGCAGAGAATTCCCGGCTAGCAGCTTCCCTGTGGCCGGGAAGTGCAAACGTACACGTTTTCGGCCGAAAACGCGTTTTCCGGCGAAAACGCACACCACGGCTCTTTCTGAGAAAAAGCAAGCACGGAGGACGAGAATCGCTTTTGCCCTGCGTAGCGTTCCGGGCAGCGGGTAGAACCAGGCAGAGAATTCCCGGCTAGCAGCTTCCCTGAGGCGGGGAAGTGCAAACGTACACGTTTTCGGCCGAAAACGCGTTTTCCCGCGAAAACGCACACCACGGCTCTTTCTGAGAAAAAGCAAGCACGGAGGAGGAGAATCGCTTTTGCCCTGCGTAGCGTTCTGAGCAGCGGGTAGAAATAGGCAGAGAATTCCCGGCTAGCAGCTTCCCTGTGGCCGGGAAGTGCAAACGTACACGTTTTCGGCCGAAAACACGTTTTCCGGCGAAAACGCACACCAAGGCTCTTTCTGAGATAAAGCAAGCACGGAGGACGAGAATCGATTTTGCCCTGCGTAGCGTTCCGGGCAGCGGGTAGAACCAGGCAGAGAATTCCCGGCTAGCAGCTTCCCTGTGGCGGGGAAGTGCAAACGTACACGTTTTCGGGCGAAAACGCGTTTTCCCGCGAAAACGCACACCACGGCTCTTTCTGAGAAAAAGCAAGCACGGAGGACGAGAATCGCTTTTGCCCTGCGTAGTGTTCCGGGCAGCGGGTAGAACCAGGCAGAGAATTCCCGGCTAGCAGCTTCCCTGTGGCTGGGAAGTGCAAACGTACACGTTTTCGGCCGAAAACGCGTTTTCCAGCGAAAACGCACACCACGGCTCTTTCTGAGACAAAGCAAGCACGGAGGACGAGAACCGCTTTTGCCCTGCGTAGCGTTCCGGGCAGCGGGTAGAACCAGGCAGAGAATTCCCGGCTAGCAGCTTCCCTGTGGCCGGGAAGAGCAAACGTACACGTTTTCGGCCGAAAACGCGTTTTCCGGCGAAAACGCACACCACGGCTCTTTCTGAGAAAAAGCAAGCACGGAGGACGAGAATCGCTTTTGCCCTGCGTAGCGTTCCCGGCAGCGGGTAGAATCAGGCAGAGAATTCCCGTCTAGCAGCTTCCCTGTGGCCGGGAAGTGCAAACGTACACGTTTTCGGCCGAAAACGCGTTTTACGGCGAAAACGCACACCACGGCTCTTTCTGAGAAAAAGCAAGCACGGAGGACGAGAATCGCTTTTGCCCTGCGTAGCGTTCCGGGCAGCGGGTAGAACCAGGCAGAGAATTCCCGTCTAGCAGCTTCCCTGTGGCCGGGAAGTGCAAACGTACACGTTTTCGGGCGAAAACGCGTTTTCCGGCGAAAACGCACACCACGGCTCTTTCTGAGAAAAAGCAAGCACGGAGGACGAGAATCGATTTTGCCCTGCGTAGCGTTGCGGGCAGCGGGTAGAACCAGGCAGAGAATTCCCGGCTAGCAGCTTCCCTGTGGCGGGGAAGTGCAAACGTACACGTTTTCGGCCGAAAACGCGTTTTCCGGCGAAAACGCACACCACGGCTCTTTCTGAGAAAAAGCAAGCACGGAGGACAAGAATCGCTTTTGCCCTGCGTAGCGTTCCGGGCAGAGGGTAGAACCAGGCAGAGAATTCCCGGCTAGCAGCTTCCCTGTGGCCGGGAAGTGCAAACGTACACGTTTTCGGCCGAAAACGCGTTTTCCGGCGAAAACGCACACCATGGCTCTTTCTGAGAAAAAGCAGCACGGAGGACGAGAATCGCTTTTGCCCTGCGTAGCGTTCCGGGCAGCGGGTAGAACCAGGCAGAGAATTCCCGGCTAGCAGCTTCCCTATGGCTGGGAAGTGCAAACGTACACGTTTTCGGCCGAAAACGCGTTTACCGGCGAAAACGCACACCACGGCTCTTTCTGAGAAAAAGCAAGCACGGAGGACGAGAACCGCTTTTGCCCTGCGTAGCGTTCCGGGCAGCGGGTAGAACCAGGCAGAGAATTCCCGGCTAGCAGCTTCCCTGTGGCCGGGAAGAGCAAACGTACACGTTTTCGGCCGAAAACGCGTTTTCCGGCGAAAACGCACACCACGGCTCTTTCTGAGAAAAAGCAAGCACGGAGGACGAGAATCGCTTTTGCCCTGCGTAGCGTTCCGAGCAGCGGGTAGAAATAGGCAGCGAATTCCCGGCTAGCAGCTTCCCTGTGGCCGGGAAGTGCAAACGTACACGTTTTCGGCCGAAAACGCGTTTTCCGGCGAAAACGCACACCACGTCTCTTTCTGAGAAAAAGCAAGCACGGAGGACGAGAATCGCTTTTGCCCTGCGTAGCGTTCCGGGCAGCGGGTAGAACCAGGCAGAGAATTCCCGGCTAGCAGCTTCCCTGTGGCTGGGAAGTGCAAACGTACACGTTTTCGGCCGAAAACGCGTTTTCCGGCGAAAACGCACACCACGGCTCTTTCTGAGAAAAAGCAAGCACGGAGGACGAGAACCGCTTTTGCCCTGCGTAGCGTTCCGGGCAGCGGGTAGAACCAGGCAGAGAATTCCCGGCTAGCAGCTTCCCTGTGGCCGGGAAGAGCAAACGTACACGTTTTCGGCCGAAAACGCGTTTTCCGGCGAAAACGCACACCACGGCTCTTTCTGAGAAAAAGCAAGCACGGAGGACGAGAATCGCTTTTGCCCTGCGTAGCGTTCCGGGCAGCGGGTAGAACCAGGCAGAGAATTCCCGGCGAGCAGCTTCCCTGTGGCCGGGAAGTGCAAACGTACACGTTTTCGGCCGAAAACGCGTTTTGCGGCGAAAACGCACACCACGGCTCTTTCTGAGAAAAAGCAAGCACGGAGGACGAGAATCGATTTTGCCCTGCGTAGCGTTCCGGGCAGCGGGTAGAACCAGGCAGCGAATTCCCTGCTAGCAGCTTCCCTGTGGCGGGGAAGTGCAAACGTACACGTTTTCGGCCGAAAACGCGTTTTCCCGCGAAAACGCACACCAAGGCTCTTTCTGAGATAAAGCAAGCACGGAGGACGAGAATCGATTTTGCCCTGCGTAGCGTTCCGGGCAGCGGGTAGAACCAGGCAGAGAATTCCCGGCTAGCAGCTTCCCTGTGGCGGGGAAGTGCAAACGTACACGTTTTCGGGCGAAAACGCGTTTTCCCGCGAAAACGCACACCACGGCTCTTTCTGAGAAAAAGCAAGCACGGAGGACGAGAATCGCTTTTGCCCTGCGTAGTGTTCCGGGCAGCGGGTAGAACCAGGCAGAGAATTCCCGGCTAGCAGCTTCCCTGTGGCTGGGAAGTGCAAACGTACACGTTTTCGGCCGAAAACGCGTTTTCCGGCGAAAACGCACACCACGGCTCTTTCTGAGACAAAGCAAGCACGGAGGACGAGAACCGCTTTTGCCCTGCGTAGCGTTCCGGGCAGCGGGTAGAACCAGGCAGAGAATTCCCGGCTAGCAGCTTCCCTGTGGCCGGGAAGAGCAAACGTACACGTTTTCGGCCGAAAACGCGTTTTCCGGCGAAAACGCACACCACGGCTCTTTCTGAGAAAAAGCAAGCACGGAGGACGAGAATCGCTTTTGCCCTGCGTAGCGTTCCCGGCAGCGGGTAGAATCAGGCAGAGAATTCCCGTCTAGCAGCTTCCCTGTGGCCGGGAAGTGCAAACGTACACGTTTTCGGCCGAAAACGCGTTTTACGGCGAAAACGCACACCACGGCTCTTTCTGAGAAAAAGCAAGCACGGAGGACGAGAATCGCTTTTGCCCTGCGTAGCGTTCCGGGCAGCGGGTAGAACCAGGCAGAGAATTCCCGTCTAGCAGCTTCCCTGTGGCCGGGAAGTGCAAACGTACACGTTTTCGGCCGAAAACGCGTTTTCCGGCGAAAACGCACACCACGGCTCTTTCTGAGAAAAAGCAAGCACGGAGGACGAGAATCGCTTTTGCCCTGCGTAGCGTTGCGGGCAGCGGGTAGAACCAGGCAGAGAATTCCCGGCTAGCAGCTTCCCTGTGGCGGGGAAGTGCAAACGTACACGTTTTCGGCCGAAAACGCGTTTTCCGGCGTAAACGCACACCACGGCTCTTTCTGAGAAAAAGCAAGCACGGAGGACAAGAATCGCTTTTGCCCTGCGTAGCGTTCCGCGCAGCGGGTAGAACCAGGCAGAGAATTCCCGGCTAGCAGCTTCCCTGTGGCCGGGAAGTGCAAACGTACACGTTTTCGGCCGAAAACGCGTTTTCCGGCGAAAACGCACACCATGGCTCTTTCTGAGAAAAAGCAGCACGGAGGACGAGAATCGCTTTTGCCCTGCGTAGCGTTGCGGGCAGCGGGTAGAACCAGGCAGAGAATTCCCGGCTAGCAGCTTCCCTATGGCTGGGAAGTGCAAACGTACACGTTTTCGGCCGAAAACGCGTTTACCGGCGAAAACGCACACCACGGCTCTTTCTGAGAAAAAGCAAGCACGGAGGACGAGAACCGCTTTTGCCCTGCGTAGCGTTCCGGGCAGCGGGTAGAACCAGGCAGAGAATTCCCGGCTAGCAGCTTCCCTGTGGCCGGGAAGAGCAAACGTACACGTTTTCGGCCGAAAACGCGTTTTCCGGCGAAAACGCACACCACGGCTCTTTCTGAGAAAAAGCAAGCACGGAGGACGAGAACCGCTTTTGCCCTGCGTAGCGTTCCGGGCAGCGGGTAGAACCAGGCAGAGAATTCCCGGCTAGCAGCTTCCCTGTGGCGGGGAAGTGCAAACGTACACGTTTTCGGCCGAAAACGCGTTTTCCGGCGAAAACGCACACCACGGCTCTTTCTGAGAAAAAGCAAGCACGGAGGACGAGAACCGCTTTTGCCCTGCGTAGCGTTCCGGGCAGCGGGTAGAACCAGGCAGAGAATTCCCGGCTAGCAGCTTCCCTGTGGCGGGGAAGTGCAAACGTACACGTTTTCGGCCGAAAACGCGTTTTCCGGCGAAAACGCACACCACGGCTCTTTCTGAGAAAAAGCAAGCACGGAGGACGAGAATCGCTTTTGCCCTGCGTAGCGTTCCGGGCAGCGGGTAGAACCAGGCAGAGAATTCCCGGCTAGCAGCTTCCCTGTGGCCGGGAAGTGCAAACGTACACGTTTTCGGCCGAAAACGCGTTTTCCGGCGAAAACGCACACCACGGCTCTTTCTGAGAAAAAGCAAGCACGGAGGACGAGAACCGCTTTTGCCCTGCGTAGCGTTCCGGGCAGCGGGTAGAACCAGGCAGAGAATTCCCGGCTAGCAGCTTCCCTGTGGCGGGGAAGTGCAAACGTACACGTTTTCGGCCGAAAACGCGTTTTCCGGCGAAAACGCACACCACGGCTCTTTCTGAGAGAAAGCAAGCACGGAGGACGAGAACCGCTTTTGCCCTGCGTAGCGTTCCGGGCAGCGGGTAGAACCAGGCAGAGAATTCCCGGCTAGCAGCTTCCCTGTGGCGGGGAAGTGCAAACGTACACGTTTTCGGCCGAAAACGCGTTTTCTGGCGAAAACGCACACCACGGCTCTTTCTGAGAAAAAGCAAGCACGGAGGACGAGAACCGCTTTTGCCCTGCGTAGCGTTCCGGGCAGCGGGTAGAACCAGGCAGAGAATTCCCGGCTAGCAGCTTCCCTGTGGCGGGGAAGTGCAAACGTACACGTTTTCGGCCGAAAACGCGTTTTCCGGCGAAATCGCACACCACGGCTCTTTCTGAGAAAAAGCAAGCACGGAGGACGAGAACCGCTTTTGCCCTGCGTAGCGTTCCGGGCAGCGGGTAGAACCAGGCAGAGAATTCCCGGCTAGCAGCTTCCCTGTGGCGGGGAAGTGCAAACGTACACGTTTTCGGCCGAAAACGCGTTTTCCGGCGAAATCGCACACCACGGCTCTTTCTGAGAAAAGCAAGCACGGAGGACGAGAACCGCTTTTGCCCTGCGTAGCGTTCCGGGCAGCGGGTAGAACCAGGCAGAGAATTCCCGGCTAGCAGCTTCCCTGTGGCGGGGAAGTGCAAACGTACACGTTTTCGGCCGAAAACGCGTTTTCCGGCGAAATCGCACACCACGGCTCTTTCTGAGAAAAAGCAAGCACGGAGGACGAGAACCGCTTTTGCCCTGCGTAGCGTTCTGGGCAGCGGGTAGAACCAGGCAGAGAATTCCCGGCTAGCAGCTTCCCTGTGGCTGGGAAGTGCAAACGTACACGTTTTCGGCCGAAAACGCGTTTTCCGGCGAAAACGCACACCACGGCTCTTTCTGAGAAAAAGCAAGCACGGAGGACGAGAACCGCTTTTGCCCTGCGTAGCGTTCCGGGCAGCGGGTAGAACCAGGCAGAGAATTCCCGGCTAGCAGCTTCCCTGTGGCGGGGAAGTGCAAACGTACACGTTTTCGGCCGAAAACGCGTTTCCGGCGAAATCGCACACCACGGCTCTTTCTGAGAAAAAGCAAGCACGGAGGACGAGAACCGCTTTTGCCCTGCGTAGCGTTCCGGGCAGCGGGTAGAACCAGGCAGAGAATTCCCGGCTAGCAGCTTCCCTGTGGCGGGGAAGTGCAAACGTACACGTTTTCGGCCGAAAACGCGTTTTCCGGCGAAATCGCACACCACGGCTCTTTCTGAGAAAAAGCAAGCACGGAGGACGAGAACCGCTTTTGCCCTGCGTAGCGTTCCGGGCAGCGGGTAGAACCAGGCAGAGAATTCCCGGCTAGCAGCTTCCCTGTGGCGGGGAAGTGCAAACGTACACGTTTTCGGCCGAAAACGCGTTTTCCGGCGAAAACGCACACCACGGCTCTTTCTGAGAAAAAGCAAGCACGGAGGACGAGAATCGCTTTTGCCCTGCGTAGCGTTCCGGGCAGCGGGTAGAACCAGGCAGAGAATTCCCGGCTAGCAGCTTCCCTGTGGCGGGGAAGTGCAAACGTACACGTTTTCGGCCGAAAACGCGTTTTCCGGCGAAAACGCACACCACGGCTCTTTCTGAGAAAAAGCAAGCACGGAGGACGAGAATCGCTTTTGCCCTGCGTAGTGTTCCGGGCAGCGGGTAGAACCAGGCAGAGAATTCCCGGCTAGCAGCTTCCCTGTGGCGGGGAAGTGCAAACGTACACGTTTTCGGCCGAAAACGCGTTTTACGGCGAAAACGCACACCACGGCTCTTTCTGAGAAAAAGCAAGCACGGAGGACGAGAATCGCTTTTACCCTGCGTAGCGTTCCGGGCAGCGGGTAGAACCAGGCAGAGAATTCCCGGCTAGCAGCTTCCCTGTGGCCGGGAAGTGCAAACGTACACGTTTTCGGCCGAAAACGCGTTTTCCGGCGAAAACGCACACCACGGCTCTTTCTGAGAAAAAGCAAGCACGGAGGACGAGAATCGCTTTTGCCCTGCGTAGCGTTGCGGGCAGCGGGTAGAACCAGGCAGAGAATTCCCGGCTAGCAGCTTCCCTGTGGCGGGGAAGTGCAAACGTACACGTTTTCGGCCGAAAACGCGTTTTCCGGCGAAAACGCACACCACGGCTCTTTCTGAGAAAAAGCAAGCACGGAGGACAAGAATCGCTTTTGCCCTGCGTAGCGTTCCGCGCAGCGGGTAGAACCAGGCAGAGAATTCCCGGCTAGCAGCTTCCCTGTGGCCGGGAAGTGCAAACGTACACGTTTTCGGCCGAAAACGCGTTTTCCGGCGAAAACGCACACCATGGCTCTTTCTGAGAAAAAGCAGCACGGAGGACGAGAATCGCTTTTGCCCTGCGTAGCGTTCCGGGCAGCGGGTAGAACCAGGCAGAGAATTCCCGGCTAGCAGCTTCCCTATGGCTGGGAAGTGCAAACGTACACGTTTTCGGCCGAAAACGCGTTTTCTGGCGAAAACGCACACCACGGCTCTTTCTGAGAAAAAGCAAGCACGGAGGACGAGAACCGCTTTTGCCCTGCGTAGCGTTCCGGGCAGCGGGTAGAACCAGGCAGAGAATTCCCGGCTAGCAGCTTCCCTGTGGCCGGGAAGAGCAAACGTACACGTTTTCGGCCGAAAACGCGTTTTCCGGCGAAAACGCACACCACGGCTCTTTCTGAGAAAAAGCAAGCACGGAGGACGAGAATCGCTTTTGCCCTGCGTAGCGTTGCGGGCAGCGGGTAGAACCAGGCAGAGAATTCCCGGCTAGCAGCTTCCCTGTGGCGGGGAAGTGCAAACGTACACGTTTTCGGCCGAAAACGCGTTTTCCGGCGAAAACGCACACCACGGCTCTTTCTGAGAAAAAGCAAGCACGGAGGACGAGAACCGCTTTTGCCCTGCGTAGCGTTCCGGGCAGCGGGTAGAACCAGGCAGAGAATTCCCGGCTAGCAGCTTCCCTGTGGCCGGGAAGTGCAAACGTACACGTTTTCGGCCGAAAACGCGTTTTCCGGCCAAAACGCACACCACGGCTCTTTCTGAGAAAAAGCAAGCACGGAGGACGAGAACCGCTTTTGCCCTGCGTAGCGTTCCGGGCAGCGGGTAGAACCAGGCAGAGAATTCCCGGCTAGCAGCTTCCCTGTGGCGGGGAAGTGCAAACGTACACGTTTTCGGCCGAAAACGCGTTTTCCGGCGAAAACGCACACCACGGCTCTTTCTGAGAGAAAGCAAGCACGGAGGACGAGAACCGCTTTTGCCCTGCGTAGCGTTCCGGGCAGCGGGTAGAACCAGGCAGAGAATTCCCGGCTAGCAGCTTCCCTGTGGCGGGGAAGTGCAAACGTACACGTTTTCGGCCGAAAACGCGTTTTCCGGCGAAAACGCACACCACGGCTCTTTCTGAGAAAAAGCAAGCACGGAGGACGAGAACCGCTTTTGCCCTGCGTAGCGTTCCGGGCAGCGGGTAGAACCAGGCAGAGAATTCCCGGCTAGCAGCTTCCCTGTGGCGGGGAAGTGCAAACGTACACGTTTTCGGCCGAAAACGCGTTTTCCGGCGAAATCGCACACCACGGCTCTTTCTGAGAAAAAGCAAGCACGGAGGACGAGAACCGCTTTTGCCCTGCGTAGCGTTCCGGGCAGCGGGTAGAACCAGGCAGAGAATTCCCGGCTAGCAGCTTCCCTGTGGCGGGGAAGTGCAAACGTACACGTTTTCGGCCGAAAACGCGTTTTCCGGCGAAATCGCACACCACGGCTCTTTCTGAGAAAAAGCAAGCACGGAGGACGAGAACCGCTTTTGCCCTGCGTAGCGTTCTGGGCAGCGGGTAGAACCAGGCAGAGAATTCCCGGCTAGCAGCTTCCCTGTGGCGGGGAAGTGCAAACGTACACGTTTTCGGCCGAAAACGCGTTTTCCGGCGAAAACGCACACCACGGCTCTTTCTGAGAAAAAGCAAGCACGGAGGACGAGAACCGCTTTTGCCCTGCGTAGCGTTCCGGGCAGCGGGTAGAACCAGGCAGAGAATTCCCGGCTAGCAGCTTCCCTGTGGCGGGGAAGTGCAAACGTACACGTTTTCGGCCGAAAACGCGTTTCCGGCGAAATCGCACACCACGGCTCTTTCTGAGAAAAAGCAAGCACGGAGGACGAGAACCGCTTTTGCCCTGCGTAGCGTTCCGGGCAGCGGGTAGAACCAGGCAGAGAATTCCCGGCTAGCAGCTTCCCTGTGGCGGGGAAGTGCAAACGTACACGTTTTCGGCCGAAAACGCGTTTTCCGGCGAAATCGCACACCACGGCTCTTTCTGAGAAAAAGCAAGCACGGAGGACGAGAACCGCTTTTGCCCTGCGTAGCGTTCCGGGCAGCGGGTAGAACCAGGCAGAGAATTCCCGGCTAGCAGCTTCCCTGTGGCGGGGAAGTGCAAACGTACACGTTTTCGGCCGAAAACGCGTTTTCCGGCGAAAACGCACACCACGGCTCTTTCTGAGAAAAAGCAAGCACGGAGGACGAGAATCGCTTTTGCCCTGCGTAGCGTTCCGGGCAGCGGGTAGAACCAGGCAGAGAATTCCCGGCTAGCAGCTTCCCTGTGGCGGGGAAGTGCAAACGTACACGTTTTCGGCCGAAAACGCGTTTTCCGGCGAAAACGCACACCACGGCTCTTTCTGAGAAAAAGCAAGCACGGAGGACGAGAATCGCTTTTGCCCTGCGTAGTGTTCCGGGCAGCGGGTAGAACCAGGCAGAGAATTCCCTGCTAGCAGCTTCCCTGTGGCGGGGAAGTGCAAACGTACACGTTTTCGGCCGAAAATGCGTTTTATGGCGAAAACGCACACCACGGCTCTTTCTGAGAAAAAACAAGCACGGAGGACGAGAATCGCTTTTGCCCTGCGTAGCGTTCTGAGCAGCGGGTAGAAATAGGCAGCGAATTGCCGGCTAGCAGCTTCCCTGTGGCCGGGAAGTGCAAACGTACACGTTTTCGGCCGAAAACGCGTTTTCCGGAGAAAAAGCACACCATGGCTCTTTCTGAGAAAAAGCAAGCACGGAGGACGAGAATCGCTTTTGCCCTGCGTAGCGTTCCGGGCAGCGGGTAGAACCAGGCAGAGAATTCCCGTCTAGCAGCTTCCCTGTGGCCGGGAAGTGCAAACGTACACGTTTTCGGGCGATAACGCGTTTTCCGGCGAAAACGCACACCACGGCTCTTTCTGAGAAAAAGCAAGCACGGAGGACGAGAATCGCTTTTGCCCTGCGTAGCGTTGCGGGCAGCGGGTAGAACCAGGCAGAGAATTCCCGGCTAGCAGCTTCCCTGTGGCGGGGAAGTGCAAACGTACACGTTTTCGGCCGAAAACGCGTTTTCCGGCGAAAACGCACACCACGGCTCTTTCTGAGAAAAAGCAAGCACGGAGGACAAGAATCGCTTTTGCCCTGCGTAGCGTTCCGCGCAGCGGGTAGAACCAGGCAGAGAATTCCCGGCTAGCAGCTTCCCTGTGGCCGGGAAGTGCAAACGTACACGTTTTCGGCCGAAAACGCGTTTTCCGGCGAAAACGCACACCATGGCTCTTTCTGAGAAAAAGCAGCACGGAGGACGAGAATCGCTTTTGCCCTGCGTAGCGTTCCGGGCAGCGGGTAGAACCAGGCAGAGAATTCCCGGCTAGCAGCTTCCCTATGGCTGGGAAGTGTAAACGTACACGTTTTCGGCCGAAAACGCGTTTACCGGCGAAAACGCACACCACGGCTCTTTCTGAGAAAAAGCAAGCACGGAGGACGAGAACCGCTTTTGCCCTGCGTAGCGTTCCGGGCAGCGGGTAGAACCAGGCAGAGAATTCCCGGCTAGCAGCTTCCCTGTGGCCGGGAAGAGCAAACGTACACGTTTTCGCCCGAAAACGCGTTTTCCGGCGAAAACGCACACCACGGCTCTTTCTGAGAAAAAGCAAGCACGGAGGACGAGAATCGCTTTTGCCCTGCGTAGCGTTCCGAGCAGCGGGTAGAAATAGGCAGCGAATTCCCGGCTAGCAGCTTCCCTGTGGCCGGGAAGTGCAAACGTACACGTTTTCGGCCGAAAACGCGTTTTCCGGCGAAAACGCACACCACGGCTCTTTCTGAGAAAAAGCAAGCACGGAGGACGAGAATCGCTTTTGCCCTGCGTAGCGTTCCGGGCAGCGGGTAGAACCAGGCAGAGAATTCCCGGCTAGCAGCTTCCCTGTGGCTGGGAAGTGCAAACGTACACGTTTTCGGCCGAAAACGCGTTTTCCGGCGAAAACGCACACCACGGCTCTTTCTGAGAAAAAGCAAGCACGGAGGACGAGAACCGCTTTTGCCCTGCGTAGCGTTCCGGGCAGCGGGTAGAACCAGGAAGTGAATTCCCGTCTAGCAGCTTCCCTGTGGCCGGGAAGTGCAAACGTACAAGTTTTCGGCCGAAAACGCGATTTCCGGCGAAAACGCACACCACGGCTCTTTCTGAGAAAAAGCAAGCACGGAGGACGAGAATCGCTTTTGCCCTGCGTAGCGTTCCGGGCAGCGGGTAGAACCAGGCAGAGAATTCCCGGCTAGCAGCTTCCCTGTGGCGGGGAAGTGCAAACGTACACGTTTTCGGGCAAAAACGCGTTTTCCCGCGAAAACGCACACCACGGCTCTTTCTAAGAAAAAGCAAGCACGGAGGACGAGAATCGCTTTTGCCCTGCGTAGCGTTCCGGGCAGCGGGTAGAACCAGGCAGAGAATTCCCGGCTAGCAGCTTCCCTGTGGCCGGGAAGTGCAAACGTACACGTTTTCGGCCGAAAACGCGTTTTCCGGCGAAAACGCACACCACGGCTCTTTCTGAGAAAAAGCAAGCACGGAGGACGAGAATCGCTTTTGCCCTGCGTAGCGTTCCGGGCAGCGGGTAGAACCAGGCAGAGAATTCCCGGCTAGCAGCTTCCCTGTGGCGGGGAAGTGCAAACGTACACGTTTTCGGCCGAAAACGCGTTTTCCGGCGAAAACGCACACCACGGCTCTTTCTGAGATAAAGCAAGCACGGAGGACGAGAACCGCTTTTGCCCTGCATAGTGTTCCGGGCAGCGGGTAGAACTAGGCAGAGAATTCCCGGCTAGCAGCTTCCCTGTGGCGGGGAAGTGCAAACGTACACGTTTTCGGCCGAAAACGAGTTTTCTGGCGAAAACGCACACCACGGCTCTTTCTGAGAAAAAGCAAGCACGGAGGACGAGAATCGCTTTTGCCCTGCGTAGCGTTCCGGGCAGCGGGTAGAACCAGGCAGAGAATTCCCGTCTAGCAGCTTCCCTGTGGCCGGGAAGTGCAAACGTACACGTTTTCGGCCGAAAACGCGTTTTCCGGCGAAAACGCACACCACGGCTCTTTCTGAGAAAAAGCAAGCACGGAGGACGAGAATCGCTTTTGCCCTGCGTAGCGTTCCGGGCAGCGGGTAGAACCAGGCAGAGAATTCCCGGCTAGCAGCTTCCCTGTGGCGGGGAAGTGCAAACGTACACGTTTTCGGCCGAAAACGCGTTTTCCGGCGAAAACGCACACCACGGCTCTTTCTGAGAAAAAGCAAGCACGGAGGACGAGAATCGCTTTTGCCCTGCGTAGCGTTCCGGGCAGCGGGTAGAACCAGGCAGAGAATTCCCGGCTAGCAGCTTCCCTGTGGCGGGGAAGTGCAAACGTACACGTTTTCGGCCGAAAACGCGTTTTCCGGCGAAAACGCACACCACGGCTCTTTCGGAGAAAAAGCAAGCACGGAGGATGAGAATCGCTTTTGCCCTGCATAGTGTTCCGGACAGCGGGTAGAACCAGGCAGAGAATTCCCGTCTAGCAGCTTCCCTGTGGCGGGGAAGTGCAAACGTACACGTTTTCGACCGAAAACGCGTTTTCCGGCGAAAACGCACACCACGGCTCTTTCTGAGAAAAAGCAAGCACGGAGGACGAGAACCGCTTTTGCCCTGCGTAGCGTTCCGGGCAGCGGGTAGAACCAGGCAGAGAATTCCCGGCTAGCAGCTTCCCTGTGGCCGGGAAGAGCAAACGTACACGTTTTCGGCCGAAAACGCGTTTTCCGGCTAAAACGCACACCACGGCTCTTTCTGAGAAAAAGCAAGCACGGAGGACGAGAATCGCTTTTGCCCTGCGTAGCGTTCCGGGCAGCGGGTAGAACCAGGCAGAGAATTCCCGGCTAGCAGCTTCCCTGTGGCCGGGAAGTGCAAACGTACACGTTTTCGGCCGAAAACGCGTTTTCCGGCGAAAACGCACACCACGGCTCTTTCTGAGAAAAAGCAAGCACGGAGGACGAGAATCGCTTTTGCCCTGCGTAGCGTTCCGGGCAGCGGGTAGAACCAGGCAGCGAATTCCCTGCTAGCAGCTTCCCTGTGGCGGGGAAGTGCAAACGTACACGTTTTCGGCCGAAAACGCGTTTTCCGGCGAAAACGCACACCACGGCTCTTTCTGAGAAAAAGCAAGCACGGAGGACGATAATCGCTTTTGCCCTGCGTAGCGTTCCGGGCAGCGGGTAGAACCAGGCAGAGAATTCCCGGCTAGCAGCTTCCCTGTGGCCGGGAAGTGCAAACGTACACGTTTTCGGCCGAAAACGCGTTTTCCGGCGAAAACGCACACCACGGCTCTTTCTGAGAAAAAGCAAGCACGGAGGACGAGAATCGCTTTTGCCCTGCGTAGCGTTCCGGGCAGCGGGTAGAACCAGGCAGAGAATTCCCGGCTAGCAGCTTCCCTGTGGCGGGGAAGTGCAAACGTACACGTTTTCGGCCGAAAACGCGTTTTCCGGCGAAAACGCACACCACGGCTCTTTCTGAGAAAAAGCAAGCACGGAGGACGAGAATCGCTTTTGCCCTGCGTAGCGTTCCGGGCAGCGGGTAGAATCAGGCAGCGAATTCCCTGCTAGCAGCTTCCCTGTGGCGGGGAAGAGCAAACGTACACGTTTTCGGCCGAAAACACGTTTTCCGGCTAAAACGCACACCACGGCTCTTTCTGAGAAAAAGCAAGCACGGAGGACGAGAATCGCTTTTGCCCTGCGTAGCGTTCCGGGCAGCGGGTAGAACCAGGCAGAGAATTCCCGGCTAGCAGCTTCCCTGTGGCCGGGAAGTGCAAACGTACACGTTTTCGGCCGAAAACGCGTTTTCCGGCGAAAACGCACACCACGGCTCTTTCTGAGAAAAAGCAAGCACGGAGGACGAGAATCGCTTTTGCCCTGCGTAGCGTTCCGGGCAGCGGGTAGAACCAGGCAGCGAATTCCCTGCTAGCAGCTTCCCTGTGGCGGGGAAGTGCAAACGTACACGTTTTCGGCCGAAAACGCGTTTTCCGGCGAAAACGCACACCACGGCTCTTTCTGAGAAAAAGCAAGCACGGAGGACGAGAATCGCTTTTGCCCTGCGTAGCGTTCCGGGCAGCGGGTAGAATCAGGCAGCGAATTCCCTGCTAGCAGCTTCCCTGTGGCGGGGAAGTGCAAACATAC
This sequence comes from Athene noctua, assembly GCF_965140245.1. Lineage (NCBI taxonomy): Eukaryota > Metazoa > Chordata > Aves > Strigiformes > Strigidae > Athene > Athene noctua. The sequence goes on from NW_027437581.1 coordinate 84,338, forward strand.
ACGTTTTCGGCCGAAAACGCGTTTTCCGGCGAAAACGCACACCACGGCTCTTTCTGAGAAAAAGCAAGCACGGAGGACGATAATCGCTTTTGCCCTGCGTAGCGTTCCGGGCAGCGGGTAGAACCAGGCAGAGAATTCCCGGCTAGCAGCTTCCCTGTGGCCGGGAAATGCAAACGTACACGTTTTCGGCCGAAAACGCGTTTTCCGGCGAAAACGCACACCACGGCTCTTTCTGAGAAAAAGCAAGCACGGAGGACGAGAATCGCTTTTGCCCTGCGTAGCGTTCCGGGCAGCGGGTAGAACCAGGCAGCGAATTCCCTGCTAGCAGCTTCCCTGTGGCGGGGAAGTGCAAACGTACACGTTTTCGGCCGAAAACGCGTTTTCCGGCGAAAACGCACACCACGGCTCTTTCTGAGAAAAAGCAAGCACGGAGGACGAGAATCGCTTTTGCCCTGCGTAGCGTTCCGGGCAGCGGGTAGAATCAGGCAGCGAATTCCCTGCTAGCAGCTTCCCTGTGGCGGGGAAGTGCAAACATACACGTTTTCGGCCGAAAACGCGTTTTCCGGCGAAAACGCACACCACGGCTCTTTCTGAGAAAAAGCAAGCACGGAGGACGAGAATCGCTTTTGCCCTGCGTAGCGTTCCGGGCAGCGGGTAGAACCAGGCAGCGAATTGCCGGTTAGCAGCTTCCCTGTGGCGGGGAAGTGCAAACGTACACGTTTTCGGCCGAAAACGCGTTTTCCGGCGAAAACGCACACCACGGCTCTTTCTGAGAAAAAGCAAGCACGGAGGACGAGAATCGCTTTTGCCCTGCGTAGCGTTCCGGGCAGCGCGTAGAACCAGGCAGAGAATTCCCGGCTAGCAGCTTCCCTGTGGCGGGGAAGTGCAAACGTACACGTTTTCGGCCGAAAACGCGTTTTCCGGCGAAAACGCACACCACGGCTCTTTCTGAGAAAAAGCAAGCACGGAGGACGAGAATCGCTTTTGCCCTGCGTAGCGTTCCGGGCAGCGGGTAGAACCAGGCAGAGAATTCCCGTCTAGCAGCTTCCCTGTGGCCGGGAAGTGCAAACGTACACGTTTTCGGCCGAAAACGCGTTTTCCGGCGAAAACGCACACCACGGCTCTTTCTGAGAAAAAGCAAGCACGGAGGACGAGAATCGCTTTTGCCCTGCGTAGCGTTCCGGGCAGCGGGTAGAACCAGGCAGTGAATTCCCGGCTAGCAGCTTCCCTGTGGCCGGGAAGTGCAAACGTACACGTTTTCGGCCGAAAACGCGTTTTCCGGCGAAAACGCACACCACGGCTCTTTCTGAGAAAAAGCAAGCACGGAGGACGAGAATCGCTTTTGCCCTGCATATTGTTCCGGGCAGCGGGTAGAACCAGGCAGAGAATTCCCGGCTAGCAGCTTCCCTGTGGCGGGGAAGTGCAAACGTACACGTTTTGGGCCGAAAACGCGTTTTCCGGCGAAAACGCACACCACGGCTCTTTCTGAGAAAAAGCAAGCACGGAGGACGAGAATCGCTTTTGCCCTGCGTAGCGTTCCGGGCAGCGGGTAGAACCAGGCAGAGAATTCCCGTCTAGCAGCTTCCCTGTGGCCGGAAAGTGCAAACGTACACGTTTTCGGCCGAAAACGCGTTTTCCGGCGAAAACGCACACCACGGCTCTTTCTGAGAAAAAGCAAGCACGGAGGACGAGAATCGCTTTTGCCCTGCGTAGCGTTCCGGGCAGCGGGTAGAACCAGGCAGAGAATTCCCGGCTAGCAGCTTCCCTGTGGCCGGGAAGTGCAAACGTACACGTTTTCGGCCGAAAACGCGTTTTCCGGCGAAAACGCACACCACGGCTCTTTCTGAGAAAAAGCAAGCACGGAGGACGAGAATCGCTTTTGCCCTGCGTAGCGTTCCGGGCAGCGGGTAGAACCAGGCAGAGAATTCCCGGCTAGCAGCTTCCCTGTGGCGGGGAAGTGCAAACGTACACGTTTTCGGCCGAAAACGCGTTTTCCGGCGAAAACGCACACCACGGCTCTTTCTGAGAAAAAGCAAGCACGGAGGATGAGAATCGCTTTTGCCCTGCATAGTGTTCCGGGCAGCGGGTAGAACCAGGCAGAGAATTCCCGTCTAGCAGCTTCCCTGTGGCGGGGAAGTGCAAACGTACACGTTTTCGGCCGAAAACGCGTTTTCCGGCGAAAACGCACACCACGGCTCTTTCTGAGAAAAAGCAAGCACGGAGGACGAGAATCGCTTTTGCCCTGCGAAGCGTTCCGGGCAGCGGGTAGAACCAGGCAGAGAATTCCCGGCTAGCAGCTTCCCTGTGGCCGGGAAGTGCAAACGTACACGTTTTCGGCCGAAAGCGCGTTTTCCGGCGAAAACGCACACCACGGCTCTTTCTGAGAAAAAGCAAGCACGGAGGACGAGAATCGCTTTTGCCCTGCGTAGCGTTGCGGGCAGCGGGTAGAACCAGGCAGAGAATTCCCGGCTAGCAGCTTCCCTGTGGCGGGGAAGTGCAAACGTACACGTTTTCGGCCGAAAACGCGTTTTCCGGCGAAAACGCACACCACGGCTCTTTCTGAGATAAAGCAAGCACGGAGGACGAGAATCGATTTTGCCCTGCGTAGCGTTCCGGGCAGCGGGTAGAACCAGGCAGAGAATTCCCGGCTAGCAGCTTCCCTGTGGCGGGGAAGTGCAAACGTACACGTTTTCGGGCGAAAACGCGTTTTCCCGCGAAAACGCACACCACGGCTCTTTCTGAGAAAAAGCAAGCACGGAGGACGAGAATCGCTTTTGCCCTGCGTAGTGTTCCGGGCAGCGGGTAGAACCAGGCAGAGAATTCCCGGCTAACAGCTTCCCTGTGGCCGGGAAGTGCAAACGTACACGTTTTCGGCCGAAAACGCGTTTTCCGGCGAAAACGCACACCACGGCTCTTTCTGAGAAAAAGCAAGCACGGAGGACGAGAATCGCTTTTGCCCTGCGTAGCGTTCCGGGCAGCGGGTAGAACCAGGCAGAGAATTCCCGTCTAGCAGCTTCCCTGTGGCCGGAAAGTGCAAACGTACACGTTTTCGGCCGAAAACGCGTTTTCCGGCGAAAACGCACACCACAGCTCTTTCTGAGAAAAAGCAAGCACGGAGGACGAGAATCGCTTTTGCCCTGCGTAGCGTTCCGGGCAGCGGGTAGAACCAGGCAGAGAATTCCCGGCTAGCAGCTTCCCTGTGGCCGGGAAGTGCAAACGTACACGTTTTCGGCCGAAAACTCGTTTTCCGGCGAAAACGCACACCACGGCTCTTTCTGAGAAAAAGCAAGCACGGAGGACGAGAATCGCTTTTGCCCTGCGTAGTGTTCCGGGCAGCGGGTAGAACCAGGCAGAGAATTCCCGGCTAACAGCTTCCCTGTGGCCGGGAAGTGCAAACGTACACGTTTTCGGCCGAAAACGCGTTTTCCGGCGAAAACGCACACCACGGCTCTTTCTGAGAAAAAGCAAGCAAGGAGGACGAGAATCGCTTTTGCCCTGCGTAGCGTTCCGGGCAGCGGGTAGAACCAGGCAGAGAATTCCCGGCTAGCAGCTTCCCTGTGGCCGGGAAGTGCAAACGTACACGTTTTCGGCCGAAAGCGCGTTTTCCGGCGAAAACGCACACCACGGCTCTTTCTGAGAAAAAGCAAGCACGGAGGACGAGAATCGCTTTTGCCCTGCGTAGCGTTGCGGGCAGCGGGTAGAACCAGGCAGAGAATTCCCGGCTAGCAGCTTCCCTGTGGCGGGGAAGTGCAAACGTACACGTTTTCGGCCGAAAACGCGTTTCCGGCGAAATCGCACACCACGGCTCTTTCTGAGAAAAAGCAAGCACGGAGGACGAGAACCGCTTTTGCCCTGCGTAGCGTTCCGGGCAGCGGGTAGAACCAGGCAGAGAATTCCCGGCTAGCAGCTTCCCTGTGGCGGGGAAGTGCAAACGTACACGTTTTCGGCCGAAAACGCGTTTTCCGGCGAAATCGCACACCACGGCTCTTTCTGAGAAAAAGCAAGCACGGAGGACGAGAACCGCTTTTGCCCTGCGTAGCGTTCCGGGCAGCGGGTAGAACCAGGCAGAGAATTCCCGGCTAGCAGCTTCCCTGTGGCGGGGAAGTGCAAACGTACACGTTTTCGGCCGAAAACGCGTTTTCCGGCGAAAACGCACACCACGGCTCTTTCTGAGAGAAAGCAAGCACGGAGGACGAGAACCGCTTTTGCCCTGCGTAGCGTTCCGGGCAGCGGGTAGAACCAGGCAGAGAATTCCCGGCTAGCAGCTTCCCTGTGGCGGGGAAGTGCAAACGTACACGTTTTCGGCCGAAAACGCGTTTTCCGGCGAAAACGCACACCACGGCTCTTTCTGAGAAAAAGCAAGCACGGAGGACGAGAACCGCTTTTGCCCTGCGTAGCGTTCCGGGCAGCGGGTAGAACCAGGCAGAGAATTCCCGGCTAGCAGCTTCCCTGTGGCGGGGAAGTGCAAACGTACACGTTTTCGGCCGAAAACGCGTTTTCCGGCGAAATCGCACACCACGGCTCTTTCTGAGAAAAAGCAAGCACGGAGGACGAGAACCGCTTTTGCCCTGCGTAGCGTTCCGGGCAGCGGGTAGAACCAGGCAGAGAATTCCCGGCTAGCAGCTTCCCTGTGGCGGGGAAGTGCAAACGTACACGTTTTCGGCCGAAAACGCGTTTTCCGGCGAAATCGCACACCACGGCTCTTTCTGAGAAAAAGCAAGCACGGAGGACGAGAACCGCTTTTGCCCTGCGTAGCGTTCCGGGCAGCGGGTAGAACCAGGCAGAGAATTCCCGGCTAGCAGCTTCCCTGTGGCGGGGAAGTGCAAACGTACACGTTTTCGGCCGAAAACGCGTTTTCCGGCGAAATCGCACACCACGGCTCTTTCTGAGAAAAAGCAAGCACGGAGGACGAGAACCGCTTTTGCCCTGCGTAGCGTTCTGGGCAGCGGGTAGAACCAGGCAGAGAATTCCCGGCTAGCAGCTTCCCTGTGGCTGGGAAGTGCAAACGTACACGTTTTCGGCCGAAAACGCGTTTTCCGGCGAAAACGCACACCACGGCTCTTTCTGAGAAAAAGCAAGCACGGAGGACGAGAATCGCTTTTGCCCTGCGTAGCGTTCCGGGCAGCGGGTAGAACCAGGCAGAGAATTCCCGGCTAGCAGCTTCCCTGTGGCGGGGAAGTGCAAACGTACACGTTTTCGGCCGAAAACGCGTTTTCCGGCGAAAACGCACACCACGGCTCTTTCTGAGAAAAAGCAAGCACGGAGGACGAGAATCGCTTTTGCCCTGCGTAGTGTTCCGGGCAGCGGGTAGAACCAGGCAGAGAATTCCCGGCTAGCAGCTTCCCTGTGGCGGGGAAGTGCAAACGTACACGTTTTCGGCCGAAAATGCGTTTTCTGGCGAAAACGCACACCACGGCTCTTTCTGAGAAAAAACAAGCACGGAGGACGAGAATCGCTTTTGCCCTGCGTAGCGCTCTGAGCAGCGGGTAGAAATAGGCAGCGAATTGCCGGCTAGCAGCTTCCCTGTGGCCGGGAAGTGCAAACGTACACGTTTTCGGCCGAAAACGCGTTTTCCGGAGAAAAAGCACACCATGGCTCTTTCTGAGAAAAAGCAAGCACGGAGGACGAGAATCGCTTTTGCCCTGCGTAGCGTTCCGGGCAGCGGGTAGAACCAGGCAGAGAATTCCCGTCTAGCAGCTTCCCTGTGGCCGGGAAGTGCAAACGTACACGTTTTCGGGCGAAAACGCGTTTTCCGGCGAAAACGCACACCACGGCTCTTTCTGAGAAAAAGCAAGCACGGAGGACGAGAATCGCTTTTGCCCTGCGTAGCGTTGCGGGCAGCGGGTAGAACCAGGCAGAGAATTCCCGGCTAGCAGCTTCCCTGTGGCGGGGAAGTGCAAACGTACACGTTTTCGGCCGAAAACGCGTTTTCCGGCGAAAACGCACACCACGGCTCTTTCTGAGAAAAAGCAAGCACGGAGGACAAGAATCGCTTTTGCCCTGCGTAGCGTTCCGCGCAGCGGGTAGAACCAGGCAGAGAATTCCCGGCTAGCAGCTTCCCTGTGGCCGGGAAGTGCAAACGTACACGTTTTCGGCCGAAAACGCGTTTTCCGGCGAAAACGCACACCATGGCTCTTTCTGAGAAAAAGCAGCACGGAGGACGAGAATCGCTTTTGCCCTGCGTAGCGTTCCGGGCAGCGGGTAGAACCAGGCAGAGAATTCCCGGCTAGCAGCTTCCCTATGGCTGGGAAGTGCAAACGTACACGTTTTCGGCCGAAAACGCGTTTACCGGCGAAAACGCACACCACGGCTCTTTCTGAGAAAAAGCAAGCACGGAGGACGAGAACCGCTTTTGCCCTGCGTAGCGTTCCGGGCAGCGGGTAGAACCAGGCAGAGAATTCCCGGCTAGCAGCTTCCCTGTGGCCGGGAAGAGCAAACGTACACGTTTTCGCCCGAAAACGCGTTTTCCGGCGAAAACGCACACCACGGCTCTTTCTGAGAAAAAGCAAGCACGGAGGACGAGAATCGCTTTTGCCCTGCGTAGCGTTCCGAGCAGTGGGTAGAAATAGGCAGCGAATTCCCGGCTAGCAGCTTCCCTGTGGCCGGGAAGTGCAAACGTACACGTTTTCGGCCGAAAACGCGTTTTCCGGCGAAAACGCACACCACGGCTCTTTCTGAGAAAAAGCAAGCACGGAGGACGAGAATCGCTTTTGCCCTGCGTAGCGTTCCGGGCAGCGGGTAGAACCAGGCAGAGAATTCCCGGCTAGCAGCTTCCCTGTGGCGGGGAAGTGCAAACGTACACGTTTTCGGCCGAAAACGCGTTTTCCGGCGAAAACGCACACCACGGCTCTTTCTGAGAAAAAGCAAGCACGGAGGACGAGAACCGCTTTTGCCCTGCGTAGCGTTCCGGGCAGCGGGTAGAACCAGGCAGAGAATTCCCGGCTAGCAGCTTCCCTGTGGCCGGGAAGTGCAAACGTACACGTTTTCGGCCGAAAACGTGTTTTCCGGCGAAAACGCACACCACGGCTCTTTCTGAGAAAAAGCAAGCAGGGAGGACGAGAATCGCTTTTGCCCTGCGTAGCGTTCCTGGCAGCGGGTAGAACCAGGAAGTGAATTCCCGTCTAGCAGCTTCCCTGTGGCCGGGAAGTGCAAACGTACACGTTTTCGGCCGAAAACGCGGTTTCCAGCGAAAACGCACACCACGGCTCTTTCTGAGAAAAAGCAAGCACGGAGGACGAGAATCGCTTTTGCCCTGCGTAGCGTTCCGGGCAGCGGGTAGAACCAGGCAGAGAATTCCCGGCTAGCAGCTTCCCTGTGGCGGGGAAGTGCAAACGTACACGTTTTCGGGCGAAAACGCGTTTTCCCGCGAAAACGCACACCACGGCTCTTTCTAAGAAAAAGCAAGCACGGAGGACGAGAATCGCTTTTGCCCTGCGTAGCGTTCCGGGCAGCGGGTAGAACCAGGCAGAGAATTCCCGGCTAGCAGCTTCCCTGTGGCCGGGAAGTGCAAACGTACACGTTTTCGGCCGAAAACGCGTTTTCCGGCGAAAACGCACACCACGGCTCTTTCTGAGAAAAAGCAAGCACGGAGGACGAGAATCGCTTTTGCCCTGCGTAGCGTTGCGGGCAGCGGGTAGAACCAGGCAGAGAATTCCCGGCTAGCAGCTTCCCTGTGGCGGGGAAGTGCAAACGTACACGTTTTCGGCCGAAAACGCGTTTTCCGGCGAAAACGCACACCACGGCTCTTTCTGAGAAAAAGCAAGCACGGAGGACGAGAACCGCTTTTGCCCTGCATAGTGTTCCGGGCAGCGGGTAGAACTAGGCAGAGAATTCCCGGCTAGCAGCTTCCCTGTGGCGGGGAAGTGCAAACGTACACGTTTTCGGCCGAAAACGCGTTTTCCGGCGAAAACGCACACCACGGCTCTTTCTGAGAAAAAGCAAGCACGGAGGACGAGAATCGCTTTTGCCCTGCGTAGCGTTCCGGGCAGCGGGTAGAACCAGGCAGAGAATTCCCGTCTAGCAGCTTCCCTGTGGCCGGGAAGTGCAAACGTACACGTTTTCGGCCGAAAACGCGTTTTCCGGCGAAAACGCACACCACGGCTCTTTCTGAGAAAAAGCAAGCACGGAGGACGAGAATCGCTTTTGCCCTGCGTAGCGTTCCGGGCAGCGGGTAGAACCAGGCAGAGAATTCCCGGCTAGCAGCTTCCCTGTGGCGGGGAAGTGCAAACGTACACGTTTTCGGCCGAAAACGCGTTTTCCGGCGAAAACGCACACCACGGCTCTTTCTGAGAAAAAGCAAGCACGGAGGACGAGAATCGCTTTTGCCCTGCGTAGCGTTCCGGGCAGCGGGTAGAACCAGGCAGAGAATTCCCGGCTAGCAGCTTCCCTGTGGCGGGGAAGTGCAAACGTACACGTTTTCGGCCGAAAACGCGTTTTCCGGCGAAAACGCACACCACGGCTCTTTCTGAGAAAAAGCAAGCACGGAGGATGAGAATCGCTTTTGCCCTGCATAGTGTTCCGGGCAGCGGGTAGAACCAGGCAGAGAATTCCCGTCTAGCAGCTTCCCTGTGGCGGGGAAGTGCAAACGTACACGTTTTCGACCGAAAACGCGTTTTCCGGCGAAAACGCACACCACGGCTCTTTCTGAGAAAAAGCAAGCACGGAGGACGAGAACCGCTTTTGCCCTGCGTAGCGTTCCGGGCAGCGGGTAGAACCAGGCAGAGAATTCCCGGCTAGCAGCTTCCCTGTGGCCGGGAAGAGCAAACGTACACGTTTTCGGCCGAAAACGCGTTTTCCGGCTAAAACGCACACCACGGCTCTTTCTGAGAAAAAGCAAGCACGGAGGACGAGAATCGCTTTTGCCCTGCGTAGCGTTCCGGGCAGCGGGTAGAACCAGGCAGAGAATTCCCGGCTAGCAGCTTCCCTGTGGCCGGGAAGTGCAAACGTACACGTTTTCGGCCGAAAACGCGTTTTCCGGCGAAAACGCACACCACGGCTCTTTCTGAGAAAAAGCAAGCACGGAGGACGAGAATCGCTTTTGCCCTGCGTAGCGTTCCGGGCAGCGGGTAGAACCAGGCAGCGAATTCCCTGCTAGCAGCTTCCCTGTGGCGGGGAAGTGCAAACGTACACGTTTTCGGCCGAAAACGCGTTTTCCGGCGAAAACGCACACCACGGCTCTTTCTGAGAAAAAGCAAGCACGGAGGACGAGAATCGCTTTTGCCCTGCGTAGCGTTCCGGGCAGCGGGTAGAATCAGGCAGCGAATTCCCTGCTAGCAGCTTCCCTGTGGCGGGGAAGTGCAAACATACACGTTTTCGGCCGAAAACGCGTTTTCCGGCGAAAACGCACACCACGGCTCTTTCTGAGAAAAAGCAAGCACGGAGGACGATAATCGCTTTTGCCCTGCGTAGCGTTCCGGGCAGCGGGTAGAACCAGGCAGAGAATTCCCGGCTAGCAGCTTCCCTGTGGCCGGGAAGTGCAAACGTACACGTTTTCGGCCGAAAACGCGTTTTCCGGCGAAAACGCACACCACGGCTCTTTCTGAGAAAAAGCAAGCACGGAGGACGAGAATCGCTTTTGCCCTGCGTAGCGTTCCGGGCAGCGCGTAGAACCAGGCAGAGAATTCCCGGCTAGCAGCTTCCCTGTGGCGGGGAAGTGCAAACGTACACGTTTTCGGCCGAAAACGCGTTTTCCGGCGAAAACGCACACCACGGCTCTTTCTGAGAAAAAGCAAGCACGGAGGACGAGAATCGCTTTTGCCCTGCGTAGCGTTCCGGGCAGCGGGTAGAACCAGGCAGAGAATTCCCGTCTAGCAGCTTCCCTGTGGCCGGGAAGTGCAAACGTACACGTTTTCGGCCGAAAACGCGTTTTCCGGCGAAAACGCACACCACGGCTCTTTCTGAGAAAAAGCAAGCACGGAGGACGAGAATCGCTTTTGCCCTGCGTAGCGTTCCGGGCAGCGGGTAGAACCAGGCAGTGAATTCCCGGCTAGCAGCTTCCCTGTGGCCGGGAAGTGCAAACGTACACGTTTTCGGCCGAAAACGCGTTTTCCGGCGAAAACGCACACCACGGCTCTTTCTGAGAAAAAGCAAGCACGGAGGACGAGAATCGCTTTTGCCCTGCATAGTGTTCCGGGCAGCGGGTAGAACCAGGCAGAGAATTCCCGGCTAGCAGCTTCCCTGTGGCGGGGAAGTGCAAACGTACACGTTTTGGGCCGAAAACGCGTTTTCCGGCGAAAACGCACACCACGGCTCTTTCTGAGAAAAAGCAAGCACGGAGGACGAGAATCGCTTTTGCCCTGCGTAGCGTTCCGGGCAGCGGGTAGAACCAGGCAGAGAATTCCCGTCTAGCAGCTTCCCTGTGGCCGGAAAGTGCAAACGTACACGTTTTCGGCCGAAAACGCGTTTTCCGGCGAAAACGCACACCACGGCTCTTTCTGAGAAAAAGCAAGCACGGAGGACGAGAATCGCTTTTGCCCTGCGTAGCGTTCCGGGCAGCGGGTAGAACCAGGCAGAGAATTCCCGGCTAGCAGCTTCCCTGTGGCCGGGAAGTGCAAACGTACACGTTTTCGGCCGAAAACGCGTTTTCCGGCGAAAACGCACACCACGGCTCTTTCTGAGAAAAAGCAAGCACGGAGGACGAGAATCGCTTTTGCCCTGCGTAGCGTTCCGGGCAGCGGGTAGAACCAGGCAGCGAATTCCCTGCTAGCAGCTTCCCTGTGGCGGGGAAGTGCAAACGTACACGTTTTCGGCCGAAAACGCGTTTTCCGGCGAAAACGCACACCACGGCTCTTTCTGAGAAAAAGCAAGCACGGAGGACGAGAATCGCTTTTGCCCTGCGTAGCGTTCCGGGCAGCGGGTAGAATCAGGCAGCGAATTCCCTGCTAGCAGCTTCCCTGTGGCGGGGAAGTGCAAACATACACGTTTTCGGCCGAAAACGCGTTTTCCGGCGAAAACGCACACCACGGCTCTTTCTGAGAAAAAGCAAGCACGGAGGACGATAATCGCTTTTGCCCTGCGTAGCGTTCCGGGCAGCGGGTAGAACCAGGCAGAGAATTCCCGGCTAGCAGCTTCCCTGTGGCCGGGAAGTGCAAACGTACACGTTTTCGGCCGAAAACGCGTTTTCCGGCGAAAACGCACACCACGGCTCTTTCTGAGAAAAAGCAAGCACGGAGGACGAGAATCGCTTTTGCCCTGCGTAGCGTTCCGGGCAGCGCGTAGAACCAGGCAGAGAATTCCCGGCTAGCAGCTTCCCTGTGGCGGGGAAGTGCAAACGTACACGTTTTCGGCCGAAAACGCGTTTTCCGGCGAAAACGCACACCACGGCTCTTTCTGAGAAAAAGCAAGCACGGAGGACGAGAATCGCTTTTGCCCTGCGTAGCGTTCCGGGCAGCGGGTAGAACCAGGCAGAGAATTCCCGTCTAGCAGCTTCCCTGTGGCCGGGAAGTGCAAACGTACACGTTTTCGGCCGAAAACGCGTTTTCCGGCGAAAACGCACACCACGGCTCTTTCTGAGAAAAAGCAAGCACGGAGGACGAGAATCGCTTTTGCCCTGCGTAGCGTTCCGGGCAGCGGGTAGAACCAGGCAGTGAATTCCCGGCTAGCAGCTTCCCTGTGGCCGGGAAGTGCAAACGTACACGTTTTCGGCCGAAAACGCGTTTTCCGGCGAAAACGCACACCACGGCTCTTTCTGAGAAAAAGCAAGCACGGAGGACGAGAATCGCTTTTGCCCTGCATAGTGTTCCGGGCAGCGGGTAGAACCAGGCAGAGAATTCCCGGCTAGCAGCTTCCCTGTGGCGGGGAAGTGCAAACGTACACGTTTTGGGCCGAAAACGCGTTTTCCGGCGAAAACGCACACCACGGCTCTTTCTGAGAAAAAGCAAGCACGGAGGACGAGAATCGCTTTTGCCCTGCGTAGCGTTCCGGGCAGCGGGTAGAACCAGGCAGAGAATTCCCGTCTAGCAGCTTCCCTGTGGCCGGAAAGTGCAAACGTACACGTTTTCGGCCGAAAACGCGTTTTCCGGCGAAAACGCACACCACGGCTCTTTCTGAGAAAAAGCAAGCACGGAGGACGAGAATCGCTTTTGCCCTGCGTAGCGTTCCGGGCAGCGGGTAGAACCAGGCAGAGAATTCCCGTCTAGCAGCTTCCCTGTGGCGGGGAAGTGCAAACGTACACGTTTTCGGCCGAAAACGCGTTTTCCGGCGAAAACGCACACCACGGCTCTTTCTGAGAAAAAGCAAGCACGGAGGACGAGAATCGCTTTTGCCCTGCGAAGCGTTCCGGGCAGCGGGTAGAACCAGGCAGAGAATTCCCGGCTAGCAGCTTCCCTGTGGCCGGGAAGTGCAAACGTACACGTTTTCGGCCGAAAGCGCGTTTTCCGGCGAAAACGCACACCACGGCTCTTTCTGAGAAAAAGCAAGCACGGAGGACGAGAATCGCTTTTGCCCTGCGTAGCGTTGCGGGCAGCGGGTAGAACCAGGCAGAGAATTCCCGGCTAGCAGCTTCCCTGTGGCGGGGAAGTGCAAACGTACACGTTTTCGGCCGAAAACGCGTTTTCCGGCGAAAACGCACACCACGGCTCTTTCTGAGATAAAGCAAGCACGGAGGACGAGAATCGATTTTGCCCTGCGTAGCGTTCCGGGCAGCGGGTAGAACCAGGCAGAGAATTCCCGGCTAGCAGCTTCCCTGTGGCGGGGAAGTGCAAACGTACACGTTTTCGGGCGAAAACGCGTTTTCCCGCGAAAACGCACACCACGGCTCTTTCTGAGAAAAAGCAAGCACGGAGGACGAGAATCGCTTTTGCCCTGCGTAGTGTTCCGGGCAGCGGGTAGAACCAGGCAGAGAATTCCCGGCTAACAGCTTCCCTGTGGCCGGGAAGTGCAAACGTACACGTTTTCGGCCGAAAACGCGTTTTCCGGCGAAAACGCACACCACGGCTCTTTCTGAGAAAAAGCAAGCACGGAGGACGAGAATCGCTTTTGCCCTGCGTAGCGTTCCGGGCAGCGGGTAGAACCAGGCAGAGAATTCCCGGCTAGCAGCTTCCCTGTGGCCGGGAAGTGCAAACGTACACGTTTTCGGCCGAAAGCGCGTTTTCCGGCGAAAACGCACACCACGGCTCTTTCTGAGAAAAAGCAAGCACGGAGGACGAGAATCGCTTTTGCCCTGCGTAGCGTTGCGGGCAGCGGGTAGAACCAGGCAGAGAATTCCCGGCTAGCAGCTTCCCTGTGGCGGGGAAGTGCAAACGTACACGTTTTCGGCCGAAAACGCGTTTCCGGCGAAATCGCACACCACGGCTCTTTCTGAGAAAAAGCAAGCACGGAGGACGAGAACCGCTTTTGCCCTGCGTAGCGTTCCGGGCAGCGGGTAGAACCAGGCAGAGAATTCCCGGCTAGCAGCTTCCCTGTGGCGGGGAAGTGCAAACGTACACGTTTTCGGCCGAAAACGCGTTTTCCGGCGAAATCGCACACCACGGCTCTTTCTGAGAAAAAGCAAGCACGGAGGACGAGAACCGCTTTTGCCCTGCGTAGCGTTCCGGGCAGCGGGTAGAACCAGGCAGAGAATTCCCGGCTAGCAGCTTCCCTGTGGCGGGGAAGTGCAAACGTACACGTTTTCGGCCGAAAACGCGTTTTCCGGCGAAAACGCACACCACGGCTCTTTCTGAGAAAAAGCAAGCACGGAGGACGAGAATCGCTTTTGCCCTGCGTAGCGTTCCGGGCAGCGGGTAGAACCAGGCAGAGAATTCCCGGCTAGCAGCTTCCCTGTGGCGGGGAAGTGCAAACGTACACGTTTTCGGCCGAAAATGCGTTTTCTGGCGAAAACGCACACCACGGCTCTTTCTGAGAAAAAACAAGCACGGAGGACGAGAATCGCTTTTGCCCTGCGTAGCGTTCCGGGCAGCGGGTAGAACCAGGCAGAGAATTCCCGGCTAACAGCTTCCCTGTGGCCGGGAAGTGCAAACGTACACGTTTTCGGCCGAAAACGCGTTTTCCGGCGAAAACGCACACCACGGCTCTTTCTGAGAAAAAGCAAGCACGGAGGACGAGAATCGCTTTTGCCCTGCGTAGCGTTGCGGGCAGCGGGTAGAACCAGGCAGAGAATTCCCGGCTAGCAGCTTCCCTGTGGCGGGGAAGTGCAAACGTACACGTTTTCGGCCGAAAACGCGTTTCCGGCGAAATCGCACACCACGGCTCTTTCTGAGAAAAAGCAAGCACGGAGGACGAGAACCGCTTTTGCCCTGCGTAGCGTTCCGGGCAGCGGGTAGAACCAGGCAGAGAATTCCCGGCTAGCAGCTTCCCTGTGGCGGGGAAGTGCAAACGTACACGTTTTCGGCCGAAAACGCGTTTTCCGGCGAAATCGCACACCACGGCTCTTTCTGAGAAAAAGCAAGCACGGAGGACGAGAACCGCTTTTGCCCTGCGTAGCGTTCCGGGCAGCGGGTAGAACCAGGCAGAGAATTCCCGGCTAGCAGCTTCCCTGTGGCGGGGAAGTGCAAACGTACACGTTTTCGGCCGAAAACGCGTTTTCCGGCGAAAACGCACACCACGGCTCTTTCTGAGAAAAAGCAAGCACGGAGGACGAGAATCGCTTTTGCCCTGCGTAGCGTTCCGGGCAGCGGGTAGAACCAGGCAGAGAATTCCCGGCTAGCAGCTTCCCTGTGGCGGGGAAGTGCAAACGTACACGTTTTCGGCCGAAAACGCGTTTTCCGGCGAAAACGCACACCACGGCTCTTTCTGAGAAAAAGCAAGCACGGAGGACGAGAATCGCTTTTGCCCTGCGTAGTGTTCCGGGCAGCGGGTAGAACCAGGCAGAGAATTCCCGGCTAGCAGCTTCCCTGTGGCGGGGAAGTGCAAACGTACACGTTTTCGGCCGAAAATGCGTTTTCTGGCGAAAACGCACACCACGGCTCTTTCTGAGAAAAAACAAGCACGGAGGACGAGAATCGCTTTTGCCCTGCGTAGCGTTCTGAGCAGCGGGTAGAAATAGGCAGCGAATTGCCGGCTAGCAGCTTCCCTGTGGCCGGGAAGTGCAAACGTACACGTTTTCGGCCGAAAACGCGTTTTCCGGAGAAAAAGCACACCATGGCTCTTTCTGAGAAAAAGCAAGCAGGGAGGACGAGAATCGCTTTTGCCCTGCGTAGCGTTCCGGGCAGCGGGTAGAACCAGGCAGAGAATTCCCGTCTAGCAGCTTCCCTGTGGCCGGGAAGTGCAAACGTACACGTTTTCGGGCGAAAACGCGTTTTCCGGCGAAAACGCACACCACGGCTCTTTCTGAGAAAAAGCAAGCACGGAGGACGAGAATCGCTTTTGCCCTGCGTAGCGTTGCGGGCAGCGGGTAGAACCAGGCAGAGAATTCCCGGCTAGCAGCTTCCCTGTGGCGGGGAAGTGCAAACGTACACGTTTTCGGCCGAAAACGCGTTTTCCGGCGAAAACGCACACCACGGCTCTTTCTGAGAAAAAGCAAGCACGGAGGACAAGAATCGCTTTTGCCCTGCGTAGCGTTCCGCGCAGCGGGTAGAACCAGGCAGAGAATTCCCGGCTAGCAGCTTCCCTGTGGCCGGGAAGTGCAAACGTACACGTTTTCGGCCGAAAACGCGTTTTCCGGCGAAAACGCACACCATGGCTCTTTCTGAGAAAAAGCAGCACGGAGGACGAGAATCGCTTTTGCCCTGCGTAGCGTTCCGGGCAGCGGGTAGAACCAGGCAGAGAATTCCCGGCTAGCAGCTTCCCTATGGCTGGGAAGTGCAAACGTACACGTTTTCGGCCGAAAACGCGTTTACCGGCGAAAACGCACACCACGGCTCTTTCTGAGAAAAAGCAAGCACGGAGGACGAGAACCGCTTTTGCCCTGCGTAGCGTTCCGGGCAGCGGGTAGAACCAGGCAGAGAATTCCCGGCTAGCAGCTTCCCTGTGGCCGGGAAGAGCAAACGTACACGTTTTCGCCCGAAAACGCGTTTTCCGGCGAAAACGCACACCACGGCTCTTTCTGAGAAAAAGCAAGCACGGAGGACGAGAATCGCTTTTGCCCTGCGTAGCGTTCCGAGCAGCGGGTAGAAATAGGCAGCGAATTCCCGGCTAGCAGCTTCCCTGTGGCCGGGAAGTGCAAACGTACACGTTTTCGGCCGAAAACGCGTTTTCCGGCGAAAACGCACACAACGGCTCTTTCTGAGAAAAAGCAAGCACGGAGGACGAGAATCGCTTTTGCCCTGCGTAGCGTTCCGGGCAGCGGGTAGAACCAGGCAGAGAATTCCCGGCTAGCAGCTTCCCTGTGGCTGGGAAGTGCAAACGTACACGTTTTCGGCCGAAAACGCGTTTTCCGGCGAAAACGCACACCACGGCTCTTTCTGAGAAAAAGCAAGCACGGAGGACGAGAACCGCTTTTGCCCTGCGTAGCGTTCCGGGCAGCGGGTAGAACCAGGCAGAGAATTCCCGGCTAGCAGCTTCCCTGTGGCCGGGAAGTGCAAACGTACACGTTTTCGGCCGAAAACGTGTTTTCCGGCGAAAACGCACACCACGGCTCTTTCTGAGAAAAAGCAAGCACGGAGGACGAGAATCGCTTTTGCCCTGCGTAGCGTTCCGGGCAGCGGGTAGAACCAGGAAGTGAATTCCCGTCTAGCAGCTTCCCTGTGGCCGGGAAGTGCAAACGTACACGTTTTCGGCCGAAAACGCGATTTCCGGCGAAAACGCACACCACGGCTCTTTCTGAGAAAAAGCAAGCACGGAGGACGAGAATCGCTTTTGCCCTGCGTAGCGTTCCGGGCAGCGGGTAGAACCAGGCAGAGAATTCCCGGCTAGCAGCTTCCCTGTGGCGGGGAAGTGCAAACGTACACGTTTTCGGCCGAAAGCGCGTTTTCCGGCGAAAACGCACACCACGGCTCTTTCTAAGAAAAAGCAAGCACGGAGGACGAGAATCGCTTTTGCCCTGCGTAGCGTTCCGGGCAGCGGGTAGAACCAGGCAGAGAATTCCCGGCTAGCAGCTTCCCTGTGGCCGGGAAGTGCAAACGTACACGTTTTCGGCCGAAAACGCGTTTTCCGGCGAAAACGCACACCACGGCTCTTTCTGAGAAAAAGCAAGCACGGAGAACGAGAATCGCTTTTGCCCTGCGTAGCGTTCCGGGCAGCGGGTAGAACCAGGCAGTGAATTCCCGGCTAGCAGCTTCCCTGTGGCCGGGAAGTGCAAACGTACACGTTTTCGGCCGAAAACGCGTTTTCCGGCGAAAACGCACACCACGGCTCTTTCTGAGAAAAAGCAAGCACGGAGGACGAGAATCGCTTTTGCCCTGCGTAGCGTTCCGGGCAGCGGGTAGAACCAGGCAGAGAATTCCCGGCTAGCAGCTTCCCTGTGGCGGGGAAGTGCAAACGTACACGTTTTCGGCCGAAAACGCGTTTTCCGGCGAAAACGCACACCACGGCTCTTTCTGAGAAAAAGCAAGCACGGAGGATGAGAATCGCTTTTGCCCTGCATAGTGTTCCGGGCAGCGGGTAGAACCAGGCAGAGAATTCCCGTCTAGCAGCTTACCTGTGGCGGGGAAGTGCAAACGTACACGTTTTCGACCGAAAACGCGTTTTCCGGCGAAAACGCACACCACGGCTCTTTCTGAGAAAAAGCAAGCACGGAGGACGAGAACCGCTTTTGCCCTGCGTAGCGTTCCGGGCAGCGGGTAGAACCAGGCAGAGAATTCCCGGCTAGCAGCTTCCCTGTGGCCGGGAAGAGCAAACGTACACGTTTTCGGCCGAAAACGCGTTTTCCGGCTAAAACGCACACCACGGCTCTTTCTGAGAAAAAGCAAGCACGGAGGACGAGAATCGCTTTTGCCCTGCGTAGCGTTCCGGGCAGCGGGTAGAACCAGGCAGAGAATTCCCGGCTAGCAGCTTCCCTGTGGCCGGGAAGTGCAAACGTACACGTTTTCGGCCGAAAACGCGTTTTCCGGCGAAAACGCACACCACGGCTCTTTCTGAGAAAAAGGAAGCACGGAGGACGAGAATCGCTTTTGCCCTGCGTAGCGTTCCGGGCAGCGGGTAGAACCAGGCAGCGAATTCCCTGCTAGCAGCTTCCCTGTGGCGGGGAAGTGCAAACGTACACGTTTTCGGCCGAAAACGCGTTTTCCGGCGAAAACGCACACCACGGCTCTTTCTGAGAAAAAGCAAGCACGGAGGACGAGAATCGCTTTTGCCCTGCGTAGCGTTCCGGGCAGCGGGTAGAATCAGGCAGCGAATTCCCTGCTAGCAGCTTCCCTGTGGCGGGGAAGTGCAAACATACACGTTTTCGGCCGAAAACGCGTTTTCCGGCGAAAACGCACACCACGGCTCTTTCTGAGAAAAAGCAAGCACGGAGGACGATAATCGCTTTTGCCCTGCGTAGCGTTCCGGGCAGCGGGTAGAACCAGGCAGAGAATTCCCGGCTAGCAGCTTCCCTGTGGCCGGGAAGTGCAAACGTACACGTTTTCGGGCGAAAACGCGTTTTCCGGCGAAAACGCACACCACGGCTCTTTCTGAGAAAAAGCAAGCACGGAGGACGAGAATCGCTTTTGCCCTGCGTAGCGTTCCGGGCAGCGGGTAGAACCAGGCAGCGAATTCCCTGCTAGCAGCTTCCCTGTGGCGGGGAAGTGCAAACGTACACGTTTTCGGCCGAAAACGCGTTTTCCGGCGAAAACGCACACCACGGCTCTTTCTGAGAAAAAGCAAGCACGGAGGACGAGAATCGCTTTTGCCCTGCGTAGCGTTCCGGGCAGCGGGTAGAATCAGGCAGCGAATTCCCTGCTAGCAGCTTCCCTGTGGCGGGGAAGTGCAAACATACACGTTTTCGGCCGAAAACACGTTTTCCGGCGAAAACGCACACCACGGCTCTTTCTGAGAAAAAGCAAGCACGGAGGACGATAATCGCTTTTGCCCTGCGTAGCGTTCCGGGCAGCGGGTAGAACCAGGCAGCGAATTGCCGGTTAGCAGCTTCCCTGTGGCGGGGAAGTGCAAACGTACACGTTTTCGGCCGAAAACACGTTTTCCCGCGAAAACGCACACCACGGCTCTTTCTGAGAAAAAGCAAGCACGGAGGACGAGAATCGCTTTTGCCCTGCGTAGCGTTCCGGGCAGCGCGTAGAACCAGGCAGAGAATTCCCGGCTAGCAGCTTCCCTGTGGCGGGGAAGTGCAAACGTACACGTTTTCGGCCGAAAACGCGTTTTCCGGCGAAAACGCACACCACGGCTCTTTCTGAGAAAAAGCAAGCACGGAGGACGAGAATCGCTTTTGCCCTGCGTAGCGTTCCGGGCAGCGGGTAGAACCAGGCAGAGAATTCCCGTCTAGCAGCTTCCCTGTGGCCGGGAAGTGCAAACGTACACGTTTTCGGCCGAAAACGCGTTTTCCGGCGAAAACGCACACCACGGCTCTTTCTGAGAAAAAGCAAGCACGGAGGACGAGAATCGCTTTTGCCCTGCGTAGCGTTCCGGGCAGCGGGTAGAACCAGGCAGTGAATTCCCGGCTAGCAGCTTCCCTGTGGCCGGGAAGTGCAAACGTACACGTTTTCGGCCGAAAACGCGTTTTCCGGCGAAAACGCACACCACGGCTCTTTCTGAGAAAAAGCAAGCACGGAGGACGAGAATCGCTTTTGCCCTGCATAGTGTTCCGGGCAGCGGGTAGAACCAGGCAGAGAATTCCCGGCTAGCAGCTTCCCTGTGGCGGGGAAGTGCAAACGTACACGTTTTGGGCCGAAAACGCGTTTTCCGGCGAAAACGCACACCACGGCTCTTTCTGAGAAAAAGCAAGCACGGAGGACGAGAATCGCTTTTGCCCTGCGTAGCGTTCCGGGCAGCGGGTAGAACCAGGCAGAGAATTCCCGTCTAGCAGCTTCCCTGTGGCCGGAAAGTGCAAACGTACACGTTTTCGGCCGAAAACGCGTTTTCCGGCGAAAACGCACACCACGGCTCTTTCTGAGAAAAAGCAAGCACGGAGGACGAGAATCGCTTTTGCCCTGCGTAGCGTTCCGGGCAGCGGGTAGAACGAGGCAGAGAATTCCCGGCTAGCAGCTTCCCTGTGGCCGGGAAGTGCAAACGTACACGTTTTCGGCCGAAAACGCGTTTTCCGGCGAAAACGCACACCACGGCTCTTTCTGAGAAAAAGCAAGCACGGAGGACGAGAATCGCTTTTGCCCTGCGTAGCGTTCCGGGCAGCGGGTAGAACCAGGCAGAGAATTCCCGGCTAGCAGCTTCCCTGTGGCGGGGAAGTGCAAACGTACACGTTTTCGGCCGAAAACGCGTTTTCCGGCGAAAACGCACACCACGGCTCTTTCTGAGAAAAAACAAGCACGGAGGATGAGAATCGCTTTTGCCCTGCATAGTGTTCCGGGCAGCGGGTAGAACCAGGCAGAGAATTCCCGTCTAGCAGCTTCCCTGTGGCGGGGAAGTGCAAACGTACACGTTTTCGGCCGAAAACGCGTTTTCCGGCGAAAACGCACACCACGGCTCTTTCTGAGAAAAAGCAAGCACGGAGGACGAGAATCGCTTTTGCCCTGCGAAGCGTTCCGGGCAGCGGGTAGAACCAGGCAGAGAATTCCCGGCTAGCAGCTTCCCTGTGGCCGGGAAGTGCAAACGTACACGTTTTCGGCCGAAAGCGCGTTTTCCGGCGAAAACGCACACCACGGCTCTTTCTGAGAAAAAGCAAGCACGGAGGACGAGAATCGCTTTTGCCCTGCGTAGCGTTGCGGGCAGCGGGTAGAACCAGGCAGAGAATTCCCGGCTAGCAGCTTCCCTGTGGCTGGGAAGTGCAAACGTACACGTTTTCGGCCGAAAACGCGTTTTCCGGCGAAAACGCACACCACGGCTCTTTCTGAGATAAAGCAAGCACGGAGGACGAGAATCGATTTTGCCCTGCGTAGCGTTCCGGGCAGCGGGTAGAACCAGGCAGAGAATTCCCGGCTAGCAGCTTCCCTGTGGCGGGGAAGTGCAAACGTACACGTTTTCGGGCGAAAACTCGTTTTCCCGCGAAAACGCACACCACGGCTCTTTCTGAGAAAAAGCAAGCACGGAGGACGAGAATCGCTTTTGCCCTGCGTAGTGTTCCGGGCAGCGGGTAGAACCAGGCAGAGAATTCCCGGCTAACAGCTTCCCTGTGGCCGGGAAGTGCAAACGTACACGTTTTCGGCCGAAAACGCGTTTTCCGGCGAAAACGCACACCACGGCTCTTTCTGAGAAAAAGCAAGCACGGAGGACGAGAATCGCTTTTGCCCTGCGTAGCGTTCCGAGCAGCGGGTAGAACCAGGCAGAGAATTCCCGGCTAGCAGCTTCCCTGTGGCCGGGAAGTGCAAACGTACACGTTTTCGGCCGAAAACGCGTTTTCCAGCGAAAACGCACACCACGGCTCTTTCTGAGAAAAAGCAAGCACGGAGGACGAGAATCGCTTTTGCCCTGCGTAGCGTTCCGGGCAGCGGGTAGAACCAGGCAGAGAATTCCCGGCTAGCAGCTTCCCTGTGGCCGGGAAGAGCAAACGTACACGTTTTCGGCCGAAAACGCGTTTTCGGCCAAAACGCACACCACGGCTCTTTCTGAGAAAAAGCAAGCACGGAGGACGAGAACCGCTTTTGCCCTGCGTAGCGTTCCGGGCAGCGGGTAGAACCAGGCAGAGAATTCCCGGCTAGCAGCTTCCCTGTGGCCGGGAAGAGCAAACGTACACGTTTTCGGCCGAAAACGCGTTTTCCGGCGAAAACGCACACCACGGCTCTTTCTGAGAAAAAGCAAGCACGGAGGACGAGAATCGCTTTTGCCCTGCGTAGCGTTCCGAGCAGCGGGTAGAAATAGGCAGCGAATTCCCGGCTAGCAGCTTCCCTGTGGCCGGGAAGAGCAAACGTACACGTTTTCGGCCGAAAACGCGTTTTCCGGCGAAAACGCACACCACGGCTCTTTCTGAGAAAAAGCAAGCACGGAGCACGAGAACCGCTTTTGCCCTGCGTAGCGTTCCGGGCAGCGGGTAGAACCAGGCAGAGAATTCCCGGCTAGCAGCTTCCCTGTGGCCGGGAAGAGCAAACGTACACGTTTTCGGCCGAAAACGCGTTTTCCGGCGAAAACGCACACCACGGCTCTTTCTGAGAAAAAGCAAGCACGGAGGACGAGAAACGCTTTTGCCCTGCGTAGCGTTCCGGGCAGCGGGTAGAACCAGGCAGAGAATTCCCGGCTAGCAGCTTCCCTGTGGCGGGGAAGTGCAAACGTACACGTTTTCGGCCGAAAACGCGTTTTCCGGCGAAAACGCACACCACGGCTCTTTCTGAGAAAAAGCAAGCACGGAGGATGAGAATCGCTTTTGCCCTGCATAGTGTTCCGGGCAGCGGGTAGAACCAGGCAGAGAATTCCCGTCTAGCAGCTTCCCTGTGGCGGGGAAGTGCAAACGTACACGTTTTCGGCCGAAAACGCGTTTTCCGGCGAAAACGCACACCACGGCTCTTTCTGAGAAAAAGCAAGCACGGAGGACGAGAATCGCTTTTGCCCTGCGAAGCGTTCCGGGCAGCGGGTAGAACCAGGCAGAGAATTCCCGGCTAGCAGCTTCCCTGTGGCCGGGAAGTGCAAACGTACACGTTTTCGGCCGAAAGCGCGTTTTCCGGCGAAAACGCACACCACGGCTCTTTCTGAGAAAAAGCAAGCACGGAGGACGAGAATCGCTTTTGCCCTGCGTAGCGTTGCGGGCAGCGGGTAGAACCAGGCAGAGAATTCCCGGCTAGCAGCTTCCCTGTGGCGGGGAAGTGCAAACGTACACGTTTTCGGCCGAAAACGCGTTTTCCGGCGAAAACGCACACCACGGCTCTTTCTGAGAAAAAGCAAGCACGGAGGACGAGAATCGATTTTGCCCTGCGTAGCGTTCCGGGCAGCGGGTAGAACCAGGCAGAGAATTCCCGGCTAGCAGCTTCCCTGTGGCGGGGAAGTGCAAACGTACACGTTTTCGGGCGAAAACGCGTTTTCCCGCGAAAACGCACACAACGGCTCTTTCTGAGAAAAAGCAAGCACGGAGGACGAGAATCGCTTTTGCCCTGTGTAGAGTTCCGGGCAGCGGGTAGAACCAGGCAGAGAATTCCCGGCTAACAGCTTCCCTGTGGCCGGGAAGTGCAAACGTACACGTTTTCGGCCGAAAACGCATTTTCCGGCGAAAACGCACACCACGGCTCTTTCTGAGAAAAAGCAAGCACGGAGGACGAGAATCGCTTTTGCCCTGCGTAGCGTTCCGGGCAGCGGGTAGAACCAGGCAGAGAATTCCCGGCTAGCAGCTTCCCTGTGGCCGGGAAGTGCAAACGTACACGTTTTCGGCCGAAAGCGCGTTTTCCGGCGAAAACGCACACCACGGCTCTTTCTGAGAAAAAGCAAGCACGGAGGACGAGAATCGCTTTTGCCCTGCGTAGCGTTGCGGGCAGCGGGTAGAACCAGGCAGAGAATTCCCGGCTAGCAGCTTCCCTGTGGCGGGGAAGTGCAAACGTACACGTTTTCGGCCGAAAACGCGTTTTCCGGCGAAAACGCACACCACGGCTCTTTCTGAGAAAAAGCAAGCACGGAGGACGAGAATCGCTTTTGCCCTGCGTAGCGTTCCGGGCAGCGGGTAGAACCAGGCAGAGAATTCCCGGCTAGCAGCTTCCCTGTGGCCGGGAAGTGCAAACGTACACGTTTTCGGCCGAAAACGCGTTTTCCAGCGAAAACGCACACCACGGCTCTTTCTGAGAAAAAGCAAGCACGGAGGACGAGAATCGCTTTTGCCCTGCGTAGCGTTCCGGGCAGCGGGTAGAACCAGGCAGAGAATTCCCGGCTAGCAGCTTCCCTGTGCCCGGGAAGAGCAAACGTACACGTTTTCGGCCGAAAACGCGTTTTCGGCCAAAACGCACACCACGGCTCTTTCTGAGAAAAAGCAAGCACGGAGGACGAGAACCGCTTTTGCCCTGCGTAGCGTTCCGGGCAGCGGGTAGAACCAGGCAGAGAATTCCCGGCTAGCAGCTTCCCTGTGGCCGGGAAGAGCAAACGTACACGTTTTCGGCCGAAAACGCGTTTTCCGGCGAAAACGCACACCACGGCTCTTTCTGAGAAAAAGCAAGCACGGAGGACGAGAATCGCTTTTGCCCTGCGTAGCGTTCCGAGCAGCGGGTAGAAATAGGCAGCGAATTCCCGGCTAGCAGCTTCCCTGTGGCGGGGAAGTGCAAACGTACACGTTTTCGGCCGAAAACGCGTTTTGCGGCGAAAACGCACACCACGGCTCTTTCTGAGAAAAAGCAAGCACGGAGGACGAGAACCGCTTTTGCCCTGCGTAGCGTTCCGGGCAGCGGGTAGAACCAGGCAGAGAATTCCCGGCTAGCAGCTTCCCTGTGGCTGGGAAGTGCAAACGTACACGTTTTCGGCCGAAAACGCGTTTTCCGGCGAAAACGCACACCACGGCTCTTTCTGAGAAAAAGCAAGCACGGAGCACGAGAACCGCTTTTGCCCTGCGTAGCGTTCCGGGCAGCGGGTAGAACCAGGCAGAGAATTCCCGGCTAGCAGCTTCCCTGTGGCCGGGAAGAGCAAACGTACACGTTTTCGGCCGAAAACGCGTTTTCCGGCGAAAACGCACACCACGGCTCTTTCTGAGAAAAAGCAAGCACGGAGGACGAGAAACGCTTTTGCCCTGCGTAGCGTTCCGGGCAGCGGGTAGAACCAGGCAGAGAATTCCCGTCTAGCAGCTTCCCTGTGGCCGGGAAGTGCAAACGTACACGTTTTCGGCCGAAAACGCGTTTTCCGGCGAAAACGCACACCACGGCTCTTTCTGAGAAAAAGCAAGCACGGAGGACGAGAATCGCTTTTGCCCTGCGTAGCGTTCCGGGCAGCGGGTAGAACCAGGCAGTGAATTCCCGGCTAGCAGCTTCCCTGTGGCCGGGAAGTGCAAACGTACACGTTTTCGGCCGAAAACGCGTTTTCCGGCGAAAACGCACACCACGGCTCTTTCTGAGAAAAAGCAAGCACGGAGGACGAGAATCGCTTTTGCCCTGCGTAGCGTTCCGGGCAGCGGGTAGAACCAGGCAGAGAATTCCCGTCTAGCAGCTTCCCTGTGGCCGGGAAGTGCAAACGTACACGTTTTCGGCCGAAAGCGCGTTTTCCGGCGAAAACGCACACCACGGCTCTTTCTGAGAAAAAGCAAGCACGGAGGACGAGAATCGCTTTTGCCCTGCGTAGCGTTGCGGGCAGCGGGTAGAACCAGGCAGAGAATTCCCGGCTAGCAGCTTCCCTGTGGCGGGGAAGTGCAAACGTACACGTTTTCGGCCGAAAACGCGTTTTCCGGCGAAAACGCACACCACGGCTCTTTCTGAGAAAAAGCAAGCACGGAGGACGAGAATCGCTTTTGCCCTGCGTAGCGTTCCGGGCAGCGGGTAGAACCAGGCAGAGAATTCCCGGCTAGCAGCTTCCCTGTGGCCGGGAAGTGCAAACGTACACGTTTTCGGCCGAAAACGCGTTTTCCGGCGAAAACGCACACCACGGCTCTTTCTGAGAAAAAGCAAGCACGGAGGACGAGAATCGCTTTTGCCCTGCGTAGCGTTCCGGGCAGCGGGTAGAACCAGGCAGAGAATTCCCGGCTAGCAGCTTCCCTATGGCTGGGAAGTGCAAACGTACACGTTTTCGGCCGAAAACGCGTTTACCGGCGAAAACGCACACCACGGCTCTTTCTGAGAAAAAGCAAGCACGGAGGACGAGAACCGCTTTTGCCCTGCGTAGCGTTCCGGGCAGCGGGTAGAACCAGGCAGAGAATTCCCGGCTAGCAGCTTCCCTGTGGCCGGGAAGAGCAAACGTACACGTTTTCGGCCGAAAACGCGTTTTCGGCCAAAACGCACACCACGGCTCTTTCTGAGAAAAAGCAAGCACGGAGGACGAGAATCGCTTTTGCCCTGCGTAGCGTTCCGAGCAGCGTGTAGAAATAGGCAGCGAATTCCCGGCTAGCAGCTTCCCTGTGGCGGGGAAGTGCAAACGTACACGTTTTCGGCCGAAAACGCGTTTTGCGGCGAAAACGCACACCACGGCTCTTTCTGAGAAAAAGCAAGCACGGAGGACGAGAATTGCTTTTGCCCTGCGTAGCGTTCCGGGCAGCGGGTAGAACCAGGCAGAGAATTCCCGGCTAGCAGCTTCCCTGTGGCTGGGAAGTGCAAACGTACACGTTTTCGGCCAAAAAACGCGTTTTCCGGCGAAAACGCACACCACGGCTCTTTCTGAGAAAAAGCAAGCACGGAGGACGAGAACCGCTTTTGCCCTGCGTAGCGTTCCGGGCAGCGGGTAGAACCAGGCAGAGAATTCCCGGCTAGCAGCTTCCCTGTGGCCGGGAAGAGCAAACGTACACGTTTTCGGCCGAAAACGCGTTTTCCGGCGAAAACGCACACCACGGCTCTTTCTGAGAAAAAGCAAGCACGGAGGACGAGAATCGCTTTTGCCCTGCGTAGCGTTCCGGGCAGCGGGTAGAACCAGGCAGAGAATTCCCGGCTAGCAGCTTCCCTGTGGCCGGGAAGTGCAAACGTACACGTTTTCGGCCGAAAACGCGTTTTCCGGCGAAAACGCACACCACGGCTCTTTCTGAGAAAAAGCAAGCACGGAGGACGAGAATCGCTTTTGCCCTGCGTAGCGTTCCGAGCAGCCGGTAGAAATAGGCAGCGAATTGCCGGCTAGCAGCTTCTCTGTGGCGGGGAAGTGCAAACGTACACGTTTTCGGCCGAAAACGCGTTTTCCCGCGAAAACGCACACCACGGCTCTTTCTGAGAAAAAGCAAGCACGGAGGACGAGAATCGCTTTTGCCCTGCGTAGCGTTCCGGGCAGCGGGTAGAACCAGGCAGAGAATTCCCGGCTAGCAGCTTCCCTGTGGCGGGGAAGTGCAAACGTACACGTTTTCGGCCGAAAACGCGTTTTCCCGTGAAAACGCACACCACGGCTCTTTCTGAGAAAAAGCAAGCACGGAGGACGAGAATCGCTTTTGCCCTGAGTAGCGTTCCGGGCAGCGGGTAGAACCAGGCAGAGAATTCCCGGCTAGCAGCTTCCCTGTGGCCGGGAAGTGCAAACGTACACGTTTTCGGCCGAAAACTCGTTTAGCGGCGAAAACGCACACCACGGCTCTTTCTGAGAAAAAGCAAGCACGGAGGACGAGAATCGCTTTTGCCCTGCGTAGCGTTCCGGGCAGCGGGTAGAACCAGGCAGAGAATTCCCGTCTAGCAGCTTCCCTGTGGCGGGGAAGTGCAAACGTACACGTTTTCGGCCGAAAACGCGTTTTCCGGCGAAAACGCACACCACGGCTCTTTCTGAGAAAAAGCAAGCACGGAGGACGAGAATCGCTTTTGCCCTGCGTAGCGTTCCGAGCAGCCGGTAGAAATAGGCAGCGAATTCCCGGCTAGCAGCTTCCCTGTGGCGGGGAAGTGCAAACGTACACGTTTTCGGCCGAAAACGCGTTTTCCCGCGAAAACGCACACCACGGCTCTTTCTGAGAAAAAGCAAGCACGGAGGACGAGAATCGCTTTTGCCCTGCGTAGCGTTCCGGGCAGCGGGTAGAACCAGGCAGAGAATTCCCGGCTAGCAGCTTCCCTGTGGCCGGGAAGTGCAAACGTACACGTTTTCGGCCGAAAACGCGTTTTCCCGCGAAAACGCACACCACGGCTCTTTCTGAGAAAAAGCAAGCACGGAGGACGAGAATCGCTTTTGCCCTGCGTAGCGTTCCGGGCAGCGGGTAGAACCAGGCAGAGAATTCCCGGCTAGCAGCTTCCCTGTGGCCGGGAAGTGCAAACGTACACGTTTTCGGCCGAAAACGCGTTTTCCGGCGAAAACGCACACCACGGCTCTGTCTGAGAAAAAGCAAGCACGGAGGACGAGAATCGCTTTTGCCCTGCGTAGCGTTCCGGGCAGCGGGTAGAACCAGGCAGAGAATTCCCGGCTAGCAGCTTCCCTGTGGCCGGGAAGTGCAAACGTACACGTTTTCGGCCGAAAACGCGTTTTCCGGCGAAAACGCACACCACGGCTCTTTCTGAGAAAAAGCAAGCACGGAGGACGAGAATCGCTTTTGCCCTGCGTAGCGTTCCCGGCAGCGGGTAGAATCAGGCAGAGAATTCCCGTCTAGCAGCTTCCCTGTGGCCGGGAAGTGCAAACGTACACGTTTTCGGCCGAAAACGCGTTTTCCGGCGAAAACGCACACCACGGCTCTTTCTGAGAAAAAGCAAGCACGGAGGACGAGAATCGCTTTTGCCCTGCGTAGCGTTCCGGGCAGCGGGTAGAACCAGGCAGAGAATTCCCGTCTAGCAGCTTCCCTGTGGCGGGGAAGTGCAAACGTACACGTTTTCGGCCGAAAACGCGTTTTCCGGCGAAAACGCACACCACGGCTCTTTCTGAGAAAAAGCAAGCACGGAGGACGAGAATCGCTTTTGCCCTGCGTAGCGTTGCGGGCAGCGGGTAGAACCAGGCAGAGAATTCCCGGCTAGCAGCTTCCCTGTGGCGGGGAAGTGCAAACGTACACGTTTTCGGCCGAAAACGCGTTTTCCGGCGAAAACGCACACCACGGCTCTTTCTGAGAAAAAGCAAGCACGGAGGACGAGAATCGCTTTTGCCCTGCATAGCGTTCCGGGCAGCGGGTAGAACCAGGCAGAGAATTCCCGGCTAGCAGCTTCCCTGTGGCCGGGAAGTGCAAACGTACACGTTTTCGGCCGAAAACGCGTTTTCCGGCGAAAACGCACACCACGGCTCTTTCTGAGAAAAAGCAAGCACGGAGGACGAGAATCGCTTTTGCCCTGCGTAGCGTTCCGAGCAGCCGGTAGAAATAGGCAGCGAATTCCCGGCTAGCAGCTTCCCTGTGGCGGGGAAGTGCAAACGTACACGTTTTCGGCCGAAAACGCGTTTTCCCGCGAAAACGCACACCACGGCTCTTTCTGAGAAAAAGCAAGCACGGAGGACGAGAATCGCTTTTGCCCTGCGTAGCGTTCCGGGCAGCGGGTAGAACCAGGCAGAGAATTCCCGGCTAGCAGCTTCCCTGTGGCGGGGAAGTGCAAACGTACACGTTTTCGGCCGAAAACGCGTTTTCCCGCGAAAACGCACACCACGGCTCTTTCTGAGAAAAAGCAAGCACGGAGGACGAGAATCGCTTTTGCCCTGAGTAGCGTTCCGGGCAGCGGGTAGAACCAGGCAGAGAATTCCCGGCTAGCAGCTTCCCTGTGGCCGGGAAGTGCAAACGTACACGTTTTCGGCCGAAAACTCGTTTAGCGGCGAAAACGCACACCACGGCTCTTTCTGAGAAAAAGCAAGCACGGAGGACGAGAATCGCTTTTGCCCTGCGTAGCGTTCCGGGCAGCGGGTAGAACCAGGCAGAGAATTCCCGTCTAGCAGCTTCCCTGTGGCCGGGAAGTGCAAACGTACACGTTTTCGGCCGAAAACGCGTTTTCCGGCGAAAACGCACACCACGGCTCTTTCTGAGAAAAAGCAAGCACGGAGGACGAGAATCGCTTTTGCCCTGCGTAGCGTTCCGGGCAGCGGGTAGAACCAGGCAGTGAATTCCCGGCTAGCAGCTTCCCTGTGGCCGGGAAGTGCAAACGTACACGTTTTCGGCCGAAAACGCGTTTTCCGGCGAAAACGCACACCACGGCTCTTTCTGAGAAAAAGCAAGCACGGAGGACGAGAATCGCTTTTGCCCTGCGTAGCGTTCCCGGCAGCGGGTAGAACCAGGCAGAGAATTCCCGTCTAGCAGCTTCCCTGTGGCCGGGAAGTGCAAACGTACACGTTTTCGGCCGAAAACGCGTTTTCCGGCGAAAACGCACACCACGGCTCTTTCTGAGAAAAAGCAAGCACGGAGGACGAGAATCGCTTTTGCCCTGCGTAGCGTTCCGGGCAGCGGGTAGAACCAGGCAGAGAATTCCCGTCTAGCAGCTTCCCTGTGGCGGGGAAGTGCAAACGTACACGTTTTCGGCCGAAAACGCGTTTTCCGGCGAAAACGCACACCACGGCTCTTTCTGAGAAAAAGCAAGCACGGAGGACGAGAATCGCTTTTGCCCTGCGTAGCGTTGCGGGCAGCGGGTAGAACCAGGCAGAGAATTTCCGGCTAGCAGCTTCCCTGTGGCGGGGAAGTACAAACGTACACGTTTTCGGCCGAAAACGCGTTTTCCGGCGAAAACGCACACCACGGCTCTTTCTGAGAAAAAGCAAGCACGGAGGACGAGAATCGCTTTTGCCCTGCGTAGCGTTCCGGGCAGCGGGTAGAACCAGGCAGAGAATTCCCGGCTAGCAGCTTCCCTGTGGCCGGGAAGTGCAAACGTACACGTTTTCGGCCGAAAACGCGTTTACCGGCGAAAACGCACACCACGGCTCTTTCTGAGAAAAAGCAAGCACGGAGGACGAGAACCGCTTTTGCCCTGCGTAGCGTTCCGGGCAGCGGGTAGAACCAGGCAGAGAATTCCCGGCTAGCAGCTTCCCTGTGGCCGGGAAGAGCAAACGTACACGTTTTCGGCCGAAAACGCGTTTTCGGCCAAAACGCACACCACGGCTCTTTCTGAGAAAAAGCAAGCACGGAGGACGAGAATCGCTTTTGCCCTGCGTAGCGTTCCGAGCAGCGGGTAGAAATAGGCAGCGAATTCCCGGCTAGCAGCTTCCCTGTGGCGGGGAAGTGCAAACGTACACGTTTTCGGCCGAAAACGCGTTTTGCGGCGAAAACGCACACCACGGCTCTTTCTGAGAAAAAGCAAGCACGGAGGACGAGAATTGCTTTTGCCCTGCGTAGCGTTCCGGGCAGCGGGTAGAACCAGGCAGAGAATTCCCGGCTAGCAGCTTCCCTGTGGCTGGGAAGTGCAAACGTACACGTTTTCGGCCAAAAAACGCGTTTTCCGGCGAAAACGCACACCACGGCTCTTTCTGAGAAAAAGCAAGCACGGAGGACGAGAACCGCTTTTGCCCTGCGTAGCGTTCCGGGCAGCGGGTAGAACCAGGCAGAGAATTCCCGGCTAGCAGCTTCCCTGTGGCCGGGAAGAGCAAACGTACACGTTTTCGGCCGAAAACGCGTTTTCCGGCGAAAACGCACACCACGGCTCTTTCTGAGAAAAAGCAAGCACGGAGGACGAGAATCGCTTTTGCCCTGCGTAGCGTTCCGGGCAGCGGGTAGAACCAGGCAGCGAATTCCCGGCTAGCAGATTCCCTGTGGCGGGGAAGTGCAAACGTACACGTTTTCGTCCGAAAACGCGTTTTCCCGCGAAAACGCACACCACGGCTCTTTCTGAGAAAAAGCAAGCACGGAGGACGAGAATCGCTTTTGCCCTGCGTAGCGTTCCGGGCAGCGGGTAGAACCAGGCAGAGAATTCCCGGCTAGCAGCTTCCCTGTGGCGGGGAAGTGCAAACGTACACGTTTTCGGCCGAAAACGCGTTTTCCCGCGAAAACGCACACCACGGCTCTTTCTGAGAAAAAGCAAGCACGGAGGACGAGAATCGCTTTTGCCCTGAGTAGCGTTCCGGGCAGCGGGTAGAACCAGGCAGAGAATTCCCGGCTAGCAGCTTCCCTGTGGCCGGGAAGTGCAAACGTACACGTTTTCGGCCGAAAACTCGTTTAGCGGCGAAAACGCACACCACGGCTCTTTCTGAGAAAAAGCAAGCACGGAGGACGAGAATCGCTTTTGCCCTGCGTAGCGTTCCGGGCAGCGGGTAGAACCAGGCAGAGAATTCCCGGCTAGCAGCTTCCCTGTGGCCGGGAAGTGCAAACGTACACGTTTTCGGCCGAAAACGCGTTTTCCGGCGAAAACGCACACCATGGCTCTTTCTGAGAAAAAGCAAGCACGGAGGACGAGAATCGCTTTTGCCCTGCGTAGCGTTCCGAGCAGCCGGTAGAAATAGGCAGCGAATTCCCGGCTAGCAGCTTCCCTGTGGCGGGGAAGTGCAAACGTACACGTTTTCGGCCGAAAACGCGTTTTCCGGCGAAAACGCACACCACGGCTCTTTCTGAGAAAAAGCAAGCACGGAGGACGAGAATCGCTTTTGCCCTGCGTAGCGTTCCGGGCAGCGGGTAGAACCAGGCAGAGAATTCCCGGCTAGCAGCTTCCCTGTGGCCGGGAAGTGCAAACGTACACGTTTTCGGCCGAAAACGCGTTTTCCGGCGAAAACGCACACCACGGCTCTTTCTGAGAAAAAGCAAGCACGGAGGACGAGAATCGCTTTTGCCCTGCGTAGCGTTCCGGGCAGCGGGTAGAACCAGGCAGTGAATTCCCGGCTAGCAGCTTCCCTGTGGCCGGGAAGTGCAAACGTACACGTTTTCGGCCGAAAACGCGTTTTCCGGCGAAAACGCACACCACGGCTCTTTCTGAGAAAAAGCAAGCACGGAGGACGAGAATCGCTTTTGCCCTGCGTAGCGTTCCCGGCAGCGTGTAGAATCAGGCAGAGAATTCCCGTCTAGCAGCTTCCCTGTGGCCGGGAAGTGCAAACGTACACGTTTTCGGCCGAAAACGCGTTTTCCGGCGAAAACGCACACCACGGCTCTTTCTGAGAAAAAGCAAGCACGGAGGACGAGAATCGCTTTTGCCCTGCGTAGCGTTCCGGGCAGCGGGTAGAACCAGGCAGAGAATTCCCGTCTAGCAGCTTCCCTGTGGCGGGGAAGTGCAAACGTACACGTTTTCGGCCGAAAACGCGTTTTCCGGCGAAAACGCACACCACGGCTCTTTCTGAGAAAAAGCAAGCACGGAGGACGAGAATCGCTTTTGCCCTGCGTAGCGTTGCGGGCAGCGGGTAGAACCAGGCAGAGAATTCCCGGCTAGCAGCTTCCCTGTGGCTGGGAAGTGCAAACGTACACGTTTTCGGCCGAAAACGCGTTTTCCGGCGAAAACGCACACCACGGCTCTTTCTGAGAAAAAGCAAGCACGGAGGACGAGAATCGCTTTTGCCCTGCGTAGCGTTCCCGGCAGCGGGTAGAATCAGGCAGAGAATTCCCGTCTAGCAGCTTCCCTGTGGCCGGGAAGTGCAAACGTACACGTTTTCGGCCGAAAACGCGTTTTCCGGCGAAAACGCACACCACGGCTCTTTCTGAGAAAAAGCAAGCACGGAGGACGAGAATCGCTTTTGCCCTGCGTAGCGTTCCGGGCAGCGGGTAGAACCAGGCAGAGAATTCCCGTCTAGCAGCTTCCCTGTGGCGGGGAAGTGCAAACGTACACGTTTTCGGCCGAAAACGCGTTTTCCGGCGAAAACGCACACCACGGCTCTTTCTGAGAAAAAGCAAGCACGGATGACGAGAATCGCTTTTGCCCTGCGTAGCGTTGCGGGCAGCGGGTAGAACCAGGCAGAGAATTTCCGGCTAGCAGCTTCCCTGTGGCGGGGAAGTGCAAACGTACACGTTTTCGGCCGAAAACGCGTTTTCCGGCGAAAACGCACACCACGGCTCTTTCTGAGAAAAAGCAAGCACGGAGGACGAGAATCGCTTTTGCCCTGCGTAGCGTTCCGGGCAGCGGGTAGAACCAGGCAGAGAATTCCCGGCTAGCAGCTTCCCTGTGGCCGGGAAGTGCAAACGTACACGTTTTCGGCCGAAAACGCGTTTACCGGCGAAAACGCACACCACGGCTCTTTCTGAGAAAAAGCAAGCACGGAGGACGAGAACCGCTTTTGCCCTGCGTAGCGTTCCGGGCAGCGGGTAGAACCAGGCAGAGAATTCCCGGCTAGCAGCTTCCCTGTGGCCGGGAAGAGCAAACGTACACGTTTTCGGCCGAAAACGTGTTTTCGGCCAAAACGCACACCACGGCTCTTTCTGAGAAAAAGCAAGCACGGAGGACGAGAATCGCTTTTGCCCTGCGTAGCGTTCCGAGCAGCGGGTAGAAATAGGCAGCGAATTCCCGGCTAGCAGCTTCCCTGTGGCGGGGAAGTGGAAACGTACACGTTTTCGGCCGAAAACGCGTTTTCCCGCGAAAACGCACACCACGGCTCTTTCTGAGAAAAAGCAAGCACGGAGGACGAGAATCGCTTTTGCCCTGAGTAGCGTTCCGGGCAGCGGGTAGAACCAGGCAGAGAATTCCCGGCTAGCAGCTTCCCTGTGGCCGGGAAGTGCAAACGTACATGTTTTCGGCCGAAAACTCGTTTAGCGGCGAAAAAGCACACCACGGCTCTTTCTGAGAAAAAGCAAGCACGGAGGACGAGAATCGCTTTTGCCCTGCGTAGCGTTCCGGGCAGCGGGTAGAACCAGGCAGAGAATTCCCGTCTAGCAGCTTCCCTGTGGCCGGGAAGTGCAAACGTACACGTTTTCGGCCGAAAACGCGTTTTCCGGCGAAAACGCACACCACGGCTCTTTCTGAGAAAAAGCAAGCACGGAGGACGAGAATCGCTTTTGCCCTGCGTAGCGTTCCGGGCAGCGGGTAGAACCAGGCAGTGAATTCCCGGCTAGCAGCTTCCCTGTGGCCGGGAAGTGCAAACGTATACGTTTTCGGCCGAAAACGCGTTTTCCGGCGAAAACGCACACCACGGCTCTTTCTGAGAAAAAGCAAGCACGGAGGACGAGAATCGCTTTTGCCCTGCGTAGCGTTCCCGGCAGCGTGTAGAATCAGGCAGAGAATTCCCGTCTAGCAGCTTCCCTGTGGCCGGGAAGTGCAAACGTACACGTTTTCGGCCGAAAACGCGTTTTCCGGCGAAAACGCACACCACGGCTCTTTCTGAGAAAAAGCAAGCACGGAGGACGAGAATCGCTTTTGCCCTGCGTAGCGTTCCGGGCAGCGGGTAGAACCAGGCAGAGAATTCCCGTCTAGCAGCTTCCCTGTGGCGGGGAAGTGCAAACGTACACGTTTTCGGCCGAAAACGCGTTTTCCGGCGAAAACGCACACCACGGCTCTTTCTGAGAAAAAGCAAGCACGGAGGACGAGAATCGCTTTTGCCCTGCGTAGCGTTGCGGGCAGCGGGTAGAACCAGGCAGAGAATTCCCGGCTAGCAGCTTCCCTGTGGCGGGGAAGTGCAAACGTACACGTTTTCGGCCGAAAACGCGTTTTCCAGCGAAAACGCACACCACGGCTCTTTCTGAGAAAAAGCAAGCACGGAGGACGAGAATCGCTTTTGCCCTGCGTAGCGTTCCGGGCAGCGGGTAGAACCAGGCAGAGAATTCCCGGCTAGCAGCTTCCCTGTGGCCGGGAAGTGCAAACGTACACGTTTTCGGCCGAAAACGCGTTTTCCGGCGAAAACGCACACCACGGCTCTTTCTGAGAAAAAGCAAGCACGGAGGACGAGAATTGCTTTTGCCCTGCGTAGCGTTCCGGGCAGCGGGTAGAACCAGGCAGAGAATTCCCGGCTAGCAGCTTCCCTGTGGCTGGGAAGTGCAAACGTACACGTTTTCGGCCGAAAACGCGTTTTCCGGCGAAAACGCACACCACGGCTCTTTCTGAGAAAAAGCAAGCACGGAGGACGAGAATCGCTTTTGCCCTGCGTAGCGTTCCCGGCAGCGGGTAGAATCAGGCAGAGAATTCCCGGCTAGCAGCTTCCCTGTGGCCGGGAAGTGCAAACGTACACGTTTTCGGCCGAAAACGCGTTTTCCGGCGAAAACGCACACCACGGCTCTTTCTGAGAAAAAGCAAGCACGGAGGACGAGAATCGCTTTTGCCCTGCGTAGCGTTCCGGGCAGCGGGTAGAACCAGGCAGAGAATTCCCGTCTAGCAGCTTCCCTGTGGCGGGGAAGTGCAAACGTACACGTTTTCGGCCGAAAACGCGTTTTCCGGCGAAAACGCACACCACGGCTCTTTCTGAGAAAAAGCAAGCACGGAGGACGAGAATCGCTTTTGCCCTGCGTAGCGTTGCGGGCAGCGGGTAGAACCAGGCAGAGAATTTCCGGCTAGCAGCTTCCCTGTGGCGGGGAAGTGCAAACGTACACGTTTTCGGCCGAAAACGCGTTTTCCGGCGAAAACGCACACCACGGCTCTTTCTGAGAAAAAGCAAGCACGGAGGACGAGAATCGCTTTTGCCCTGCGTAGCGTTCCGGGCAGCGGGTAGAACCAGGCAGAGAATTCCCGTCTAGCAGCTTCCCTGTGGCCGGGAAGTGCAAACGTACACGTTTTCGGCCGAAAACGCGTTTACCGGCGAAAACGCACACCACGGCTCTTTCTGAGAAAAAGCAAGCACGGAGGACGAGAACCGCTTTTGCCCTGCGTAGCGTTCCGGGCAGCGGGTAGAACCAGGCAGAGAATTCCCGGCTAGCAGCTTCCCTGTGGCCGGGAAGAGCAAACGTACACGTTTTCGGCCGAAAACGCGTTTTCGGCCAAAACGCACACCACGGCTCTTTCTGAGAAAAAGCAAGCACGGAGGACGAGAATCGCTTTTGCCCTGCGTAGCGTTCCGAGCAGCGGGTAGAAATAGGCAGCGAATTCCCGGCTAGCAGCTTCCCTGTGGCGGGGAAGTGCAAACGTACACGTTTTCGGCCGAAAACGCGTTTTCCGGCGAAAACGCACACCACGGCTCTTTCTGAGAAAAAGCAAGCACGGAGGACGAGAATCGCTTTTGCCCTGCGTAGCGTTCCGAGCAGCCGGTAGAAATAGGCAGCGAATTCCCGGCTAGCAGCTTCCCTGTGGCGGGGAAGTGCAAACGTACACGTTTTCGGCCGAAAACGCGTTTTCCCGCGAAAACGCACACCACGGCTCTTTCTGAGAAAAAGCAAGCACGGAGGACGAGAATCGCTTTTGCCCTGCGTAGCGTTCCGGGCAGCGGGTAGAACCAGGCAGAGAATTCCCGGCTAGCAGCTTCCCTGTGGCGGGGAAGTGCAAACGTACACGTTTTCGGCCGAAAACGCGTTTTCCCGCGAAAACGCACACCACGGCTCTTTCTGAGAAAAAGCAAGCACGGAGGACGAGAATCGCTTTTGCCCTGAGTAGCGTTCCGGGCAGCGGGTAGAACCAGGCAGAGAATTCCCGGCTAGCAGCTTCCCTGTGGCCGGGAAGTGCAAACGTACACGTTTTCGGCCGAAAACTCGTTTAGCGGCGAAAACGCACACCACGGCTCTTTCTGAGAAAAAGCAAGCACGGAGGACGAGAATCGCTTTTGCCCTGCGTAGCGTTCCGGGCAGCGGGTAGAACCAGGCAGAGAATTCCCGGCTAGCAGCTTCCCTGTGGCCGGGAAGTGCAAACGTACACGTTTTCGGCCGAAAACGCGTTTTCCGGCGAAAACGCACACCACGGCTCTTTCTGAGAAAAAGCAAGCACGGAGGACGAGAATCGCTTTTGCCCTGCGTAGCGTTCCGAGCAGCCGGTAGAACCAGGCAGTGAATTCCCGGCTAGCAGCTTCCCTGTGGCCGGGAAGTGCAAACGTACACGTTTTCGGCCGAAAACGCGTTTTCCGGCGAAAACGCACACCACGGCTCTTTCTGAGAAAAAGCAAGCACGGAGGACGAGAATCGCTTTTGCCCTGCGTAGCGTTCCCGGCAGCGTGTAGAATCGGGCAGAGAATTCCCGTCTAGCAGCTTCCCTGTGGCCGGGAAGTGCAAACGTACACGTTTTCGGCCGAAAACGCGTTTTCCGGCGAAAACGCACACCACGGCTCTTTCTGAGAAAAAGCAAGCACGGAGGACGAGAATCGCTTTTGCCCTGCGTAGCGTTCCGGGCAGCGGGTAGAACCAGGCAGAGAATTCCCGGCTAGCAGCTTCCCTGTGGCGGGGAAGTGCAAACGTACACGTTTTCGGCCGAAAACGCGTTTTCCGGCGAAAACGCAC
This sequence comes from Athene noctua, assembly GCF_965140245.1. Lineage (NCBI taxonomy): Eukaryota > Metazoa > Chordata > Aves > Strigiformes > Strigidae > Athene > Athene noctua. Next base: position 121,959 of record NW_027437581.1, read on the forward strand.
ACCACGGCTCTTTCTGAGAAAAAGCAAGCACGGAGGACGAGAATCGCTTTTGCCCTGCGTAGCGTTGCGGGCAGCGGGTAGAACCAGGCAGAGAATTCCCGGCTAGCAGCTTCCCTGTGGCGGGGAAGTGCAAACGTACACGTTTTCGGCCGAAAATTCGTTTTCCGGCGAAAACGCACACCACGGCTCTTTCTGAGAAAAAGCAAGCACGGAGGACGAGAATCGCTTTTGCCCTGCGTAGCGTTCCGGGCAGCGGGTAGAACCAGGCAGAGAATTCCCGGCTAGCAGCTTCCCTGTGGCCGGGAAGTGCAAACGTACACGTTTTCGGTCGAAAACGCGTTTTCCGGCGAAAACGCACACCACGGCTCTTTCTGAGAAAAAGCAAGCACGGAGGACGAGAATTGCTTTTGCCCTGCGTAGCGTTCCGGGCAGCGGGTAGAACCAGGCAGAGAATTCCCGGCTAGCAGCTTCCCTGTGGCTGGGAAGTGCAAACGTACACGTTTTCGGCCGAAAACGCGTTTTGCGGCGAAAACGCACACCACGGCTCTTTCTGAGAAAAAGCAAGCACGGAGGACGAGAACCGCTTTTGCCCTGCGTAGCGTTCCGGGCAGCGGGTAGAACCAGGCAGAGAATTCCCGTCTAGCAGCTTCCCTGTGGCCGGGAAGAGCAAACGTACACGTTTTCGGCCGAAAACGCGTTTTCCGGCGAAAACGCACACCACGGCTCTTTCTGAGAAAAAGCAAGCACGGAGGACGAGAATCGCTTTTGCCCTGCGTAGCGTTCCGGGCAGCGGGTAGAACCAGGCAGAGAATTCCCGGCTAGCAGCTTCCCTGTGGCCGGGAAGTGCAAACGTACACGTTTTCGGCCGAAAACGCGTTTTCCGGCGAAAACGCACACCACGGCTCTTTCTGAGAAAAAGCAAGCACGGAGGACGAGAATCGCTTTTGCCCTGCGTAGCGTTCCGGGCAGCGGGTAGAACCAGGCAGTGAATTCCCGGCTAGCAGCTTCCCTGTGGCCGGGAAGTGCAAACGTACACGTTTTCGGCCGAAAACGCGATTTCCGGCGAAAACGCACACCACGGCTCTTTCTGAGAAAAAGCAAGCACGGAGGACGAGAATCGCTTTTGCCCTGCGTAGCGTTCCGGGCAGCGGGTAGAACCAGGCAGAGAATTCCCGGCTAGCAGCTTCCCTGTGGCGGGGAAGTGCAAACGTACACGTTTTCGGCCGAAAACGCGTTTTCCCTCGAAAACGCACACCACGGCTCTTTCTGAGAAAAAGCAAGCACGGAGGACGAGAATCGCTTTTGCCCTGCGTAGCGTTCCGGGCAGCGGGTAGAACCAGGCAGTGAATTCCCGGCTAGCAGCTTCCCTGTGGCCGGGAAGTGCAAACGTACACGTTTTCGGCCGAAAACGCGTTTTCCGGCGAAAACGCACACCACGGCTCTTTCTGAGAAAAAGCAAGCACGGAGGACGAGAATCGCTTTTGCCCTGCGTAGCGTTCCGAGCAGCCGGTAGAAATAGGCAGCGAATTCCCGGCTAGCAGCTTCCCTGTGGCGGGGAAGTGCAAACGTACACGTTTTCGGGCGAAAACGCGTTTTCCGGCGAAAACGCACACCACGGCTCTTTCTGAGAAAAAGCAAGCACGGAGGACGAGAATCGCTTTTGCCCTGCGTAGCGTTCCGGGCAGCGGGTAGAACCAGGCAGAGAATTCCCGGCTAGCAGCTTCCCTGTGGCGGGGAAGTGCAAACGTACACGTTTTCGGCCGAAAACGCGTTTTCCGGCGAAAACGCACACCACGGCTCTTTCTGAGAAAAAGAAAGCACGGAGGACGAGAATCGCTTTTGCCCTGCCTAGCGTTCCGGGCAGCGGGTAGAACGAGGCAGAGAATTCCCGGCTAGCAGCTTCCCTGTGGCGGGGAAGTGCAAACGTACACGTTTTCGGCCGAAAACTCTTTTTCCGGCGAAAAAGCACACCATGGCTCTTTCTGAGAAAAAGCAAGCACGGAGGACGAGAATCGCTTTTGCCCTGCGTAGCGTTCCGGGCAGCGGGTAGAACCAGGCAGCGAATTCCCTGCTATCAGCTTCCCTGTGGCCGGGAAGTGCAAACGTACACGTTTTCGGCCGAAAACACGTTTTCCGGCGAAAACGCACACCACGGCTCTTTCTGAGATAAAGCAAGCACGGAGGACGAGAATCGCTTTTGCCCTGCGTAGCGTTCCGGGCAGCGGGTAGAACCAGGCAGAGAATTCCCGGCTAGCAGCTTCACTGTGGCGGGGAAGTGCAAACGTACACGTTTTCGGCCGAAAACGCGTTTTCCGTCGAAAACGCACACCACGGCTCTTTCTGAGAAAAAGCAAGCACGGAGGACGAGAACCGCTTTTGCCCTGCGTAGCGTTCCGGGCAGCGGGTAGAACCAGGCAGAGAATTCCCGGCTAGCAGCTTCCCTGTGGCCGGGAAGAGCAAACGTACACGTTTTCGGCCGAAAACGCGTTTTCCGGCTAAAACGCACACCACGGCTCTTTCTGAGAAAAAGCAAGCACGGAGGACGAGAATCGCTTTTGCCCTGCGTAGCGTTCCGGGCAGCGGGTAGAACCAGGCAGAGAATTCCCGGCTAGCAGCTTCCCTGTGGCGGGGAAGTGCAAACGTACACGTTTTCGGCCGAAAACGCGTTTTCCGACGAAAACGCACACCACGGCTCTTTCTGAGAAAAAGGAAGCACGGAGGACGAGAATCGATTTTGCCCTGCGTAGCGTTCCGGGCAGCGGGTAGAACCAGGCAGCGAATTCCCTGCTAGCAGCTTCCCTGTGGCGGGGAAGTGCAAACGTACACGTTTTCGGCCGAAAACGCGTTTTCCGGCGAAAACGCACACCACGGCTCTTTCTGAGAAAAAGCAAGCACGGAGGACGAGAATCGCTTTTGCCCTGCGTAGCGTTCCGGGCAGCGGGTAGAATCAGGCAGCGAATTCCCTGTTAGCAGCTTCCCTGTGGCGGGGAAGTGCAAACATACACGTTTTCGGCCGAAAACGCGTTTTCCGGCGAAAACGCACACCACGGCTCTTTCTGAGAAAAAGCAAGCACGGAGGACGAGAATCGCTTTTGCCCTGCGTAGCGTTCCGGGCAGCGGGTAGAACCAGGCAGCGAATTGCCGGCTAGCAGCTTCCCTGTGGCGGGGAAGTGCAAACGTACACGTTTTCGGCCGAAAACACGTTTTCCCGCGAAAACGCACACCACGGCTCTTTCTGAGAAAAAGCAAGCACGGAGGACGAGAATCGCTTTTGCCCTGCGTAGCGTTCCGGGCAGCGGGTAGAACCAGGCAGAGAATTCCCGGCTAGCAGCTTCCCTGTGGCCGGGAAGTGCAAACGTACACGTTTTCGGCCGAAAACACGTTTTCCCGCGAAAAAGCACACCACGGCTCTTTCTGAGAAAAAGCAAGCACGGAGGACGAGAATCGCTTTTGCCCTGCGTAGCGTTCCGGGCAGCGGGTAGAACCAGGCAGAGAATTCCCGTCTAGCAGCTTCCCTGTGGCCGGGAAGTGCAAACGTACACGTTTTCGGCCGAAAACGCGTTTTCCGGCGAAAACGCACACCACGGCTCTTTCTGAGAAAAAGCAAGCACGGAGGACGAGAATCGCTTTTGCCCTGCGTAGCGTTCCGGGCAGCGGGTAGAACCAGGCAGTGAATTCCCGGCTAGCAGCTTCCCTGTGGCCGGGAAGTGCAAACGTACACGTTTTCAGCCGAAAACGCGTTTTCCGGCGAAAACGCACACCACGGCTCTTTCTGAGAAAAAGCAAGCACGGAGGACTAGAATCGCTTTTGCCCTGCATAGTGTTCCGGGCAGCGGGTAGAACCAGGCAGAGAATTCCCGGCTAGCAGCTTCCCTGTGGCGGGGAAGTGCAAACGTACACGTTTTGGGCCGAAAACGCGTTTTACGGCGAAAACGCACACCACGGCTCTTTCTGAGAAAAAGCAAGCACGGAGGACGAGAATCGCTTTTGCCCTGCGTAGCGTTCCGGGCAGCGGGTAGAACCAGGCAGAGAATTCCCGTCTAGCAGCTTCCCTGTGGCCGGGAAGTGCAAACGTACACGTTTTCGGCCGAAAACGCGTTTTCCGGCGAAAACGCACACCACGGCTCTTTCTGAGAAAAAGCAAGCACGGAGGACGAGAATCGCTTTTGCCCTGCGTAGCGTTCCGGGCAGCGGGTAGAACCAGGCAGAGAATTCCCGGCTAGCAGCTTCCCTGTGGCGGGGAAGTGCAAACGTACACGTTTTCAGCCGAAAACGCGTTTTCTGGCGAAAACGCACACCACGGCTCTTTCTGAGAAAAAGCAAGCACGGAGGACGAGAATCGCTTTTGCCCTGCGTAGCGTTCCGGGCAGCGGGTAGAACCAGGCAGAGAATTCCCGGCTAGCAGCTTCCCTGTGGCGGGGAAGTGCAAACGTACACGTTTTCGTCCGAAAACGCGTTTTCCGGCGAAAACGCACACCACGGCTCTTTCTGAGAAAAAGCAAGCACGGAGGACGAGAATAGCTTTTGCCCTGCATAGTGTTCCGGGCAGCGGTTAGAACCAGGCAGAGAATTCCCGTCTAGCAGCTTCCCTGTGGCGGGGAAGTGCAAACGTACACGTTTTCGGCCGAAAACGCGTTTTCCGGCGAAAACGCACACCACGGCTCTTTCTGAGAAAAAGCAAGCACGGAGGACGAGAATCGCTTTTGCCCTGCGAAGCGTTCCGGGCAGCGGGAAGAACCAGGCAGAGAATTCCCGGCTAGCAGCTTCCCTGTGGCCGGGAAGTGCAAACGTACACGTTTTCGGCCGAAAACGCGTTTTCCGGCGAAAACGCACACCACGGCTCTTTCTGAGAAAAAGCAAGCACGGAGGACGAGAATCGCTTTTGCCCTGCGTAGCGTTCCGGGCAGCGGGTAGAACCAGGCAGAGAATTCCCGTCTAGCAGCTTCCCTGTGGCGGGGAAGTGCAAACGTACACGTTTTCGGCCGAAAACGCGTTTTCCAGCGAAAACGCACACCACGGCTCTTTCTGAGAAAAAGCAAGCACGGAGGACGAGAATCGCTTTTGCCCTGCGTAGCGTTCCGGGCAGCGGGTAGAACCAGGCAGAGAATTCCCGGCTAGCAGCTTCCCTGTGGCCGGGAAGTGCAAACGTACACGTTTTCGGCCGAAAACGCGTTTTCCGGCGAAAACGCACACCACGGCTCTTTCTGAGAAAAAGCAAGCACGGAGGACGAGAATCGCTTTTGCCCTGCGTAGCGTTCTGGGCAGCGGGTAGAACCAGGCAGAGAATTGCCGGCTAGCAGCTTCCCTGTGGCGGGGAAGTGCAAACGTACACGTTTTCGGCCGAAAACGCTTTTTCCGGCGAAAAAGCACACCATGGCTCTTTCTGAGAAAAAGCAAGCACGGAGGACGAGAATCGCTTTTGCCCTGCGTAGCGTTCCGGGCAGCGGGTAGAACCAGGCAGCGAATTCCCTGCTATCAGCTTCCCTGTGGCGGGGAAGTGCAAACGTACACGTTTTCGGCCGAAAACACGTTTTCCGGCGAAAACGCACACCACGGCTCTTTCTGAGATAAAGCAAGCACGGAGGACGAGAATCGCTTTTGCCCTGCGTAGCGTTCCGGGCAGCGGGTAGAACCAAGCAGAGAATTCCCTGCTAGCAGCTTCCCTGTGGCGGGGAAGTGCAAACGTACAGGTTTTCGGCCGAAAACGCGTTTTCCGGCGAAAACGCACACCACGGCTCTTTCTGAGAAAAAGCAAGAACGGAGGATGAGAATCGCTTTTGCCCTGCATAGTGTTACGGGCAGCGGGTAGAACCAGGCAGAGAATTCCCGTCTAGCAGCTTCCCTGTGGCGGGGAAGTGCAAACGTACACGTTTTCGACCGAAAACGCGTTTTCCGGCGAAAACGCACACCACGGCTCTTTCTGAGAAAAAGCAAGCACGGAGGACGAGAACCGCTTTTGCCCTGCGTAGCGTTCCGGGCAGCGGGTAGAACCAGGCAGAGAATTCCCGGCTAGCAGCTTCCCTGTGGCCGGGAAGAGCAAACGTACACGTTTTCGGCCGAAAACGCGTTTTCCGGCGAAAACGCACACCACGGCTCTTTCTGAGAAAAAGCAAGCACGGAGGACGAGAATCGCTTTTGCCCTGCGTAGCGTTCCGGGCAGCGGGTAGAACCAGGCAGAGAATTCCCGTCTAGCAGCTTCCCTGTGGCCGGGAAGTGCAAACGTACACGTTTTCGGCCGAAAACGCGTTTTGCGGCGAAAACGCACACCACGGCTCTTTCTGAGAAAAAGCAAGCACGGAGGACGAGAATCGCTTTTGCCCTGCGTAGCGTTCCGGGCAGCGGGTAGAACCAGGCAGAGAATTCCCGGCTAGCAGCTTCCCTGTGGCGGGGAAGTGCAAACGTACACGTTTTCGGCCGAAAACGCGTTTTCCGGCGAAAACGCACACCACGGCTCTTTCTGAGAAAAAGCAAGCACGGAGGACGAGAATCGCTTTTGCCCTGCGTAGCGTTCCGGGCAGCGGGTAGAACCAGGCAGAGAATTCCCGGCTAGCAGCTTCCCTGTGGCCGGGAAGTGCAAATGTACACGTTTTCGGCCGAAAACGCGTTTTCCGGCGAAAACGCACACCACGGCTCTTTCTGAGAAAAAGCAAGCACGGAGGACGAGAATCGCTTTTGCCCTGCGTAGCGTTCCTGGCAGCGGGTAGAACCAGGCAGAGAATTCCCGTCTAGCAGCTTCCCTGTGGCGGGGAAGTGCAAACGTACACGTTTTCGGCCGAAAACGCTTTTTCCGGCGACAAAGCACACCATGGCTCTTTCTGAGAAAAAGCAAGCACGGAGGACGAGAATCGCTTTTGCCCTGCGTAGCGTTCCGGGCAGCGGGTAGAACCAGGCAGAGAATTCCCGGCTAGCAGCTTCCCTGTGGCCGGGAAGTGCAAACGTACACGTTTTCGGCCGAAAACGCGTTTTCCGGCGAAAACGCACACCACGGCTCTTTCTGAGAAAAAGCAAGCACGGAGGACGAGAATCGCTTTTGCCCTGCGTAGCGCTCCGGGCAGTGGGTAGAACCAGGCAGAGAATTCCCGGCTAGCAGCTTCCCTGTGGCGGGGAAGTGCAAACGTACACGTTTTCGGCCGAAAACACGTTTACCGGCGAAAACGCACACCACGACTCTTTCTGAGATAAAGCAAGCACGGAGGACGAGAATCGCTTTTGCCCTGCGTAGCGTTCCGGGCAGCGGGTAGAACCAGGCAGAGAATTCCCGGCTAGCAGCTTCCCTGTGGCGGGGAAGTGCAAACGTACACGTTTTCGGCCGAAAACGCGTTTTCTGGCGAAAACGCACACCACGGCTCTTTCTGAGAAAAAGCAAGCACGGAGGACGAGAATCGCTTTTGCCCTGCGTAGTGTTCCGGGCAGCGGGTAGAACCAGGCAGAGAATTCCCGGCTAGCAGCTTCCCTGTGGCCGGGAAGTGCAAACGTACACGTTTTCGGCCGAAAACGCTTTCTCCGGCGAAAAAGCACACCATGGCTCTTTCTGAGAAAAAGCAAGCACGGAGGACGAGAATCGCTTTTGCCCTGCGTAGCGTTCCGGGCAGCGGGTAGAACCAGGCAGAGAATTCCCGGCTAGCAGCTTCCCTGTGGCGGGGAAGTGCAAACGTACACGTTTTCGGCCGAAAACGCGTTTACCGGCGAAAACGCACACCACGACTCTTTCTGAGATAAAGCAAGCACGGAGGACGAGAATCGCTTTTGCCCTGCGTAGCGTTCCGGGAAGCGGGTAGAACCAGGCAGAGAATTCCCGGCTAGCAGCTTCCCTGTGGCCGGGAAGTGCAAACGTACACGTTTTCGGCCGGAAACGCGTTTTCTGGCGAAAACGCACACCACGGCTCTTTCTGAGAAAAAGCAAGCACGGAGGACGAGAATCGCTTTTGCCCTGCGAAGCGTTCCGTGCAGCGGGTAGAACCAGGCAGAGAATTCCCGTCTAGCAGCTTCCCTGTGGCGGGGAAGTGCAAACGTACACGTTTTCGGCCGAAAACGCGTTTGCCGGCGAAAACGCACACCACGGCTCTTTCTGAGAAAAAGCAAGCACGGAGGACGAGAATCGCTTTTGCCCTGCGTAGCGCTCCGGGCAGCGGGTAGAACCAGGCAGAGAATTCCCGGCTAGCAGCTTCCCTGTGGCGGGGAAGTGCAAACGTACACGTTTTCGGCCAAAAACGCGTTTACCGGCGAAAACGCACACCACGGCTCTTTCTGAGAAAAAGCAAGCACGGAGGACGAGAATCGCTTTTGCCCTGCGTAGCGTTCCGGGCAGCGGGTAGAACCAGGCAGAGAATTCCCGGCTAGCAGCTTCCCTGTGGCCGGGAAGTGCAAACGTACACGTTTTCGGCCGGAAACGCGTTTTCCGGCGAAAACGCACACCACGGCTCTTTCTGAGAAAAAGCAAGCACGGAGGACGAGAATCGCTTTTGCCCTGCGTAGCGTTCCTGGCAGCGGGTAGAACCAGGCAGAGAATTCCCGTCTAGCAGCTTCCCTGTGGCGGGGAAGTGCAAACGTACACGTTTTCGGCCGAAAACGCTTTTTCCGGCGACAAAGCACACCATGGCTCTTTCTGAGAAAAAGCAAGCACGGAGGACGAGAATCGCTTTTGCCCTGCGTAGCGTTCCGGGCAGCGGGTAGAACCAGGCAGAGAATTCCCGGCTAGCAGCTTCCCTGTGGCCGGGAAGTGCAAACGTACACGTTTTCGGCCGAAAACGCGTTTTCCGGCGAAAACGCACACCACGGCTCTTTCTGAGAAAAAGCAAGCACGGAGGACGAGAATCGCTTTTGCCCTGCGTAGCGCTCCGGGCAGTGGGTAGAACCAGGCAGAGAATTCCCGGCTAGCAGCTTCCCTGTGGCGGGGAAGTGCAAACGTACACGTTTTCGGCCGAAAACTCGTTTACCGGCGAAAACGCACACCACGACTCTTTCTGAGATAAAGCAAGCACGGAGGACGAGAATCGCTTTTGCCCTGCGTAGCGTTCCGGGCAGCGGGTAGAACCAGGCAGAGAATTCCCGGCTAGCAGCTTCCCTGTGGCGGGGAAGTGCAAACGTACACGTTTTCGGCCGAAAACGCGTTTTCTGGCGAAAACGCACACCACGGCTCTTTCTGAGAAAAAGCAAGCACGGAGGACGAGAATCGCTTTTGCCCTGCGTAGTGTTCCGGGCAGCGGGTAGAACCAGGCAGAGAATTCCCGGCTAGCAGCTTCCCTGTGGCCGGGAAGTGCAAACGTACACGTTTTCGGCCGAAAACGCTTTCTCCGGCGAAAAAGCACACCATGGCTCTTTCTGAGAAAAAGCAAGCACGGAGGACGAGAATCGCTTTTGCCCTGCGTAGCGTTCCGGGCAGCGGGTAGAACCAGGCAGAGAATTCCCGGCTAGCAGCTTCCCTGTGGCGGGGAAGTGCAAACGTACACGTTTTCGGCCGAAAACGCGTTTACCGGCGAAAACGCACACCACGACTCTTTCTGAGATAAAGCAAGCACGGAGGACGAGAATCGCTTTTGCCCTGCGTAGCGTTCCGGGAAGCGGGTAGAACCAGGCAGAGAATTCCCGGCTAGCAGCTTCCCTGTGGCCGGGAAGTGCAAACGTACACGTTTTCGGCCGGAAACGCGTTTTCTGGCGAAAACGCACACCACGGCTCTTTCTGAGAAAAAGCAAGCACGGAGGACGAGAATCGCTTTTGCCCTGCGAAGCGTTCCGTGCAGCGGGTAGAACCAGGCAGAGAATTCCCGTCTAGCAGCTTCCCTGTGGCGGGGAAGTGCAAACGTACACGTTTTCGGCCGAAAACGCGTTTTCCGGCGAAAACGCACACCACGGCTCTTTCTGAGAAAAAGCAAGCACGGAGGACGAGAATCGCTTTTGCCCTGCGTAGCGCTCCGGGCAGCGGGTAGAACCAGGCAGAGAATTCCCGGCTAGCAGCTTCCCTGTGGCGGGGAAGTGCAAACGTACACGTTTTCGGCCAAAAACGCGTTTACCGGCGAAAACGCACACCACGGCTCTTTCTGAGAAAAAGCAAGCACGGAGGACGAGAATCGCTTTTGCCCTGCGTAGCGTTCCGGGCAGCGGGTAGAACCAGGCAGAGAATTCCCGGCTAGCAGCTTCCCTGTGGCGGGGAAGTGCAAACGTACACGTTTTCGGCCGAAAACGCGTTTTCTGGCGAAAACGCACACCACGGCTCTTTCTGAGAAAAAGCAAGCACGGAGGACGAGAATCGCTTTTGCCCTGCGTAGTGTTCCGGGCAGCGGGTAGAACCATGCAGAGAATTCCCGGCTAGCAGCTTCCCTGTGGCCGGGAAGTGCAAACGTACACGTTTTCGGCCGAAAATGCGTTTTCCGGCGAAAACGCACACCACGGCTCTTTCTGAGAAAAAGCAAGCACGGAGGACGAGAATCGCTTTTGCCCTGGGTAGCGTTCCGGGCAGCGGGTAGAACCAGGCAGAGAATTCCCGGCTAGCAGCTTCCCTGTGGCCGGGAAGTGCAAACGTACACGTTTTCGGCCGAAAACGCGTTTTCCGGCGAAAACGCACACCACGGCTCTTTCTGAGAAAAAGCAAGCACGGAGGACGAGAATCGCTTTTGCCCTGCGTAGCGTTCCGGGCAGCGGGTAGAACCAGGCAGAGAATTCCCGGCTAGCAGCTTCCCTGTGGCGGGGAAGTGCAAACGTACACGTTTTCGGCCGAAAACGCGTTTTCTGGCGAAAACGCACACCACGGCTCTTTCTGAGAAAAAGCAAGCACGGAGGACGAGAATCGCTTTTGCCCTGCGTAGTGTTCCGGGCAGCGGGTAGAACCAGGCAGAGAATTCCCGGCTAGCAGCTTCCCTGTGGCCGGGAAGTGCAAACGTACACGTTTTCGGCCGAAAACGCTTTCTCCGGCGAAAAAGCACACCATGGCTCTTTCTGAGAAAAAGCAAGCACGGAGGACGAGAATCGCTTTTGCCCTGCGTAGCGTTCCGGGCAGCGGGTAGAACCAGGCAGAGAATTCCCGGCTAGCAGCTTCCCTGTGGCGGGGAAGTGCAAACGTACACGTTTTCGGCCGAAAACGCGTTTACCGGCGAAAACGCACACCACGACTCTTTCTGAGATAAAGCAAGCACGGAGGACGAGAATCGCTTTTGCCCTGCGTAGCGTTCCGGGAAGCGGGTAGAACCAGGCAGAGAATTCCCGGCTAGCAGCTTCCCTGTGGCCGGGAAGTGCAAACGTACACGTTTTCGGCCGGAAACGCGTTTTCTGGCGAAAACGCACACCACGGCTCTTTCTGAGAAAAAGCAAGCACGGAGGACGAGAATCGCTTTTGCCCTGCGAAGCGTTCCGTGCAGCGGGTAGAACCAGGCAGAGAATTCCCGTCTAGCAGCTTCCCTGTGGCGGGGAAGTGCAAACGTACACGTTTTCGGCCGAAAACGCGTTTTCCGGCGAAAACGCACACCACGGCTCTTTCTGAGAAAAAGCAAGCACGGAGGACGAGAATCGCTTTTGCCCTGCGTAGCGCTCCGGGCAGCGGGTAGAACCAGGCAGAGAATTCCCGGCTAGCAGCTTCCCTGTGGCGGGGAAGTGCAAACGTACACGTTTTCGGCCAAAAACGCGTTTACCGGCGAAAACGCACACCACGGCTCTTTCTGAGAAAAAGCAAGCACGGAGGACGAGAATCGCTTTTGCCCTGCGTAGCGTTCCGGGCAGCGGGTAGAACCAGGCAGAGAATTCCCGGCTAGCAGCTTCCCTGTGGCGGGGAAGTGCAAACGTACACGTTTTCGGCCGAAAACGCGTTTTCTGGCGAAAACGCACACCACGGCTCTTTCTGAGAAAAAGCAAGCACGGAGGACGAGAATCGCTTTTGCCCTGCGTAGTGTTCCGGGCAGCGGGTAGAACCATGCAGAGAATTCCCGGCTAGCAGCTTCCCTGTGGCCGGGAAGTGCAAACGTACACGTTTTCGGCCGAAAATGCGTTTTCCGGCGAAAACGCACACCACGGCTCTTTCTGAGAAAATGCAAGCACGGAGGACGAGAATCGCTTTTGCCCTGGGTAGCGTTCCGGGCAGCGGGTAGAACCAGGCAGAGAATTCCCGGCTAGCAGCTTCCCTGTGGCCGGGAAGTGCAAACGTACACGTTTTCGGCCGAAAACGCGTTTTCCGGCGAAAACGCACTCCACGGCTCTTTCTGAGAAAAAGCAAGCACGGAGGACGAGAATCGCTTTTGCCCTGCGTAGCGTTCCGGGCAGCGGGTAGAACCAGGCAGAGAATTCCCGGCTAGCAGCTTCCCTGTGGCGGGGAAGTGCAAACGTACACGTTTTCGGCCGAAAACGCGTTTTCTGGCGAAAACGCACACCACGGCTCTTTCTGAGAAAAAGCAAGCACGGAGGACGAGAATCGCTTTTCCCTGCGTAGCGTTCCGGGCAGCGGGTAGAACCAGGCAATGAATTCCCGGCTAGCAGCTTCCCTGTGGCGGGGAAGTGCAAACGTACACGTTTTCGGCCGAAAACGCGTTTTCTGGCGAAAACGCACACCACGGCTCTTTCTGAGAAAAAGCAAGCACGGAGGACGAGAATCGCTTTTGCCCTGCGTAGTGTTCCGGGCAGCGGGTAGAACCAGGCAGCGAATTGCGGGTAGCAGCTTCCCTGTGGCCGGGAAGTGCAAACGTACACGTTTTCGGCCGAAAACGCGTTTTCCGGCGAAAACGCACACCACGGCTCTTTCTGAGAAAAAGCAAGCACGGAGGACGAGAATCGATTTTGCCCTGCGTAGCGTTCCGGGCAGCGGGTAGAACCAGGCAGAGAATTCCCGGCTAGCAGCTTCCCTGTGGCGGGGAAGTGCAAACGTACACGTTTTCGCCGAAAACACGTTTTCCGGCGAAAACGCACACCACGGCTCTTTCTGAGAAAAAGCAAGCACGGAGGACGAGAATCGCTTTTGCCCTGCGTAGCGTTCCGGGCAGCGGGTAGAACCAGGCAGAGAATTCCCGGCTAGCAGCTTCCCTGTGGCCGGGAAGTGCAAACGTACACGTTTTCGGCCGAAAACGCGTTTACCGGCGAAAACGCACACCACGGCTCTTTCTGAGAAAAAGCAAGCACGGAGGACGAGAATCGCTTTTGCCCTGCGTAGCGTTCCGGGCAGCGGGTAGAACCAGGCAGCGAATTGCCGGCTAGCAGCTTCGCTGTGGCGGGGAAGTGCAAACGTACACGTTTTCGGCCGAAAACGCGTTTTCCGGCGAAAACGCACACCACGGCTCTTTCTGAGAAAAAGCAAGCACGGAGGACGAGAATCGCTTTTGCCCTGCGTAGCGTTCCGGGCAGCGGGTAGAACCAGGCAGAGAATTCCCGGCTAGCAGCTTCCCTGTGGCCGGGAAGTGCAAACGTACACGTTTTCGGCCGAAAACGCGTTTTCCGGCGAAAACGCACACCACGGCTCTTTCTGAGAAAAAGCAAGCACGGAGGACGAGAATCGCTTTTGCCCTGCGTAGCGTTCTGAGCAGCGGGTAGAAATATGCAGCGAATTGCCGGCTAGCAGCTTCCCTGTGGCCGGGAAGTGCAAACGTACACGTTTTCGGCCGAAAAAGCGTTTTCCGGCGAAAAAGCACACCATGGCTCTTTCTGAGAAAAAGCAAGCACGGAGGACGAGAATCGCTTTTGCCCTGCGTAGCGTTCCGGGCAGCGGGTAGAACCAGGCAGAGAATTCCCGGCTAGCAGCTTCCCTGTGGCCGGGAAGTGCAAACGTACACGTTTTCGGCCGAAAACGCGTTTTCCGGCGAAAACGCACACCACGGCTCTTTCTGAGAAAAAGCAAGCACGGAGGACGAGAATCGCTTTTGCCCTGCGTAGCGTTCCTGGCAGCGGGTAGAACCAGGCAGAGAATTCCCGTCTAGCAGCTTCCCTGTGGCGGGGAAGTGCAAACGTACACGTTTTCGGCCGAAAACGCTTTTTCCGGCGACAAAGCACACCATGGCTCTTTCTGAGAAAAAGCAAGCACGGAGGACGAGAATCGCTTTTGCCCTGCGTAGCGTTCCGGGCAGCGGGTAGAACCAGGCAGAGAATTCCCGGCTATCAGCTTCCCTGTGGCCGGGAAGTGCAAACGTACACGTTTTCGGCCGAAAACGCGTTTTCCGGCGAAAACGCACACCACGGCTCTTTCTGAGAAAAAGCAAGCACGGAGGACGAGAATCGCTTTTGCCCTGCGTAGCGCTCCGGGCAGTGGGTAGAACCAGGCAGAGAATTCCCGGCTAGCAGCTTCCCTGTGGCGGGGAAGTGCAAACGTACACGTTTTCGGCCGAAAACGCGTTTACCGGCGAAAACGCACACCACGACTCTTTCTGAGATAAAGCAAGCACGGAGGACGAGAATCGCTTTTGCCCTGCGTAGCGTTCCGGGCAGCGGGTAGAACCAGGCAGAGAATTCCCGGCTAGCAGCTTCCCTGTGGCGGGGAAGTGCAAACGTACACGTTTTCGGCCGAAAACGCGTTTTCTGGCGAAAACGCACACCACGGCTCTTTCTGAGAAAAAGCAAGCACGGAGGACGAGAATCGCTTTTGCCCTGCGTAGCGCTCCGGGCAGCGGGTAGAACCAGGCAGAGAATTCCCGGCTAGCAGCTTCCCTGTGGCGGGGAAGTGCAAACGTACACGTTTTCGGCCAAAAACGCGTTTACCGGCGAAAACGCACACCACGGCTCTTTCTGAGAAAAAGCAAGCACGGAGGACGAGAATCGCTTTTGCCCTGCGTAGCGTTCCGGGCAGCGGGTAGAACCAGGCAGAGAATTCCCGGCTAGCAGCTTCCCTGTGGCGGGGAAGTGCAAACGTACACGTTTTCGGCCGAAAACGCGTTTTCTGGCGAAAACGCACACCACGGCTCTTTCTGAGAAAAAGCAAGCACGGAGGACGAGAATCGCTTTTGCCCTGCGTAGTGTTCCGGGCAGCGGGTAGAACCATGCAGAGAATTCCCGGCTAGCAGCTTCCCTGTGGCCGGGAAGTGCAAACGTACACGTTTTCGGCCGAAAATGCGTTTTCCGGCGAAAACGCACACCACGGCTCTTTCTGAGAAAAAGCAAGCACGGAGGACGAGAATCGCTTTTGCCCTGGGTAGCGTTCCGGGCAGCGGGTAGAACCAGGCAGAGAATTCCCGGCTAGCAGCTTCCCTGTGGCCGGGAAGTGCAAACGTACACGTTTTCGGCCGAAAACGCGTTTTCCGGCGAAAACGCACACCACGGCTCTTTCTGAGAAAAAGCAAGCACGGAGGACGAGAATCGCTTTTGCCCTGCGTAGCGTTCCGGGCAGCGGGTAGAACCAGGCAGAGAATTCCCGGCTAGCAGCTTCCCTGTGGCGGGGAAGTGCAAACGTACACGTTTTCGGCCGAAAACGCGTTTTCTGGCGAAAACGCACACCACGGCTCTTTCTGAGAAAAAGCAAGCACGGAGGACGAGAATCGCTTTTCCCTGCGTAGCGTTCCGGGCAGCGGGTAGAACCAGGCAATGAATTCCCGGCTAGCAGCTTCCCTGTGGCGGGGAAGTGCAAACGTACACGTTTTCGGCCGAAAACGCGTTTTCTGGCGAAAACGCACACCACGGCTCTTTCTGAGAAAAAGCAAGCACGGAGGACGAGAATCGCTTTTGCCCTGCGTAGTGTTCCGGGCAGCGGGTAGAACCAGGCAGCGAATTGCGGGTAGCAGCTTCCCTGTGGCCGGGAAGTGCAAACGTACACGTTTTCGGCCGAAAACGCGTTTTCCGGCGAAAACGCACACCACGGCTCTTTCTGAGAAAAAGCAAGCACGGAGGACGAGAATCGATTTTGCCCTGCGTAGCGTTCCGGGCAGCGGGTAGAACCAGGCAGAGAATTCCCGGCTAGCAGCTTCCCTGTGGCGGGGAAGTGCAAACGTACACGTTTTCGCCGAAAACACGTTTTCCGGCGAAAACGCACACCACGGCTCTTTCTGAGAAAAAGCAAGCACGGAGGACGAGAATCGCTTTTGCCCTGCGTAGCGTTCCGGGCAGCGGGTAGAACCAGGCAGAGAATTCCCGGCTAGCAGCTTCCCTGTGGCCGGGAAGTGCAAACGTACACGTTTTCGGCCGAAAACGCGTTTACCGGCGAAAACGCACACCACGGCTCTTTCTGAGAAAAAGCAAGCACGGAGGACGAGAATCGCTTTTGCCCTGCGTAGCGTTCCGGGCAGCGGGTAGAACCAGGCAGCGAATTGCCGGCTAGCAGCTTCCCTGTGGCGGGGAAGTGCAAACGTACACGTTTTCGGCCGAAAACGCGTTTTCCGGCGAAAACGCACACCACGGCTCTTTCTGAGAAAAAGCAAGCACGGAGGACGAGAATCGCTTTTGCCCTGCGTAGCGTTCCGGGCAGCGGGTAGAACCAGGCAGAGAATTCCCGGCTAGCAGCTTCCCTGTGGCCGGGAAGTGCAAACGTACACGTTTTCGGCCGAAAACGCGTTTTCCGGCGAAAACGCACACCACGGCTCTTTCTGAGAAAAAGCAAGCACGGAGGACGAGAATCGCTTTTGCCCTGCGTAGCGTTCTGAGCAGCGGGTAGAAATATGCAGCGAATTGCCGGCTAGCAGCTTCCCTGTGGCCGGGAAGTGCAAACGTACACGTTTTCGGCCGAAAAAGCGTTTTCCGGCGAAAAAGCACACCATGGCTCTTTCTGAGAAAAAGCAAGCACGGAGGACGAGAATCGCTTTTGCCCTGCGTAGCGTTCCGGGCAGCGGGTAGAACCAGGCAGAGAATTCCCGGCTAGCAGCTTCCCTGTGGCCGGGAAGTGCAAACGTACACGTTTTCGGCCGAAAACGCGTTTTCCGGCGAAAACGCACACCACGGCTCTTTCTGAGAAAAAGCAAGCACGGAGGACGAGAATCGCTTTTGCCCTGCGTAGCGTTCCTGGCAGCGGGTAGAACCAGGCAGAGAATTCCCGTCTAGCAGCTTCCCTGTGGCGGGGAAGTGCAAACGTACACGTTTTCGGCCGAAAACGCTTTTTCCGGCGACAAAGCACACCATGGCTCTTTCTGAGAAAAAGCAAGCACGGAGGACGAGAATCGCTTTTGCCCTGCGTAGCGTTCCGGGCAGCGGGTAGAACCAGGCAGAGAATTCCCGGCTATCAGCTTCCCTGTGGCCGGGAAGTGCAAACGTACACGTTTTCGGCCGAAAACGCGTTTTCCGGCGAAAACGCACACCACGGCTCTTTCTGAGAAAAAGCAAGCACGGAGGACGAGAATCGCTTTTGCCCTGCGTAGCGCTCCGGGCAGTGGGTAGAACCAGGCAGAGAATTCCCGGCTAGCAGCTTCCCTGTGGCGGGGAAGTGCAAACGTACACGTTTTCGGCCGAAAACGCGTTTACCGGCGAAAACGCACACCACGACTCTTTCTGAGATAAAGCAAGCACGGAGGACGAGAATCGCTTTTGCCCTGCGTAGCGTTCCGGGCAGCGGGTAGAACCAGGCAGAGAATTCCCGGCTAGCAGCTTCCCTGTGGCGGGGAAGTGCAAACGTACACGTTTTCGGCCGAAAACGCGTTTTCTGGCGAAAACGCACACCACGGCTCTTTCTGAGAAAAAGCAAGCACGGAGGACGAGAATCGCTTTTGCCCTGCGTAGTGTTCCGGGCAGCGGGTAGAACCAGGCAGAGAATTCCCGGCTAGCAGCTTCCCTGTGGCCGGGAAGTGCAAACGTACACGTTTTCGGCCGAAAACGCTTTCTCCGGCGAAAAAGCACACCATGGCTCTTTCTGAGAAAAAGCAAGCACGGAGGACGAGAATCGCTTTTGCCCTGCGTAGCGTTCCGGGCAGCGGGTAGAACCAGGCAGAGAATTCCCGGCTAGCAGCTTCCCTGTGGCGGGGAAGTGCAAACGTACACGTTTTCGGCCGAAAACGCGTTTACCGGCGAAAACGCACACCACGACTCTTTCTGAGATAAAGCAAGCACGGAGGACGAGAATCGCTTTTGCCCTGCGTAGCGTTCCGGGAAGCGGGTAGAACCAGGCAGAGAATTCCCGGCTAGCAGCTTCCCTGTGGCCGGGAAGTGCAAACGTACACGTTTTCGGCCGGAAACGCGTTTTCTGGCGAAAACGCACACCACGGCTCTTTCTGAGAAAAAGCAAGCACGGAGGACGAGAATCGCTTTTGCCCTGCGAAGCGTTCCGGGCAGCGGGTAGAACCAGGCAGAGAATTCCCGGCTAGCAGCTTCCCTGTGGCGGGGAAGTGCAAACGTACACGTTTTCGGCCGAAAACCCGTTTTCTGGCGAAAACGCACACCACGGCTCTTTCTGAGAAAAAGCAAGCACGGAGGACGAGAATCGCTTTTGCCCTGCGTAGCGCTCCGGGCAGCGGGTAGAACCAGGCAGAGAATTCCCGGCTAGCAGCTTCCCTGTGGCGGGGAAGTGCAAACGTACACGTTTTCGGCCAAAAATGCGTTTACCGGCGAAAACGCACACCACGGCTCTTTCTGAGAAAAAGCAAGCACGGAGGACGAGAATCGCTTTTGCCCTGCGTAGCGTTCCGGGCAGCGGGTAGAACCAGGCAGAGAATTCCCGGCTAGCAGCTTCCCTGTGGCGGGGAAGTGCAAACGTACACGTTTTCGGCCGAAAACGCGTTTTCTGGCGAAAACGCACACCACGGCTCTTTCTGAGAAAAAGCAAGCACGGAGGACGAGAATCGCTTTTGCCCTGCGTAGTGTTCCGGGCAGCGGGTAGAACCATGCAGAGAATTCCCGGCTAGCAGCTTCCCTGTGGCCGGGAAGTGCAAACGTACACGTTTTCGGCCGAAAACGCGTTTTCCGGCGAAAACGCACACCACGGCTCTTTCTGAGAAAAAGCAAGCACGGAGGACGAGAATCGCTTTTGCCCTGGGTAGCGTTCCGGGCAGCGGGTAGAACCAGGCAGCGAATTGCCGGCTAGCAGCTTCCCTGTGGCCGGGAAGTGCAAACGTACACGTTTTCGGCCGAAAACGCGTTTTCTGGCGAAAACGCACACCACGGCTCTTTCTGAGAAAAAGCAAGCACGGAGGACGAGAATCGCTTTTCCCTGCGTAGCGTTCCGGGCAGCGGGTAGAACCAGGCAGAGAATTCCCGGCTAGCAGCTTCCCTGTGGCCGGGAAGTGCAAACGTACACGTTTTCGGCCGAAAACGCGTTTTCTGGCGAAAACGTACACCACGGCTCTTTCTGAGAAAAAGCAAGCACGGAGGACGAGAATCGCTTTTGCCCTGCGTAGTGTTCCGGGCAGCGGGTAGAACCAGGCAGCGAATTGCGGGTAGCAGCTTCCCTGTGGCCGGGAAGTGCAAACGTACACGTTTTCGGCCGGAAACGCGTTTTCCGGCGAAAACGCACACCACGGCTCTTTCTGAGAAAAAGCAAGCACGGAGGACGAGAATCGCTTTTGCCCTGCGTAGCGTTCCTGGCAGCGGGTAGAACCAGGCAGAGAATTCCCGTCTAGCAGCTTCCCTGTGGCGGGGAAGTGCAAACGTACACGTTTTCGGCCGAAAACGCTTTTTCCGGCGACAAAGCACACCATGGCTCTTTCTGAGAAAAAGCAAGCACGGAGGACGAGAATCGCTTTTGCCCTGCGTAGCGTTCCGGGCAGCGGGTAGAACCAGGCAGAGAATTCCCGGCTAGCAGCTTCCCTGTGGCCGGGAAGTGCAAACGTACACGTTTTCGGCCGAAAACGCGTTTACCGGCGAAAACGCACACCACGGCTCTTTCTGAGAAAAAGCAAGCACGGAGGACGAGAATCGCTTTTGCCCTGCGTAGCGTTCCGGGCAGCGGGTAGAACCAGGCAGCGAATTCCCTGCTATCAGCTTCCCTGTGGCGGGGAAGTGCAAACGTACACGTTTTCGGCCGAAAACACGTTTTCCGGCGAAAACGCACACCACGGCTCTTTCTGAGAAAAAGCAAGCACGGAGGACGAGAATCGCTTTTGCCCTGCGTAGCGTTCCGGGCAGCGGGTAGAACCAGGCAGAGAATTCCCGGCTAGCAGCTTCCCTGTGGCGGGGAAGTGCAAACGTACACGTTTTCGGCCGAAAACGCGTTTTCCGGCGAAAACGCACACCACGGCTCTTTCTGAGAAAAAGCAAGCACGGAGGACGAGAATCGCTTTTGCCCTGCGTAGCGTTCTGAGCAGCGGGTAGAAATATGCAGCGAATTGCCGGCTAGCAGCTTCCCTGTGGCCGGGAAGTGCAAACGTACACGTTTTCGGCCGAAAAAGCGTTTTCCGGCGAAAAAGCACACCATGGCTCTTTCTGAGAAAAAGCAAGCACGGAGGACGAGAATCGCTTTTGCCCTGCGTAGCGTTCCGGGCAGCGGGTAGAACCAGGCAGAGAATTCCCGGCTAGCAGCTTCCCTGTGGCCGGGAAGAGCAAACGTACACGTTTTCGGCCGAAAACGCGTTTTCCGGCGAAAACGCACACCACGGCTCTTTCTGAGAAAAAGCAAGCACGGAGGACGAGAATCGCTTTTGCCCTGCGTAGCGTTCCGGGCAGCGGGTAGAACCAGGCAGAGAATTCCCGGCTAGCAGCTTCCCTGTGGCGGGGAAGTGCAAACGTACACGTTTTCGGCCGAAAACGCGTTTTCTGGCGAAAACGCACACCACGGCTCTTTCTGAGAAAAAGCAAGCACGGAGGACGAGAATCGCTTTTCCCCGCGTAGCGTTCCGGGCAGCGGGTAGAACCAGGCAGAGAATTCCCGGCTAGCAGCTTCCCTGTGGCCGGGAAGTGCAAACGTACACGTTTTCGGCCGAAAACGCGTTTTCTGGCGAAAACGCACACCACGGCTCTTTCTGAGAAAAAGCAAGCACGGAGGACGAGAATCGCTTTTGCCCTGCGTAGTGTTCCGGGCAGCGGGTAGAACCAGGCAGCGAATTGCGGGTAGCAGCTTCCCTGTGGCCGGGAAGTGCAAACGTACACGTTTTCGGCCGAAAACGCGTTTTCCGGCGAAAACGCACACCACGGCTCTTTCTGAGAAAAAGCAAGCACGGAGGACGAGAATCGCTTTTGCCCTGCGTAGCGTTCCGGGCAGCGGGTAGAACCAGGCAGAGAATTCCCGGCTAGCAGCTTCCCTGTGGCGGGGAAGTGCAAACGTACACGTTTTCGCCGAAAACACGTTTTCCGGCGAAAACGCACACCACGGCTCTTTCTGAGAAAAAGCAAGCACGGAGGACGAGAATCGCTTTTGCCCTGCGTAGCGTTCCGGGCAGCGGGTAGAACCAGGCAGAGAATTCCCGGCTAGCAGCTTCCCTGTGGCCGGGAAGTGCAAACGTACACGTTTTCGGCCGAAAACGCGTTTACCGGCGAAAACGCACACCACGGCTCTTTCTGAGAAAAAGCAAGCACGGAGGACGAGAATCGCTTTTGCCCTGCGTAGCGTTCCGGGCAGCGGGTAGAACCAGGCAGCGAATTGCCGGCTAGCAGCTTCCCTGTGGCGGGGAAGTGCAAACGTACACGTTTTCGGCCGAAAACACGTTTTCCGGCGAAAACGCACACCACGGCTCTTTCTGAGAAAAAGCAAGCACGGAGGACGAGAATCGCTTTTGCCCTGCGTAGCGTTCCGGGCAGCGGGTAGAACCAGGCAGAGAATTCCCGGCTAGCAGCTTCCCTGTGGCCGGGAAGTGCAAACGTACACGTTTTCGGCCGAAAACGCGTTTTCCGGCGAAAACGCACACCACGGCTCTTTCTGAGAAAAAGCAAGCACGGAGGACGAGAATCGCTTTTGCCCTGCGTAGCGTTCTGAGCAGCGGGTAGAAATATGCAGCGAATTGCCGGCTAGCAGCTTCCCTGTGGCCGGGAAGTGCAAACGTACACGTTTTCGGCCGAAAAAGCGTTTTCCGGCGAAAAAGCACACCATGGCTCTTTCTGAGAAAAAGCAAGCACGGAGGACGAGAATCGCTTTTGCCCTGCGTAGCGTTCCGGGCAGCGGGTAGAACCAGGCAGAGAATTCCCGGCTAGCAGCTTCCCTGTGGCCGGGAAGAGCAAACGTACACGTTTTCGGCCGAAAACGCGTTTTCCGGCGAAAACGCACACCACGGCTCTTTCTGAGAAAAAGCAAGCACGGAGGACGAGAATCGCTTTTGCCCTGCGAAGCGCTCCGGGCAGCGGGTAGAACCAGGCAGAGAATTCCCGGCTAGCAGCTTCCCTGTGGCGGGGAAGTGCAAACGTACACGTTTTCGGCCGAAAACGCGTTTTCCGGCGAAAACGCACACCACGGCTCTTTCTGAGAAAAAGCAAGCACGGAGGACGAGAATCGCTTTTGCCCTGCGTAGCGTTCCGGGCAGCGGGTAGAACCAGGCAGAGAATTCCCGGCTAGCAGCTTCCCTGTGGCGGGGAAGTGCAAACGTACACGTTTTCGGCCGAAAACGCGTTTTCCGGCGAAAACGCACACCACGGCTCTTTCTGAGAAAAAGCAAGCACGGAGGACGAGAATCGCTTTTGCCCTGCATAGTGTTCCGGGCAGCGGGTAGAACCAGGCAGAGAATTCCCGGCTAGCAGCTTCCCTGTGGCGGGGAAGTGCAAACGTACACGTTTTCGGCCGAAAACGCGTTTTACGGCGAAAACGCACACCACGGCTCTTTCTGAGAAAAAGCAAGCACGGAGGACGAGAATCGCTTTTGCCCTGCGTAGCGTTCCGGGCAGCGGGTAGAACCAGGCAGAGAATTCCCGGCTAGCAGCTTCCCTGTGGCGAGGAAGTGCAAACGTACACGTTTTCGGCCGAAAACGCGTTTTCCGGCGAAAACGCACACCACGGCTCTTTCTGAGAAAAAGCAAGCACGGAGGACGAGAATCGCTTTTGCCCTGCGTAGCGTTCCGGGCAGCGGGTAGAACCAGGCAGAGAATTCCCGGCTAGCAGCTTCCCTGTGGCTGGGAAGTGCAAACGTACACGTTTTCGGCCGAAAACGCGTTTTCCGGCGAAAACGCACACCACGGCTCTTTCTGAGAAAAAGCAAGCACGGAGGACGAGAACCGCTTTTGCCCTGCGTAGCGTTCCGGGCAGCGGGTAGAACCAGGCAGAGAATTCCCGGCTAGCAGCTTCGCTGTGGCCGGGAAGAGCAAACGTACACGTTTTCGGCCGAAAACGCGTTTTGCGGCGAAAACGCACACCACGGCTCTTTCTGAGAAAAAGCAAGCACGGAGGACGAGAATCGCTTTTGCCCTGCGTAGCGTTCCCGGCAGCGGGTAGAAATAGGCAGCGAATTCCCGGCTAGCAGCTTCCCTGTGGCGGGGAAGTGCAAACGTACACGTTTTCGGCCGAAAACGCGTTTTCCGGCGAAAACGCACACCACGGCTCTTTCTGAGAAAAAGCAAGCACGGAGGACGAGAATCGCTTTTGCCCTGCGTAGCGTTCCGGGCCGCGGGTAGAATCAGGCAGCGAATTCCCTGCTAGCAGCTTCCCTGTGGCGGGGAAGTGCAAACGTACACGTTTTCGGCCGAAAACGCTTTTTCCGGCGAAAACGCACACCACGGCTCTTTCTGAGAAAAAGCAAGCACGGAGGACGAGAATCGCTTTTGCCCTGCGTAGCGTTCCGGGCAGCGGGTAGAACCAGGCAGAGAATTCCCGGCTAGCAGCTTCCCTGTGGCCGGGAAGTGCAAACGTACACGTTTTCGGCCGAAAACGCGTTTTCTGGCGAAAACGCGCACCACGGCTCTTTCTGAGAAAAAGCAAGCACGGAGGACGAGAATCGCTTTTGCCCTGCGTAGCGTTCCGGGCAGCGGGTAGAACCAGGCAGAGAATTCCCGGCTAGCAGCTTCCCTGTGGCCGGGAAGTGCAAACGTACACGTTTTCGGCCGAAAACGCGTTTTCTGGCGAAAACGCGCACCACGGCTCTTTCTGAGAAAAAGCAAGCACGGAGGACGAGAATCGCTTTTGCCCTGCGTAGCGTTCCGGGCAGCGGGTAGAACCAGGCAGAGAATTCCCGGCTAGCAGCTTCCCTGTGGCCGGGAAGTGCAAACGTACACGTTTTCGGCCGAAAACACGTTTTCCCGCGAAAACGCACAGCACGGCTCTTTCTGAGAAAAAGCAAGCACGGAGGACGAGAATCGCTTTTGCCCTGCGTAGCGTTCCGGGCAGCGGGTAGAACCAGGCAGCGAATTCCCTGCTATCAGCTTCCCTGTGGCCGGGAAGTGCAAACGTACACGTTTTCGGCCGAAAACACGTTTTCCGGCGAAAACGCACACCACGGCTCTTTCTGAGATAAAGCAAGCACGGAGGACGAGAATCGCTTTTGCCCTGCGTAGCGTTCCGGGCAGCGGGTAGAACCAGGCAGAGAATTCCCGGCTAGCAGCTTCCCTGTGGCCGGGAAGTGCAAACGTACACGTTTTCGGCCGAAAACGCGTTTTCTGGCGAAAACGCGCACCACGGCTCTTTCTGAGAAAAAGCAAGCACGGAGGACGAGAATCGCTTTTGCCCTGCGTAGCGTTCCGGGCAGCGGGTAGAACCAGGCAGAGAATTCCCGGCTAGCAGCTTCCCTGTGGCCGGGAAGTGCAAACGTACACGTTTTCGGCCGAAAACACGTTTTCCCGCGAAAACGCACACCACGGCTCTTTCTGAGAAAAAGCAAGCACGGAGGACGAGAATCGCTTTTGCCCTGCGTAGCGTTCCGGGCAGCGGGTAGAACCAGGCAGCGAATTCCCTGCTATCAGCTTCCCTGTGGCCGGGAAGTGCAAACGTACACGTTTTCGGCCGAAAACACGTTTTCCGGCGAAAACGCACACCACGGCTCTTTCTGAGAAAAAGCAAGCACGGAGGACGAGAATCGCTTTTGCCCTGCGTAGCGTTCCGGGCAGCGGGTAGAACCAGGCAGAGAATTCCCGGCTAGCAGCTTCCCTGTGGCGGGGAAGTGCAAACGTACACGTTTTCGGCCGAAAACGCGATTTCCGGCGAAAACGCACACCACGGCTCTTTCTGAGAAAAGCAAGCACGGAGGACGAGAATCGCTTTTGCCCTGCATAGTGTTCCGGGCAGCGGGTAGAACCAGGCAGAGAATTCCCGGCTAGCAGCTTCCCTGTGGCCGGGAAGAGCAAACGTACACGTTTTCGGCCGAAAACGCGTTTTCCGGCGAAAACGCACACCACGGCTCTTTCTGAGAAAAAGCAAGCACGGAGGACGAGAATCGCTTTTGCCCTGCGTAGCGTTCCCGGCAGCGGGTAGAACCAGGCAGAGAATTCCCGGCTAGTAGCTTCCCTGTGGCCGGGAAGTGCAAACGTACACGTTTTCGGCCGAAAACGCGTTTTCCGGCGAAAACGCACACCACGGCTCTTTCTGAGAAAAAGCAAGCACGGAGGACGAGAATCGCTTTTGCCCTGCGTAGCGTTCCGGGCAGCGGGTAGAACCAGGCAGAGAATTCCCGGCTAGCAGCTTCCCTGTGGCCGGGAAGTGCAAACGTACACGTTTTCGGCCGAAAACGCGTTTTCCCGCGAAAACGCACACCACGGCTCTTTCTGAGAAAAAGCAAGCACGGAGGACGAGAATCGCTTTTGCCCTGCGTAGCGTTCCGGGCAGCGGGTAGAACCAGGCAGAGAATTCCCGGCTAGCAGCTTCCCTGTGGCGGGGAAGTGCAAACGTACACGTTTTCGGCCGAAAACGCGTTTTCCGGCGAAAACGCACACCACGGCTCTTTCTGAGAAAAAGCAAGCACGGAGGACGAGAATCGCTTTTGCCCTGCGTAGCGTTCCGGGCAGCGGGTAGAACGAGGCAGAGAATTCCCGGCTAGCAGCTTCCCTGTGGCGGGGAAGTGCAAACGTACACGTTTTCGGCCGAAAACGCTTTTTCCGGCGAAAAAGCACACCATGGCTCTTTCTGAGAAAAAGCAAGCACGGAGGACGAGAATCGCTTTTGCCCTGCGTAGCGTTCCGGGCAGCGGGTAGAACCAGGCAGCGAATTCCCTGCTATCAGCTTCCCTGTGGCGGGGAAGTGCAAACGTACACGTTTTCGGCCGAAAACGCGTTTTCCGGCGAAAACGCACACCACGGCTCTTTCTGAGAAAAAGCAAGCACGGAGGATGAGAATCGCTTTTGCCCTGCATAGTGTTCCGGGCAGCGGGTAGAACCAGGCAGAGAATTCCCGTCTAGCAGCTTCCCTGTGGCGGGGAAGTACAAACGGACACGTTTTCGGCCGAAAACGCGTTTTCCGGCGAAAACGCACACCACGGCTCTTTCTGAGAAAAAGCAAGCACGGAGGACGAGAACCGCTTTTGCCCTGCGTAGCGTTCCGGGCAGCGGGTAGAACCAGGCAGTGAATTCCCGGCTAGCAGCTTCCCTGTGGCCGGGAAGAGCAAACGTACACGTTTTCGGCCGAAAACGCGTTTTCCGGCGAAAACGCACACCACGGCTCTTTCTGAGAAAAAGCAAGCACGGAGGACGAGAATCACTTTTGCCCTGCGTAGCGTTCCGGGCAGCGGGTAGAACCAGGCAGAGAATTCCCGGCTAGCAGCTTCCCTGTGGCCGGGAAGTGCAAACGTACACGTTTTCGGCCGAAAACGCGTTTTGCGGCGAAAACGCACACCACGGCTCTTTCTGAGAAAAAGCAAGCACGGAGGACGAGAATCGATTTTGCCCTGCGTAGCGTTCCGGGCAGCGGGTAGAACCATGCAGCGAATTCCCTGCTAGCAGCTTCCCTGTGGCGGGGAAGTGCAAACGTACACGTTTTCGGCCGAAAACGCGTTTTGCGGCGAAAACGCACACCACGGCTCTTTCTGAGAAAAAGCAAGCACGGAGGACGAGAATCGCTTTTGCCCTGCGTAGCGTTCCGGGCAGCGGGTAGAATCAGGCAGCGAATTCCCTGCTAGCAGCTTCCCTGTGGCGGGGAAGTGCAAACATACACGTTTTCGGCCGAAAAAGTGTTTTCCGGCGAAAACGCACACCACGGCTCTTTCTGAGAAAAAGCAAGCACGGAGGACGAGAATCGCTTTTGCCCTGCGTAGCGTTCCGGGCAGCGGGTAGAACCAGGCAGCGAATTGCCGGCTAGCAGCTTCCCTGTGGCGGGGAAGTGCAAACGTACACGTTTTCGGCCGAAAACACGTTTTCCGGCGAAAACGCACACCACGGCTCTTTCTGAGAAAAAGCAAGCACGGAGGACGAGAATCGCTTTTGCTCTGCGTAGCGTTCCGGGCAGCGGGTAGAACCAGGCAGAGAATTCCCGGCTAGCAGCTTCCCTGTGGCGGGGAAGTGCAAACGTACACGTTTTCGGCCGAAAACGCGTTTTCCCGCGAAAACGCACACCACGGCTCTTTCTGAGAAAAAGCAAGCACGGAGGACGAGAATCGCTTTTGCCCTGCGTAGCGTTCCGGGCAGCGGGTAGAACCAGGCAGAGAATTCCCGTCTAGCAGCTTCCCTGTGGCCGGGAAGTGCAAACGTACACGTTTTCGGCCGAAAACGCGTTTTCCGGCGAAAACGCACACCACGGCTCTTTCTGAGAAAAAGCAAGCACGGAGGACGAGAATCGCTTTTGCCCTGCGAAGCGTTCCGGGCAGCGGGAAGAACCAGGCAGAGAATTCCCGGCTAGCAGCTTCCCTGTGGCCGGGAAGTGCAAACGTACACGTTTTCGGCCGAAAACGCGTTTTCCGGCGAAAACGCACACCACGGCTCTTTCTGAGAAAAAGCAAGCACGGAGGACGAGAATCGCTTTTGCCCTGCGTAGCGTTCCGGGCAGCGGGTAGAACCAGGCAGAGAATTCCCGGCTAGGAGCTTCCCTGTGGCGGGGAACTGCAAACGTAAACGTTTTAGGTCGAAAACGCGTTTTCCGGCGAAAACGCACACCACGGCTCTTTCTGAGAAAAAGCAAGCACGGAGGACGAGAATCGCTTTTGCCCTGCGAAGCGTTCTGGGCAGCGGGTAGAAATAGGCAGCGAATTCCCGGCTAGCAGCTTCCCTGTGGCCGGGAAGTGCAAACGTACACGTTTCCGGCCGAAAACGCGTTTTCTGGAGAAAAAGCACACCATGGCTCTTTCTGAGAAAAAGCAAGCACGGAGGACGAGAACCGCTTTTGCCCTGCGTAGCGTTCCGGGCAGCGGGTAGAACCAGGCAGAGAATTCCCGGCTAGCAGCTTCCCTGTGGCCGGGAAGAGCAAACGTACACGTTTTCGGCCGAAAACGCGTTTTACGGCGAAAACGCACACCACGGCTCTTTCTGAGAAAAAGCAAGCACGGAGGACGAGAATCGCTTTTGCCCTGCTTAGCGTTCCGGGCAGCGGGTAGAACCAGGCAGAGAATTCCCGGCTAGCAGCTTCCCTGTGGCCGGGAAGTGCAAACGTACACGTTTTCGGCCGAAAACGCGTTTTCCGGCGAAAACGCACACCACGGCTCTTTCTGAGAAAAAGCAAGCACGGAGGACGAGAATCGCTTTTGCCCTGCGTAGCGTTCCGGGCAGCGGGTAGAAATAGGCAGCGAATTCCCGGCTAGCAGCTTCCCTGTGGCGGGGAAGTGCAAACGTACACGTTTTCGGCCGAAAACGCGTTTTCCCGCGAAAACGCACACCACGGCTCTTTCTGAGAAAAAGCAAGCACGGAGGACGAGAATCGCTTTTGCCCTGCGTAGCGTTCCGGGCAGCGGGTAGAACCAGGCAGCGAATTCCCTGCTAGCAGCTTCCCTGTGGCGGGGAAGTGCAAACGTACACGTTTTCGGCCGAAAACGCGTTTTCCGGCGAAAACGCACACCACGGCTCTTTCTGAGAAAAAGCAAGCACGGAGGACGAGAATCGCTTTTGCCCTGCGTAGCGTTCCGGGCAGCGGGTAGAACCAGGCAGTGAATTCCCGGCTAGCAGCTTCCCTGTGGCCGGGAAGTGCAAACGTACACGTTTTCGGCCGAAAACGCGTTTTCCGGCGAAAACGCACACCACGGCTCTTTCTGAGAAAAAGCAAGCACGGAGGACGAGAATCGCTTTTGCCCTGCGTAGCGTTCCGAGCAGCGGGTAGAAATAGGCAGCGAATTCCCGGCTAGCAGCTTCCCTGTGGCGGGGAAGTGCAAACGTACACGTTTTCGGCCGAAAACGCGTTTTCCCGCGAAAACGCACACCACGGCTCTTTCTGAGAAAAAGCAAGCACGGAGGACGAGAATCGCTTTTGCCCTGCGTAGCGTTCCGGGCAGCGGGTAGAACCAGGCAGAGAATTCCCGGCTAGCAGCTTCCCTGTGGCGGGGAAGTGCAAACGTACACGTTTTCGGCCGAAAGCGCGTTTTCCGGCGAAAACGCACACCACGGCTCTTTCTGAGAAAAAGCAAGCACGGAGGACGAGAATCGCTTTTGCCCTGCGTAGCGTTGCGGGCAGCGGGTAGAACCAGGCAGAGAATTCCCGGCTAGCAGCTTCCCTGTGGCCGGGAAGTGCAAACGTACACGTTTTCGGCCGAAAACGCGTTTTCCCGCGAAAACGCACACCACGGCTCTTTCTGAGAAAAAGCAAGCACGGAGGACGAGAATCGCTTTTGCCCTGCGTAGCGTTCCGGGCAGCGGGTAGAACCAGGCAGAGAATTCCCGGCTAGCAGCTTCCCTGTGGCGGGGAAGTGCAAACGTACACGTTTTCGGCCGAAAACGCGTTTTCCGGCGAAAACGCACACCACGGCTCTTTCTGAGAAAAAGCAAGCACGGAGGACGAGAATCGCTTTTGCCCTGCGTAGCGTTCCGGGCAGCGGGTAGAACGAGGCAGAGAATTCCCGGCTAGCAGCTTCCCTGTGGCGGGGAAGTGCAAACGTACACGTTTTCGGCCGAAAACGCTTTTTCCGGCGAAAAAGCACACCATGGCTCTTTCTGAGAAAAAGCAAGCACGGAGGACGAGAATCGCTTTTGCCCTGCGTAGCGTTCCGGGCAGCGGGTAGAACCAGGCAGCGAATTCCCTGCTATCAGCTTCCCTGTGGCGGGGAAGTGCAAACGTACACGTTTTCGGCCGAAAACGCGTTTTCCGGCGAAAACGCACACCACGGCTCTTTCTGAGAAAAAGCAAGCACGGAGGATGAGAATCGCTTTTGCCCTGCATAGTGTTCCGGGCAGCGGGTAGAACCAGGCAGAGAATTCCCGTCTAGCAGCTTCCCTGTGGCGGGGAAGTGCAAACGTACACGTTTTCGGCCGAAAACGCGTTTTCCGGCGAAAACGCACACCACGGCTCTTTCTGAGAAAAAGCAAGCACGGAGGACGAGAACCGCTTTTGCCCTGCGTAGCGTTCCGGGCAGCGGGTAGAACCAGGCAGTGAATTCCCGGCTAGCAGCTTCCCTGTGGCCGGGAAGAGCAAACGTACACGTTTTCGGCCGAAAACGCGTTTTCCGGCGAAAACGCACACCACGGCTCTTTCTGAGAAAAAGCAAGCACGGAGGACGAGAATCACTTTTGCCCTGCGTAGCGTTCCGGGCAGCGGGTAGAACCAGGCAGAGAATTCCCGGCTAGCAGCTTCCCTGTGGCCGGGAAGTGCAAACGTACACGTTTTCGGCCGAAAACGCGTTTTGCGGCGAAAACGCACACCACGGCTCTTTCTGAGAAAAAGCAAGCACGGAGGACGAGAATCGATTTTGCCCTGCGTAGCGTTCCGGGCAGCGGGTAGAACCATGCAGCGAATTCCCTGCTAGCAGCTTCCCTGTGGCGGGGAAGTGCAAACGTACACGTTTTCGGCCGAAAACGCGTTTTGCGGCGAAAACGCACACCACGGCTCTTTCTGAGAAAAAGCAAGCACGGAGGACGAGAATCGCTTTTGCCCTGCGTAGCGTTCCGGGCAGCGGGTAGAATCAGGCAGCGAATTCCCTGCTAGCAGCTTCCCTGTGGCGGGGAAGTGCAAACATACACGTTTTCGGCCGAAAAAGTGTTTTCCGGCGAAAACGCACACCACGGCTCTTTCTGAGAAAAAGCAAGCACGGAGGACGAGAATCGCTTTTGCCCTGCGTAGCGTTCCGGGCAGCGGGTAGAACCAGGCAGCGAATTGCCGGCTAGCAGCTTCCCTGTGGCGGGGAAGTGCAAACGTACACGTTTTCGGCCGAAAACACGTTTTCCGGCGAAAACGCACACCACGGCTCTTTCTGAGAAAAAGCAAGCACGGAGGACGAGAATCGCTTTTGCTCTGCGTAGCGTTCCGGGCAGCGGGTAGAACCAGGCAGAGAATTCCCGGCTAGCAGCTTCCCTGTGGCGGGGAAGTGCAAACGTACACGTTTTCGGCCGAAAACGCGTTTTCCCGCGAAAACGCACACCACGGCTCTTTCTGAGAAAAAGCAAGCACGGAGGACGAGAATCGCTTTTGCCCTGCGTAGCGTTCCGGGCAGCGGGTAGAACCAGGCAGAGAATTCCCGTCTAGCAGCTTCCCTGTGGCCGGGAAGTGCAAACGTACACGTTTTCGGCCGAAAACGCGTTTTCCGGCGAAAACGCACACCACGGCTCTTTCTGAGAAAAAGCAAGCACGGAGGACGAGAATCGCTTTTGCCCTGCGAAGCGTTCCGGGCAGCGGGAAGAACCAGGCAGAGAATTCCCGGCTAGCAGCTTCCCTGTGGCCGGGAAGTGCAAACGTACACGTTTTCGGCCGAAAACGCGTTTTCCGGCGAAAACGCACACCACGGCTCTTTCTGAGAAAAAGCAAGCACGGAGGACGAGAATCGCTTTTGCCCTGCGTAGCGTTCCGGGCAGCGGGTAGAACCAGGCAGAGAATTCCCGGCTAGGAGCTTCCCTGTGGCGGGGAACTGCAAACGTAAACGTTTTAGGTCGAAAACGCGTTTTCCGGCGAAAACGCACACCACGGCTCTTTCTGAGAAAAAGCAAGCACGGAGGACGAGAATCGCTTTTGCCCTGCGAAGCGTTCTGGGCAGCGGGTAGAAATAGGCAGCGAATTCCCGGCTAGCAGCTTCCCTGTGGCCGGGAAGTGCAAACGTACACGTTTCCGGCCGAAAACGCGTTTTCTGGAGAAAAAGCACACCATGGCTCTTTCTGAGAAAAAGCAAGCACGGAGGACGAGAACCGCTTTTGCCCTGCGTAGCGTTCCGGGCAGCGGGTAGAACCAGGCAGAGAATTCCCGGCTAGCAGCTTCCCTGTGGCCGGGAAGAGCAAACGTACACGTTTTCGGCCGAAAACGCGTTTTACGGCGAAAACGCACACCACGGCTCTTTCTGAGAAAAAGCAAGCACGGAGGACGAGAATCGCTTTTGCCCTGCTTAGCGTTCCGGGCAGCGGGTAGAACCAGGCAGAGAATTCCCGGCTAGCAGCTTCCCTGTGGCCGGGAAGTGCAAACGTACACGTTTTCGGCCGAAAACGCGTTTTCCGGCGAAAACGCACACCACGGCTCTTTCTGAGAAAAAGCAAGCACGGAGGACGAGAATCGCTTTTGCCCTGCGTAGCGTTCCGGGCAGCGGGTAGAAATAGGCAGCGAATTCCCGGCTAGCAGCTTCCCTGTGGCGGGGAAGTGCAAACGTACACGTTTTCGGCCGAAAACGCGTTTTCCCGCGAAAACGCACACCACGGCTCTTTCTGAGAAAAAGCAAGCACGGAGGACGAGAATCGCTTTTGCCCTGCGTAGCGTTCCGGGCAGCGGGTAGAACCAGGCAGCGAATTCCCTGCTAGCAGCTTCCCTGTGGCGGGGAAGTGCAAACGTACACGTTTTCGGCCGAAAACGCGTTTTCCGGCGAAAACGCACACCACGGCTCTTTCTGAGAAAAAGCAAGCACGGAGGACGAGAATCGCTTTTGCCCTGCGTAGCGTTCCGGGCAGCGGGTAGAACCAGGCAGTGAATTCCCGGCTAGCAGCTTCCCTGTGGCCGGGAAGTGCAAACGTACACGTTTTCGGCCGAAAACGCGTTTTCCGGCGAAAACGCACACCACGGCTCTTTCTGAGAAAAAGCAAGCACGGAGGACGAGAATCGCTTTTGCCCTGCGTAGCGTTCCGAGCAGCGGGTAGAAATAGGCAGCGAATTCCCGGCTAGCAGCTTCCCTGTGGCCGGGAAGTGCAAACGTACACGTTTTCGGCCGAAAACGCGTTTTCCCGCGAAAACGCACACCACGGCTCTTTCTGAGAAAAAGCAAGCACGGAGGACGAGAATCGCTTTTGCCCTGCGTAGCGTTCCGGGCAGCGGGTAGAACCAGGCAGAGAATTCCCGACTAGCAGCTTCCCTGTGGCGGGGAAGTGCAAACGTACACGTTTTCGGCCGAAAGCGCGTTTTCCGGCGAAAACGCACACCACGGCTCTTTCTGAGAAAAAGCAAGCACGGAGGACGAGAATCGCTTTTGCCCTGCGTAGCGTTGCGGGCAGCGGGTAGAACCAGGCAGAGAATTCCCGGCTAGCAGCTTCCCTGTGGCGGGGAAGTGCAAACGTACACGTTTTCGGCCGAAAACGCGTTTTCCGGCGAAAACGGACACCACGGCTCTTTCTGAGAAAAAGCAAGCACGGAGGAAGAGAATCGCTTTTGCCCTGCGTAGCGTTCCGGGCAGCGGGTAGAACCAGGCAGAGAATTCCAGGCTAGCAGCTTCCCTGTGGCTGGGAAGTGCAAACGTACACGTTTTCGGCCGAAAACGCGTTTTCCGGCGAAAACGCACACCACGGCTCTTTCTGAGAAAAAGCAAGCACGGAGGACGAGAACCGCTTTTGCCCTGCGTAGCGTTCCGGGCAGCGGGTAGAACCAGGCAGAGAATTCCCGGCTAGCAGCTTCCCTGTGGCCGGGAAGAGCAAACGTACACGTTTTCGGCCGAAAACGCGTTTTCCGGCGAAAACGCACACCACGGCTCTTTCTGAGAAAAAGCAAGCACGGAGGACGAGAATCGCTTTTGCCCTGCTTAGCGTTCCGGGCAGCGGGTAGAACCAGGCAGAGAATTCCCGGCTAGCAGCTTCCCTGTGGCCGGGAAGTGCAAACGTACACGTTTTCGGCCGAAAACGCGTTTAGCGGCGAAAACGCACACCACGGCTCTTTCTGAGAAAAAGCAAGCACGGAGGACGAGAATCGCTTTTGCCCTGCGTAGCGTTCCGGGCAGCGGGTAGAACCAGGCAGAGAATTCCCGTCTAGCAGCTTCCCTGTGGCCGGGAAGTGCAAACGTACACGTTTTCGGCCGAAAACGCGTTTTCGGCGAAAACGCACACCACGGCTCTTTCTGAGAAAAAGCAAGCACGGAGGACGAAAATCGCTTTTGCCCTGCATAGTGTTCCGGGCAGCGGGTAGAACCAGGCAGAGAATTCCCGGCTAGCAGCTTCCCTGTGGCGGGGAAGTGCAAACGTACACGTTTTCGGCCGAAAACGCGTTTTCCGGCGAAAACGCACACCACGGCTCTTTCTGAGAAAAAGCAAGCACGGAGGACGAGAATCGCTTTTGCCCTGCATAGTGTTCCGGGCAGCGGGTAGAACCAGGCAGAGAATTCCCGTCTAGCAGCTTCCCTGTGGCGGGGAAGTGCAAACGTACACGTTTTCGGCCGAAAACGCGTTTTACGGCGAAAACGCACACCACGGCTCTTTCTGAGAAAAAGCAAGCACGGAGGACGAGAATCGCTTTTGCCCTGCGTAGCGTTCCGGGCAGCGGGTAGAACCAGGCAGAGAATTCCCGTCTAGCAGCTTCCCTGTGGCCGGGAAGTGCAAACGTACACGTTTTCGGCCGAAAACGCGTTTTCCGGCGAAAACGCACACCACGGCTCTTTCTGAGAAAAAGCAAGCACGGAGGACGAGAATCGCTTTTGCCCTGCGTAGCGTTCCGGGCAGCGGGTAGAACCAGGCAGAGAATTCCCGGCTAGCAGCTTCCCTGTGGCCGGGAAGTGCAAACGTACACGTTTTCGGCCGAAAACGCGTTTACCGGCGAAAACGCACACCACGGATCTTTCTGAGAAAAAGCAAGCACGGAAGACGAGAATCGATTTTGCCCTGCGTAGCGTTCCGGGCAGCGGGTAGAACCAGGCAGCGAATTCACTGCTAGCAGCTTCCCTGTGGCGGGGAAGTGCAAACGTACACGTTTTCGGCCGAAAACGCGTTTTCCGGCGAAAACGCACACCACGGCTTTTTCTGAGAAAAAGCAAGCACGGAGGACGAGAATCGCTTTTGCCCTGCGTAGCGTTCCGGGCAGCGGGTAGAATCAGGCAGCGAATTCCCTGCTAGCAGCTTCCCTGTGGCGGGGAAGTGCAAACGTACACGTTTTCGGCCGAAAACGCGTTTTCCGGCGAAAACGCACACCACGGCTCTTTCTGAGAAAAAGCAAGCACGGAGGACGAGAATCGCTTTTGCCCTGCGTAGCGTTCCGGGCAGCGGGTAGAACCAGGCAGAGAATTCCCGGCTAGCAGCTTCCCTGTGGCGGGGAAGTGCAAACGTACACGTTTTCGGCCGAAAACGCGTTTTCCGGCGAAAACGCACACCACGGCTCTTTCTGAGAAAAAGCAAGCACGGAGGACGAGAATCGCTTTTGCCCTGCGTAGCGTTCCGGGCAGCGGGTAGAACCAGGCAGAGAATTCCCGGCTAGCAGCTTCCCTGTGGCGGGGAAGTGCAAACGTACACGTTTTCGGCCGAAAACGCTTTTTCCGGCGAAAAAGCACACCATGGCTCTTTCTGAGAAAAAGCAAGCACGGAGGACGAGAACCGCTTTTGCCCTGCGTAGCGTTCCGGGCAGCGGGTAGAACCAGGCAGCGAATTCCCTGCTATCAGCTTCCCTGTGGCGGGGAAGTGCAAACGTACACGTTTTCGGCCGAAAACGCGTTTTCCGGCGAAAACGCACACCACGGCTCTTTCTGAGAAAAAGCAAGCACGGAGGATGAGAATCGCTTTTGCCCTGCATAGTGTTCCGGGCAGCGGGTAGAACCAGGCAGAGAATTCCCGTCTAGCAGCTTCCCTGTGGCGGGGAAGTGCAAACGTACACGTTTTCGGCCGAAAACGCGTTTTCCGGCGAAAACGCACACCACGGCTCTTTCTGAGAAAAAGCAAGCACGGAGGACGAGAACCGCTTTTGCCCTGCGTAGCGTTCCGGGCAGCGGGTAGAACCAGGCAGTGAATTCCCGGCTAGCAGCTTCCCTGTGGCCGGGAAGAGCAAACGTACACGTTTTCGGCCGAAAACGCGTTTTCCGGCGAAAACGCACACCACGGCTCTTTCTGAGAAAAAGCAAGCACGGAGGACGAGAATCACTTTTGCCCTGCGTAGCGTTCCGGGCAGCGGGTAGAACCAGGCAGAGAATTCCCGGCTAGCAGCTTCCCTGTGGCCGGGAAGTGCAAACGTACACGTTTTCGGCCGAAAACGCGTTTTGCGGCGAAAACGCACACCACGGCTCTTTCTGAGAAAAAGCAAGCACGGAGGACGAGAATCGATTTTGCCCTGCGTAGCGTTCCGGGCAGCGGGTAGAAACATGCAGCGAATTCCCTGCTAGCAGCTTCCCTGTGGCGGGGAAGTGCAAACGTACACGTTTTCGGCCGAAAACGCGTTTTCCGGCGAAAACGCACACCACGGCTCTTTCTGAGAAAAAGCAAGCACGGAGGACGAGAATCGCTTTTGCCCTGCGTAGCGTTCCGGGCAGCGGGTAGAATCAGGCAGCGAATTCCCTGCTAGCAGCTTCCCTGTGGCGGGGAAGTGCAAACATACACGTTTTCGGCCGAAAAAGTGTTTTCCGGCGAAAACGCACACCACGGCTCTTTCTGAGAAAAAGCAAGCACGGAGGACGAGAATCGCTTTTGCCCTGCGTAGCGTTCCGGGCAGCGGGTAGAACCAGGCAGCGAATTGCCGGCTAGCAGCTTCCCTGTGGCGGGGAAGTGCAAACGTACACGTTTTCGGCCGAAAACACGTTTTCCCGCGAAAACGCACACCACGGCTCTTTCTGAGAAAAAGCAAGCACGGAGGACGAGAATCGCTTTTGCTCTGCGTAGCGTTCCGGGCAGCGGGTAGAACCAGGCAGAGAATTCCCGGCTAGCAGCTTCCCTGTGGCGGGGAAGTGCAAACGTACACGTTTTCGGCCGAAAACGCGTTTTCCCGCGAAAACGCACACCACGGCTCTTTCTGAGAAAAAGCAAGCACGGAGGACGAGAATCGCTTTTGCCCTGCGTAGCGTTCCGGGCAGCGGGTAGAACCAGGCAGAGAATTCCCGGCTAGCAGCTTCCCTGTGGCGGGGAAGTGCAAACGTACACGTTTTCGGCCGAAAACGCGTTTTCCGGCGAAAACGCACACCACGGCTCTTTCTGAGAAAAAGCAAGCACGGAGGACGAGAATCGCTTTTGCCCTGCGTAGCGTTCCGGGCAGCGGGTAGAACGAGGCAGAGAATTCCCGGCTAGCAGCTTCCCTGTGGCGGGGAAGTGCAAACGTACACGTTTTCGGCCGAAAAAGCTTTTTCCGGCGAAAAAGCACACCATGGCTCTTTCTGAGAAAAAGCAAGCACGGAGGACGAGAATCGCTTTTGCCCTGCGTAGCGTTCCGGGCAGCGGGTAGAACCAGGCAGCGAATTCCCTGCTATCAGCTTCCCTGTGGCGGGGAAGTGCAAACGTACACGTTTTCGGCCGAAAACGCGTTTTCCGGCGAAAACGCACACCACGGCTCTTTCTGAGAAAAAGCAAGCACGGAGGATGAGAATCGCTTTTGCCCTGCATAGTGTTCCGGGCAGCGGGTAGAACCAGGCAGAGAATTCCCGTCTAGCAGCTTCCCTGTGGCGGGGAAGTGCAAACGTACACGTTTTCGGCCGAAAACGCGTTTTCCGGCGAAAACGCACACCACGGCTCTTTCTGAGAAAAAGCAAGCACGGAGGACGAGAACCGCTTTTGCCCTGCGTAGCGTTCCGGGCAGCGGGTAGAACCAGGCAGTGAATTCCCGGCTAGCAGCTTCCCTGTGGCCGGGAAGAGCAAACGTACACGTTTTCGGCCGAAAACGCGTTTTGCGGCGAAAACGCACACCACGGCTCTTTCTGAGAAAAAGCAAGCACGGAGGACGAGAATCGATTTTGCCCTGCGTAGCGTTCCGGGCAGCGGGTAGAAACATGCAGCGAATTCCCTGCTAGCAGCTTCCCTGTGGCGGGGAAGTGCAAACGTACACGTTTTCAGCCGAAAACGCGTTTTGCGGCGAAAACGCACACCACGGCTCTTTCTGAGAAAAAGCAAGCACGGAGGACGAGAATCGCTTTTGCCCTGCGTAGCGTTCCGGGCAGCGGGTAGAATCAGGCAGCGAATTCCCTGCTAGCAGCTTCCCTGTGGCGGGGAAGTGCAAACATACACGTTTTCGGCCGAAAAAGTGTTTTCCGGCGAAAACGCACACCACGGCTCTTTCTGAGAAAAAGCAAGCACGGAGGACGAGAATCGCTTTTGCCCTGCGTAGCGTTCCGGGCAGCGGGTAGAACCAGGCAGCGAATTGCCGGCTAGCAGCTTCCCTGTGGCGGGGAAGTGCAAACGTACACGTTTTCGGCCGAAAACACGTTTTCCCGCGAAAACGCACACCACGGCTCTTTCTGAGAAAAAGCAAGCACGGAGGACGAGAATCGCTTTTGCTCTGCGTAGCGTTCCGGGCAGCGGGTAGAACCAGGCAGAGAATTCCCGGCTAGCAGCTTCCCTGTGGCGGGGAAGTGCAAACGTACACGTTTTCGGCCGAAAACGCGTTTTCCCGCGAAAACGCACACCACGGCTCTTTCTGAGAAAAAGCAAGCACGGAGGACGAGAATCGCTTTTGCCCTGCGTAGCGTTCCGGGCAGCGGGTAGAACCAGGCAGAGAATTCCCGTCTAGCAGCTTCCCTGTGGCCGGGAAGTGCAAACGTACACGTTTTCGGCCGAAAACGCGTTTTCCGGCGAAAACGCACACCACGGCTCTTTCTGAGAAAAAGCAAGCACGGAGGACGAGAATCGCTTTTGCCCTGCGTAGCGTTCCGGGCAGCGGGTAGAACCAGGCAGCGAATTCCCTGCTATCAGCTTCCCTGTGGCGGGGAAGTGCAAACGTACACGTTTTCGGCCGAAAACGCGTTTTCCGGCGAAAACGCACACCACGGCTCTTTCTGAGAAAAAGCAAGCACGGAGGACGAGAATCGCTTTTGCCCTGCGTAGCGTTCCGGGCAGCGGGTAGAACCAGGCAGAGAATTCCCGTCTAGCAGCTTCCCTGTGGCGGGGAAGTGCAAACGTACACGTTTTCGGCCGAAAACGCGTTTTCCGGCGAAAACGCACACCACGGCTCTTTCTGAGAAAAAGCAAGCACGGAGGACGAGAACCGCTTTTGCCCTGCGTAGCGTTCCGGGCAGCGGGTAGAACCAGGCAGTGAATTCCCGGCTAGCAGCTTCCCTGTGGCCGGGAAGAGCAAACGTACACGTTTTCGGCCGAAAACGCGTTTTGCGGCGAAAACGCACACCACGGCTCTTTCTGAGAAAAAGCAAGCACGGAGGACGAGAATCGATTTTGCCCTGCGTAGCGTTCCGGGCAGCGGGTAGAACCATGCAGCGAATTCCCTGCTAGCAGCTTCCCTGTGGCGGGGAAGTGCAAACGTACACGTTTTCGGCCGAAAACGCGTTTTCCGGCGAAAACGCACACCACGGCTCTTTCTGAGAAAAAGCAAGCACGGAGGACGAGAATCGCTTTTGCCCTGCGTAGCGTTCCGGGCAGCGGGTAGAATCAGGCAGCGAATTCCCTGCTAGCAGCTTCCCTGTGGCGGGGAAGTGCAAACATACACGTTTTCGGCCGAAAAAGTGTTTTCCGGCGAAAACGCACACCACGGCTCTTTCTGAGAAAAAGCAAGCACGGAGGACGAGAATCGCTTTTGCCCTGCGTAGCGTTCCGGGCAGCGGGTAGAACCAGGCAGCGAATTGCCGGCTAGCAGCTTCCCTGTGGCGGGGAAGTGCAAACGTACACGTTTTCGGCCGAAAACACGTTTTCCCGCGAAAACGCACACCACGGCTCTTTCTGAGAAAAAGCAAGAACGGAGGACGAGAATCGCTTTTGCTCTGCGTAGCGTTCCGGGCAGCGGGTAGAACCAGGCAGAGAATTCCCGGCTAGCAGCTTCCCTGTGGCGGGGAAGTGCAAACGTACACGTTTTCGGCCGAAAACGCGTTTTCCCGCGAAAACGCACACCACGGCTCTTTCTGAGAAAAAGCAAGCACGGAGGACGAGAATCGCTTTTGCCCTGCGTAGCGTTCCGGGCAGCGGGTAGAACCAGGCAGAGAATTCCCGGCTAGCAGCTTCCCTGTGGCCGGGAAGTGCAAACGTACAAGTTTTCGGCCGAAAACGCGTTTTCCGGCGAAAACGCACACCACGGCTCTTTCTGAGAAAAAGCAAGCACGGAGGACGAGAATCGCTTTTGCCCTGCGAAGCGTTCCGGGCAGCGGGAAGAACCAGGCAGAGAATTCCCGGCTAGCAGCTTCCCTGTGGCCGGGAAGTGCAAACGTACACGTTTTCGGCCGAAAACGCGTTTTCCGGCGAAAACGCACACCACGGCTCTTTCTGAGAAAAAGCAAGCACGGAGGACGAGAATCGCTTTTGCCCTGCGTAGCGTTCCGGGCAGCGGGTAGAACCAGGCAGAGAATTCCCGTCTAGCAGCTTCCCTGTGGCCGGGAAGTGCAAACGTAAACGTTTTCGGTCGAAAACGCGTTTTCCGGCGAAAACGCACACCACGGCTCTTTCTGAGAAAAAGCAAGCACGGAGGACGAGAATCGCTTTTGCCCTGCGAAGCGTTCTGGGCAG
This sequence comes from Athene noctua, assembly GCF_965140245.1. Classification (NCBI taxonomy): domain Eukaryota; kingdom Metazoa; phylum Chordata; class Aves; order Strigiformes; family Strigidae; genus Athene; species Athene noctua. The sequence goes on from NW_027437581.1 coordinate 162,474, forward strand.
CGGGTAGAACCAGGCAGAGAATTGCCGGCTAGCAGCTTCCCTGTGGCCGGGAAGTGCAAACGTACACGTTTCCGGCCGAAAACGCGTTTTCTGGAGAAAAAGCACACCATGGCTCTTTCTGAGAAAAAGCAAGCACGGAGGACGAGAATCGCTTTTGCCCTGCGTAGCGTTCCGGGCAGCGGGTCGAACCAGGCAGAGAATTCCCGGCTAGCAGCTTCCCTGTGGCGGGGAAGTGCAAACGTACACGTTTTCGGCCGAAAACGCGTTTTCCGGCGAAAACGCACACCACGGCTCTTTCTGAGAAAAAGCAAGCACGGAGGACGAGAATCGTTTTTGCCCTGCGTAGCGTTCTGAGCAGCGGGTAGAAATAGGCAGAGAATTCCCGGCTAGCAGATTCCCTGTGGCGGGGAAGTGCAAACGTACACGTTTTCGGCCGAAAACGCGTTTTCCGGCGAAAACGCACACCACGGCTCTTTCTGAGAAAAAGCAAGCACGGAGGACGAGAATCGCTTTTGCCCTGCGTAGCGTTCCGGGCAGCGGGTAGAACCAGGCAGAGAATTCCCGGCTAGCAGCTTCCCTGTGGCGGGGAAGTGCAAACGTACACGTTTTCGGCCGAAAACGCGATTTCCGGCGAAAACGCACACCACGGCTCTTTCTGAGAAAAGCAAGCACGGAGGACGAGAACCGATTTTGCCCTGCGTAGCGTTCCGGGCAGCGGGTAGAACCAGGCAGAGAATTCCCGGCTAGCAGCTTCCCTGTGGCCGGGAAGAGCAAACGTACACGTTTTCGGCCGAAAACGCGTTTTCCGGCGAAAACGCACACCACGGCTCTTTCTGAGAAAAAGCAAGCACGGAGGACGAGAATCGCTTTTGCCCTGCGTAGCGTTCCGGGCACCGGGTAGAACCAGGCAGAGAATTCCCGGCTAGGAGCTTCCCTGTGGCGGGGAACTGCAAACGTACACGTTTTCGGCCGAAAACGCGTTTTCTAGCGAAAACGCACACCACGGCTCTTTCTGAGAAAAAGCAAGCACGGAGGACGAGAATCGCTTTTGCCCTGCGTAGCGTTCCGGGCAGCGGGTAGAACCAGGCAGAGAATTCCCGGCTAGCAGCTTCCCTGTGGCCGGGAAGTGCAAACGTACACGTTTTCGGCCGAAAACGCGTTTTCCGGCGAAAACGCACACCACGGCTCTTTCTGAGAAAAAGCAAGCACGGAGGACGAGAACCGCTTTTGCCCTGCGTAGCGTTCCGGGCAGCGGGTAGAACCAGGCAGAGAATTCCCGGCTAGCAGCTTCCCTGTGGCCGGGAAGAGCAAACGTACACGTTTTCGGCCGAAAACGCGTTTTCCGGCGAAAACGCACACCACGGCTCTTTCTGAGAAAAAGCAAGCACGGAGGACGAGAATCGCTTTTGCCCTGCTTAGCGTTCCGGGCAGCGGGTAGAACCAGGCAGAGAATTCCCGGCTAGCAGCTTCCCTGTGGCCGGGAAGTGCAAACGTACACGTTTTCGGCCGAAAACGCGTTTTCCGGCGAAAACGCACACCACGGCTCTTTCTGAGAAAAAGCAAGCACGGAGGACGAGAATCGCTTTTGCCCTGCGTAGCGTTCCGAGCAGCGGGTAGAAATAGGCAGGGAATTCCCGGCTAGCAGCTTCCCTGTGGCGGGGAAGTGCAAACGTACACGTTTTCGGCCGAAAACGCGTTTTCCCGCGAAAACGCACACCACGGCTCTTTCTGAGAAAAAGCAAGCACGGAGGACGAGAATCGCTTTTGCCCTGCGTAGCGTTCCGGGCAGCGGGTAGAACCAGGCAGAGAATTCCCGTCTAGCAGCTTCCCTGTGGCGGGGAAGTGCAAACGTACACGTTTTCGGCCGAAAACGCGTTTTCCGGCGAAAACGCACACCACGGCTCTTTCTGAGAAAAAGCAAGCACGGAGGACGAGAATCGCTTTTGCCCTGCGTAGCGTTCCGGGCAGCGGGTAGAACCAGGCAGTGAATTCCCGGCTAGCAGCTTCCCTGTGGCCGGGAAGTGCAAACGTACACGTTTTCGGCCGAAAACGCGTTTTCCGGCGAAAACGCACACCACGGCTCTTTCTGAGAAAAAGCAAGCACGGAGGACGAGAATCGCTTTTGCCCTGCGTAGCGTTCCGAGCAGCGGGTAGAAATAGGCAGCGAATTCCCGGCTAGCAGCTTCCCTGTGGCGGGGAAGTGCAAACGTACACGTTTTCGGCCGAAAACGCGTTTTCCGGCGAAAACGCACACCACGGCTCTTTCTGAGAAAAAGCAAGCACGGAGGAAGAGAATCGCTTTTGCCCTGCGTAGCGTTCCGGGCAGCGGGTAGAACCAGGCAGAGAATTCCAGGCTAGCAGCTTCCCTGTGGCTGGGAAGTGCAAACGTACACGTTTTCGGCCGAAAACGCGTTTTCCGGCGAAAACGCACACCACGGCTCTTTCTGAGAAAAAGCAAGCACGGAGGACGAGAACCGCTTTTGCCCTGCGTAGCGTTCCGGGCAGCGGGTAGAACCAGGCAGAGAATTCCCGGCTAGCAGCTTCCCTGTGGCCGGGAAGAGCAAACGTACACGTTTTCGGCCGAAAACGCGTTTTCCGGCGAAAACGCACACCACGGCTCTTTCTGAGAAAAAGCAAGCACGGAGGACGAGAATCGCTTTTGCCCTGCTTAGCGTTCCGGGCAGCGGGTAGAACCAGGCAGAGAATTCCCGGCTAGCAGCTTCCCTGTGGCCGGGAAGTGCAAACGTACACGTTTTCGGCCGAAAACGCGTTTAGCGGCGAAAACGCACACCACGGCTATTTCTGAGAAAAAGCAAGCACGGAGGACGAGAATCGCTTTTGCCCTGCGTAGCGTTCCGGGCAGCGGGTAGAACCAGGCAGAGAATTCCCGGCTAGCAGCTTCCCTGTGGCCGGGAAGTGCAAACGTACACGTTTTCGGCCGAAAACGCGTTTTCCGGCGAAAACGCACACCACGGCTCTTTCTGAGAAAAAGCAAGCACGGAGGACGAAAATCGCTTTTGCCCTGCATAGTGTTCCGGGCAGCGGGTAGAACCAGGCAGAGAATTCCCGGCTAGCAGCTTCCCTGTGGCGGGGAAGTGTAAACGTACACGTTTTCGGCCGAAAACGCGTTTTACGGCGAAAACGCACACCACGGCTCTTTCTGAGAAAAAGCAAGCACGGAGGACGAGAATCGCTTTTGCCCTGCGTAGCGTTCCGGGCAGCGGGTAGAACCAGGCAGAGAATTCCCGTCTAGCAGCTTCCCTGTGGCCGGGAAGTGCAAACGTACACGTTTTCGGCCGAAAACGCGTTTTCCGGCGAAAACGCACACCACGGCTCTTTCTGAGAAAAAGCAAGCACGGAGGACGAGAATCGCTTTTGCCCTGCGAAGCGTTCCGGGCAGCGGGTAGAACCAGGCAGAGAATTCCCGGCTAGCAGCTTCCCTGTGGCCGGGAAGTGCAAACGTACACGTTTTCGGCCGAAAACGCGTTTTCCGGCGAAAACGCACACCACGGCTCTTTCTGAGAAAAAGCAAGCACGGAGGACGAGAATCGCTTTTGCCCTGCGTAGCGTTCCGGGCAGCGGGTAGAACCAGGCAGAGAATTCCCGGCTAGCAGCTTCCCTGTGGCCGGGAAGTGCAAACGTACACGTTTTCGTCCGAAAACGCGTTTTCCGGCGAAAACGCACACCACGGCTCTTTCTGAGAAAAAGCAAGCACGGAGGACGAGAATCGCTTTTGCCCTGCATAGCGTTCCGGGCAGCGGGTAGAACTAGGCAGAGAATTCCCGGCTAGCAGCTTCCCTGTGGCGGGGAAGTGCAAACGTACACGTTTTCGGCCGAAAACGCGTTTTCCGGCGAAAACGCACACCACGGCTCTTTCTGAGAAAAAGCAAGCACGGAGGACGAGAATCGCTTTTGCCCTGCGTAGCGTTCCGGGCAGCGGGTAGAACGAGGCAGAGAATTCCCGGCTAGCAGCTTCCCTGTGGCGGGGAAGTGCAAACGTACACGTTTTCGGCCGAAAACGCGTTTTCCGGCGAAAAAGCACACCATGGCTCTTTCTGAGAAAAAGCAAGCACGGAGGACGAGAATCGCTTTTGCCCTGCGTAGCGTTCCGGGCAGCGGGTAGAACCAGCAGCGAATTCCCTGCTATCAGCTTCCCTGTGGCCGGGAAGTGCAAACGTACACGTTTTCGGCCGAAAACACGTTTTCCGGCGAAAACGCACACCACGGCTCTTTCTGAGATAAAGCAAGCACGGAGGACGAGAATCGCTTTTGCCCTGCGTAGCGTTCCGGGCAGCGGGTAGAACCAGGCAGAGAATTCCCGTCTAGCAGCTTCCCTGTGGCGGGGAAGTGCAAACGTACACGTTTTCGACCGAAAACGCGTTTTCCGGCGAAAACGCACACCACGGCTCTTTCTGAGAAAAAGCAAGCACGGAGGACGAGAACCGCTTTTGCCCTGCGTAGCGTTCCGGGCAGCGGGTAGAACCAGGCAGAGAATTCCCGGCTAGCAGCTTCCCTGTGGCCGGGAAGAGCAAACGTACACGTTTTCGGCCGAAAACGCGTTTTCCGGCTAAAACGCACACCACGGCTCTTTCTGAGAAAAAGCAAGCACGGAGGACGAGAATCGCTTTTGCCCTGCGTAGCGTTCCGGGCAGCGGGTAGAAACATGCAGCGAATTCCCTGCTAGCAGCTTCCCTGTGGCGGGGAAGTGCAAACGTACACGTTTTCGGCCGAAAACGCGTTTTCCGGCGAAAACGCACACCACGGCTCTTTCTGAGAAAAAGCAAGCACGGAGGACGAGAATCGCTTTTGCCCTGCGTAGCGTTCCGGGCAGCGGGTAGAATCAGGCAGCGAATTCCCTGCTAGCAGCTTCCCTGTGGCGGGGAAGTGCAAACATACACGTTTTCGGCCGAAAAAGTGTTTTCCGGCGAAAACGCACACCACGGCTCTTTCTGAGAAAAAGCAAGCACGGAGGACGAGAATCGCTTTTGCCCTGCGTAGCGTTCCGGGCAGCGGGTAGAACCAGGCAGCGAATTGCCGGCTAGCAGCTTCCCTGTGGCGGGGAAGTGCAAACGTACACGTTTTCGGCCGAAAACGCGTTTTCCCGCGAAAACGCACACCACGGCTCTTTCTGAGAAAAAGCAAGCACGGAGGACGAGAATCGCTTTTGCTCTGCGTAGCGTTCCGGGCAGCGGGTAGAACCAGGCAGAGAATTCCCGGCTAGCAGCTTCCCTGTGGCGGGGAAGTGCAAACGTACACGTTTTCGGCCGAAAACGCGTTTTCCCGCGAAAACGCACACCACGGCTCTTTCTGAGAAAAAGCAAGCACGGAGGACGAGAATCGCTTTTGCCCTGCGTAGCGTTCCGGGCAGCGGGTAGAACCAGGCAGAGAATTCCCGTCTAGCAGGTTCCCTGTGGCCGGGAAGTGCAAACGTAAACGTTTTCGGCCGAAAACGCGTTTTCCGGCGAAAACGCACACCACGGCTCTTTCTGAGAAAAAGCAAGCACGGAGGACGAGAATCGCTTTTGCCCTGCGAAGCGTTCCGGGCAGCGGGAAGAACCAGGCAGAGAATTCCCGGCTAGCAGCTTCCCTGTGGCCGGGAAGTGCAAACGTACACGTTTTCGGCCGAAAACGCGTTTTCCGGCGAAAACGCACACCACGGCTCTTTCTGAGAAAAAGCAAGCACGGAGGACGAGAATCGCTTTTGCCCTGCGTAGCGTTCCGGGCAGCGGGTAGAACCAGGCAGAGAATTCCCGTCTAGCAGCTTCCCTGTGGCCGGGAAGTGCAAACGTAAACGTTTTCGGTCGAAAACGCGTTTTCCGGCGAAAACGCACACCACGGCTCTTTCTGAGAAAAAGCAAGCACGGAGGACGAGAATCGCTTTTGCCCTGCGAAGCGTTCTGGGCAGCGGGTAGAACCAGGCAGAGAATTGCCGGCTAGCAGCTTCCCTGTGGCCGGGAAGTGCAAACGTACACGTTTCCGGCCGAAAACGCGTTTTCTGGAGAAAAAGCACACCATGGCTCTTTCTGAGAAAAAGCAAGCACGGAGGACGAGAATCGCTTTTGCCCTGCGTAGCGTTCCGGGCAGCGGGTCGAACCAGGCAGAGAATTCCCGGCTAGCAGCTTCCCTGTGGCCGGGAAGTGCAAACGTACACGTTTTCGGCCGAAAACGCGTTTTCCGGCGAAAACGCACACCACGGCTCTTTCTGAGAAAAAGCAAGCACGGAGGACGAGAATCGTTTTTGCCCTGCGTAGCGTTCGGAGCAGCGGGTAGAAATAGGCAGCGAATTGCCGGCTAGCAGCTTCCCTGTGGCCAGGAAGTGCAAACGTACACGTTTTCGGCCGAAAACGCGTTTTCCGGCGAAAAAGCACACCACGGCTCTTTCTGAGAAAAAGCAAGCACGGAGGACGAAAATCGCTTTTGCCCTGCGTAGCGTTCCGGGCAGCAGGTAGAACCAGGCAGCGAATTGCCGGCTAGCAGCTTCCCTGTGGCGGGGAAGTGCAAACGTACACGTTTTCGGCCGAAAACGCGTTTTCCCGCGAAAACGCACACCACGGCTCTTTCTGAGAAAAAGCAAGCACGGAGGACGAGAATCGCTTTTGCCCTGCGTAGCGTTCTGAGCAGCGGGTAGAAATAGGCAGAGAATTCCCGGCTAGCAGCTTCCCTGTGGCGGGGAAGTGCAAACGTACACGTTTTCGGCCGAAAACGCGTTTTCCGGCGAAAACGCACACCACGGCTCTTTCTGAGAAAAAGCAAGCACGGAGGACGAGAATCGCTTTTGCCCTGCGTAGCGTTCCGGGCAGCGGGTAGAACCAGGCAGAGAATTCCCGGCTAGCAGCTTCCCTGTGGCCGGGAAGAGCAAACGTACACGTTTTCGGCCGAAAACGCGTTTTCCGGCGAAAACGCACACCACGGCTCTTTCTGAGAAAAAGCAAGCACGGAAGACGAGAATCGATTTTGCCCTGCGTAGCGTTCCGGGCAGCGGGTAGAACCAGGCAGCGAATTCCCTGCTAGCAGCTTCCCTGTGGCGGGGAAGTGCAAACGTACACGTTTTCGGCCGAAAACGCGTTTTCCGGCGAAAACGCACACCACGGCTTTTTCTGAGAAAAAGCAAGCACGGAGGACGAGAATCGCTTTTGCCCTGCGTAGCGTTCCGGGCAGCGGGTAGAATCAGGCAGCGAATTCCCTGCTAGCAGCTTCCCTGTGGCGGGGAAGTGCAAACGTACACGTTTTCGGCCGAAAACGCGTTTTCCGGCGAAAACGCACACCACGGCTCTTTCTGAGAAAAAGCAAGCACGGAGGACGAGAATCGCTTTTGCCCTGCGTAGCGTTCCGGGCAGCGGGTAGAACCAGGCAGAGAATTCCCGGCTAGCAGCTTCCCTGTGGCGGGGAAGTGCAAACGTACACGTTTTCGGCCGAAAACGCGTTTTCCGGCGAAAACGCACACCATGGCTCTTTCTGAGAAAAAGCAAGCACGGAGGACGAGAATCGCTTTTGCCCTGCGTAGCGTTCCGGGCAGCGGGTAGAACGAGGCAGAGAATTCCCGGCTAGCAGCTTCCCTGTGGCGGGGAAGTGCAAACGTACACGTTTTCGGCCGAAAACGCTTTTTCCGGCGAAAAAGCACACCATGGCTCTTTCTGAGAAAAAGCAAGCACGGAGGACGAGAATCGCTTTTGCCCTGCGTAGCGTTCCGGGCAGCGGGTAGAACCAGGCAGCGAATTCCCTGCTATCAGCTTCCCTGTGGCGGGGAAGTGCAAACGTACACGTTTTCGGCCGAAAACGCGTTTTCCGGCGAAAACGCACACCACGGCTCTTTCTGAGAAAAAGCAAGCACGGAGGATGAGAATCGCTTTTGCCCTGCATAGTGTTCCGGGCAGCGGGTAGAACCAGGCAGAGAATTCCCGTCTAGCAGCTTCCCTGTGGCGGGGAAGTGCAAACGTACACGTTTTCGGCCGAAAACGCGTTTTCCGGCGAAAACGCACACCACGGCTCTTTCTGAGAAAAAGCAAGCACGGAGGACGAGAACCGCTTTTGCCCTGCGTAGCGTTCCGGGCAGCGGGTAGAACCAGGCAGTGAATTCCCGGCTAGCAGCTTCCCTGTGGCCGGGAAGAGCAAACGTACACGTTTTCGGCCGAAAACGCGTTTTCCGGCGAAAACGCACACCACGGCTCTTTCTGAGAAAAAGCAAGCACGGAGGACGAGAACCGCTTTTGCCCTGCGTAGCGTTCCGGGCAGCGGGTAGAACCAGGCAGTGAATTCCCGGCTAGCAGCTTCCCTGTGGCCGGGAAGTGCAAACGTACACGTTTCCGGCCGAAAACGCGTTTTCTGGAGAAAAAGCACACCATGGCTCTTTCTGAGAAAAAGCAAGCACGGAGGACGAGAATCGCTTTTGCCCTGCGTAGCGTTCCGGGCAGCGGGTCGAACCAGGCAGAGAATTCCCGGCTAGCAGCTTCCCTGTGGCCGGGAAGTGCAAACGTACACGTTTTCGGCCGAAAACGCGTTTTCCGGCGAAAACGCACACCACGGCTCTTTCTGAGAAAAAGCAAGCACGGAGGACGAGAATCGTTTTTGCCCTGCGTAGCGTTCGGAGCAGCGGGTAGAAATAGGCAGCGAATTGCCGGCTAGCAGCTTCCCTGTGGCCAGGAAGTGCAAACGTACACGTTTTCGGCCGAAAACGCGTTTTCCGGCGAAAAAGCACACCACGGCTCTTTCTGAGAAAAAGCAAGCACGGAGGACGAAAATCGCTTTTGCCCTGCGTAGCGTTCCGGGCAGCAGGTAGAACCAGGCAGCGAATTGCCGGCTAGCAGCTTCCCTGTGGCGGGGAAGTGCAAACGTACACGTTTTCGGCCGAAAACGCGTTTTCCCGCGAAAACGCACACCACGGCTCTTTCTGAGAAAAAGCAAGCACGGAGGACGAGAATCGCTTTTGCCCTGCGTAGCGTTCTGAGCAGCGGGTAGAAATAGGCAGAGAATTCCCGGCTAGCAGCTTCCCTGTGGCGGGGAAGTGCAAACGTACACGTTTTCGGCCGAAAACGCGTTTTCCGGCGAAAACGCACACCACGGCTCTTTCTGAGAAAAAGCAAGCACGGAGGACGAGAATCGCTTTTGCCCTGCGTAGCGTTCCGGGCAGCGGGTAGAACCAGGCAGCGAATTCCCGGCTAGCAGCTTCCCTGTGGCCGGGAAGAGCAAACGTACACGTTTTCGGCCGAAAACGCGTTTTCCGGCGAAAACGCACACCACGGCTCTTTCTGAGAAAAAGCAAGCACGGAAGACGAGAATCGCTTTTGCCCTGCATAGTGTTCCGGGCAGCGGGTAGAACCAGGCAGAGAATTCCCGTCTAGCAGCTTCCCTGTGGCGGGGAAGTGCAAACGTACACGTTTTCGGCCGAAAACGCGTTTTCCGGCGAAAACGCACACCACGGCTCTTTCTGAGAAAAAGCAAGCACGGAGGACGAGAACCGCTTTTGCCCTGCGTAGCGTTCCGGGTAGCGGGTAGAACCAGGCAGTGAATTCCCGGCTAGCAGCTTCCCTGTGGCCGGGAAGAGCAAACGTACACGTTTTCGGCCGAAAACGCGTTTTCCGGCGAAAACGCACACCACGGCTCTTTCTGAGAAAAAGCAAGCACGGAGGACGAGAATCACTTTTGCCCTGCGTAGCGTTCCGGGCAGCGGGTAGAACCAGGCAGAGAATTCCCGGCTAGCAGCTTCCCTGTGGCCGGGAAGAGCAAACGTACACGTTTTCGGCCGAAAACGCGTTTTGCGGCGAAAACGCACACCACGGCTCTTTCTGAGAAAAAGCAAGCACGGAGGACGAGAATCGATTTTGCCCTGCGTAGCGTTCCGGGCAGCGGGTAGAACCATGCAGCGAATTCCCTGCTAGCAGCTTCCCTGTGGCGGGGAACTGCAAACGTACACGTTTTCGGCCGAAAACGCGTTTTCCGGCGAAAACGCACACCACGGCTCTTTCTGAGAAAAAGCAAGCACGGAGGACGAGAATCGCTTTTGCCCTGCGTAGCGTTCCGGGCAGCGGGTAGAATCAGGCAGCGAATTCCCTGCTAGCAGCTTCCCTGTGGCGGGGAAGTGCAAACATACACGTTTTCGGCCGAAAAAGTGTTTTCCGGCGAAAACGCACACCACGGCTCTTTCTGAGAAAAAGCAAGCACGGAGGACGAGAATCGCTTTTGCCCTGCGTAGCGTTCCGGGCAGCGGGTAGAACCAGGCAGCGAATTGCCGGCTAGCAGCTTCCCTGTGGCGGGGAAGTGCAAACGTACACGTTTTCGGCCGAAAACACGTTTTCCCGCGAAAACGCACACCACGGCTCTTTCTGAGAAAAAGCAAGAACGGAGGACGAGAATCGCTTTTGCTCTGCGTAGCGTTCCGGGCAGCGGGTAGAACCAGGCAGAGAATTCCCGGCTAGCAGCTTCTCTGTGGCGGGGAAGTGCAAACGTACACGTTTTCGGCCGAAAACGCGTTTTCCCGCGAAAACGCACACCACGGCTCTTTCTGAGAAAAAGCAAGCACGGAGGACGAGAATCGCTTTTGCCCTGCGTAGCGTTCCGGGCAGCGGGTAGAACCAGGCAGAGAATTCCCGGCTAGCAGCTTCCCTGTGGCCGGGAAGTGCAAACGTACACGTTTTCGGCCGAAAACGCGTTTTCCGGCGAAAACGCACACCACGGCTCTTTCTGAGAAAAAGCAAGCACGGAGGACGAGAATCGCTTTTGCCCTGCGAAGCGTTCCGGGCAGCGGGAAGAACCAGGCAGAGAATTCCCGGCTAGCAGCTTCCCTGTGGCCGGGAAGTGCAAACGTACACGTTTTCGGCCGAAAACGCGTTTTCCGGCGAAAACGCACACCACGGCTCTTTCTGAGAAAAAGCAAGCACGGAGGACGAGAATCGCTTTTGCCCTGCGTAGCGTTCCGGGCAGCGGGTAGAACCAGGCAGAGAATTCCCGTCTAGCAGCTTCCCTGTGGCCGGGAAGTGCAAACGTAAACGTTTTCGGTCGAAAACGCGTTTTCCAGCGAAAACGCACACCACGGCTCTTTCTGAGAAAAAGCAAGCACGGAGGACGAGAATCGCTTTTGCCCTGCGAAGCGTTCTGGGCAGCGGGTAGAACCAGGCAGAGAATTGCCGGCTAGCAGCTTCCCTGTGGCCGGGAAGTGCAAACGTACACGTTTCCGGCCGAAAACGCGTTTTCTGGAGAAAAAGCACACCATGGCTCTTTCTGAGAAAAAGCAAGCACGGAGGACGAGAATCGCTTTTGCCCTGCGTAGCGTTCCGGGCAGCGGGTAGAACCAGGCAGAGAATTCCCGGCTAGCAGCTTCCCTGTGGCGGGGAAGTGCAAACGTACACGTTTTCGGCCGAAAACGCGTTTTCCGGCGAAAACGCACACCACGGCTCTTTCTGAGAAAAAGCAAGCACGGAGGACGAGAATCGTTTTTGCCCTGCGTAGCGTTCTGAGCAGCGGGTAGAAATAGGCAGAGAATTCCCGGCTAGCAGATTCCCTGTGGCGGGGAAGTGCAAACGTACACGTTTTCGGCCGAAAACGCGTTTTCCGGCGAAAACGCACACCACGGCTCTTTCTGAGAAAAAGCAAGCACGGAGGACGAGAATCGCTTTTGCCCTGCGTAGCGTTCCGGGCAGCGGGTAGAACCAGGCAGAGAATTCCCGGCTAGCAGCTTCCCTGTGGCGGGGAAGTGCAAACGTACACGTTTTCGGCCGAAAACGCGATTTCCGGCGAAAACGCACACCACGGCTCTTTCTGAGAAAAGCAAGCACGGAGGACGAGAACCGATTTTGCCCTGCGTAGCGTTCCGGGCAGCGGGTAGAACCAGGCAGAGAATTCCCGGCTAGCAGCTTCCCTGTGGCCGGGAAGAGCAAACGTACACGTTTTCGGCCGAAAACGCGTTTTCCGGCGAAAACGCACACCACGGCTCTTTCTGAGAAAAAGCAAGCACGGAGGACGAGAATCGCTTTTGCCCTGCGTAGCGTTCCGGGCACCGGGTAGAACCAGGCAGAGAATTCCCGGCTAGGAGCTTCCCTGTGGCGGGGAACTGCAAACGTACACGTTTTCGGCCGAAAACGCGTTTTCTAGCGAAAACGCACACCACGGCTCTTTCTGAGAAAAAGCAAGCACGGAGGACGAGAATCGCTTTTGTCCTGCGTAGCGTTCCGGGCAGCGGGTAGAACCAGGCAGAGAATTCCCGGCTAGCAGCTTCCCTGTGGCCGGGAAGTGCAAACGTACACGTTTTCGGCCGAAAACGCGTTTTCCGGCGAAAACGCACACCACGGCTCTTTCTGAGAAAAAGCAAGCACGGAGGACGAGAACCGCTTTTGCCCTGCGTAGCGTTCCGGGCAGCGGGTAGAACCAGGCAGAGAATTCCCGGCTAGCAGCTTCCCTGTGGCCGGGAAGAGCAAACGTACAAGTTTTCGGCCGAAAACGCGTTTTCCGGCGAAAACGCACACCACGGCTCTTTCTGAGAAAAAGCAAGCACGGAGGACGAGAATCGCTTTTGCCCTGCTTAGCGTTCCGGGCAGCGGGTAGAACCAGGCAGAGAATTCCCGGCTAGCAGCTTCCCTGTGGCCGGGAAGTGCAAACGTACACGTTTTCGGCCGAAAACGCGTTTTCCGGCGAAAACGCACACCACGGCTCTTTCTGAGAAAAAGCAAGCACGGAGGACGAGAATCGCTTTTGCCCTGCGTAGCGTTCCGAGCAGCGGGTAGAAATAGGCAGGGAATTCCCGGCTAGCAGCTTCCCTGTGGCGGGGAAGTGCAAACGTACACGTTTTCGGCCGAAAACGCGTTTTCCCGCGAAAACGCACACCACGGCTCTTTCTGAGAAAAAGCAAGCACGGAGGACGAGAATCGCTTTTGCCCTGCGTAGCGTTCCGGGCAGCGGGTAGAACCAGGCAGAGAATTCCCGTCTAGCAGCTTCCCTGTGGTGGGGAAGTGCAAACGTACACGTTTTCGGCCGAAAACGCGTTTTCCGGCGAAAACGCACACCACGGCTCTTTCTGAGAAAAAGCAAGCACGGAGGACGAGAATCGCTTTTGCCCTGCGTAGCGTTCCGGGCAGCGGGTAGAACCAGGCAGTGAATTCCCGGCTAGCAGCTTCCCTGTGGCCGGGAAGTGCAAACGTACACGTTTTCGGCCGAAAACGCGTTTTCCGGCGAAAACGCACACCACGGCTCTTTCTGAGAAAAAGCAAGCACGGAGGACGAGAATCGCTTTTGCCCTGCGTAGCGTTCCGAGCAGCGGGTAGAAATAGGCAGCGAATTCCCGGCTAGCAGCTTCCCTGTGGCGGGGAAGTGCAAACGTACACGTTTTCGGCCGAAAACGCGTTTTCCCGCGAAAACGCACACCACGGCTCTTTCTGAGAAAAAGCAAGCACGGAGGACGAGAATCGCTTTTGCCCTGCGTAGCGTTCCGGGCAGCGGGTAGAACCAGGCAGAGAATTCCCGTCTAGCAGCTTCCCTGTGGCGGGGAAGTGCAAACGTACACGTTTTCGGCCGAAAGCGCGTTTTCCGGCGAAAACGCACACCACGGCTCTTTCTGAGAAAAAGCAAGCACGGAGGACGAGAATCGCTTTTGCCCTGCGTAGCGTTGCGGGCAGCGGGTAGAACCAGGCAGAGAATTCCCGGCTAGCAGCTTCCCTGTGGCGGGGAAGTGCAAACGTACACGTTTTCGGCCGAAAACGCGTTTTCCGGCGAAAACGCACACCACGGCTCTTTCTGAGAAAAAGCAAGCACGGAGGAAGAGAATCGCTTTTGCCCTGCGTAGCGTTCCGGGCAGCGGGTAGAACCAGGCAGAGAATTCCAGGCTAGCAGCTTCCCTGTGGCTGGGAAGTGCAAACGTACACGTTTTCGGCCGAAAACGCGTTTTCCGGCGAAAACGCACACCACGGCTCTTTCTGAGAAAAAGCAAGCACGGAGGACGAGAACCGCTTTTGCCCTGCGTAGCGTTCCGGGCAGCGGGTAGAACCAGGCAGAGAATTCCCGGCTAGCAGCTTCCCTGTGGCCGGGAAGAGCAAACGTACACGTTTTCGGCCGAAAACGCGTTTTCCGGCGAAAACGCACACCACGGCTCTTTCTGAGAAAAAGCAAGCACGGAGGACGAGAATCGCTTTTGCCCTGCTTAGCGTTCCGGGCAGCGGGTAGAACCAGGCAGAGAATTCCCGGCTAGCAGCTTCCCTGTGGCCGGGAAGTGCAAACGTACACGTTTTCGGCCGAAAACGCGTTTAGCGGCGAAAACGCACACCACGGCTATTTCTGAGAAAAAGCAAGCACGGAGGACGAGAATCGCTTTTGCCCTGCGTAGCGTTCCGGGCAGCGGGTAGAACCAGGCAGAGAATTCCCGGCTAGCAGCTTCCCTGTGGCCGGGAAGTGCAAACGTACACGTTTTCGGCCGAAAACGCGTTTTCCGGCGAAAACGCACACCACGGCTCTTTCTGAGAAAAAGCAAGCACGGAGGACGAAAATCGCTTTTGCCCTGCATAGTGTTCCGGGCAGCGGGTAGAACCAGGCAGAGAATTCCCGGCTAGCAGCTTCCCTGTGGCGGGGAAGTGCAAACGTACACGTTTTCGGCCGAAAACGCGTTTTACGGCGAAAACGCACACCACGGCTCTTTCTGAGAAAAAGCAAGCACGGAGGACGAGAATCGCTTTTGCCCTGCGTAGCGTTCCGGGCAGCGGGTAGAACCAGGCAGAGAATTCCCGTCTAGCAGCTTCCCTGTGGCCGGGAAGTGCAAACGTACACGTTTTCGGCCGAAATGCGTTTTCCGGCGAAAACGCACACCACGGCTCTTTCTGAGAAAAAGCAAGCACGGAGGACGAGAATCGCTTTTGCCCTGCGTAGCGTTCCGGGCAGCGGGTAGAATCAGGCAGCGAATTCCCTGCTAGCAGCTTCCCTGTGGCGGGGAAGTGCAAACGTACACGTTTTCGGCCGAAAACTCGTTTTCCGGCGAAAACGCACACCACGGCTTTTTCTGAGAAAAAGCAAGCACGGAGGACGAGAATCGCTTTTGCCCTGCGTAGCGTTCCGGGCAGCGGGTAGAATCAGGCAGCGAATTCCCTGCTAGCAGCTTCCCTGTGGCGGGGAAGTGCAAACGTACACGTTTTCGGCCGAAAACGCGTTTTCCGGCGAAAACGCACACCACGGCTCTTTCTGAGAAAAAGCAAGCACGGAGGACGAGAATCGCTTTTGCCCTGCGTAGCGTTGCGGGCAGCGGCTAGAACCAGGCAGAGAATTCCCGGCTAGCAGCTTCCCTGTGGCGGGGAAGTGCAAACGTACACGTTTTCGGCCGAAAACGCGTTTTCCGGCGAAAACGCACACCACGGCTCTTTCTGAGAAAAAGCAAGCACGGAGGATGAGAATCGCTATTGCCCTGCATAGTGTTCCGGGCAGCGGGTAGAACCAGGCAGAGAATTCCCGTCTAGCAGCTTCCCTGTGGCGGGGAAGTGCAAACGTACACGTTTTCGACCGAAAACGCGTTTTCCGGCGAAAACGCACACCACGGCTCTTTCTGAGAAAAAGCAAGCACGGAGGACGAGAACCGCTTTTGCCCTGCGTAGCGTTCCGGGCAGCGGGTAGAACCAGGCAGAGAATTCCCGGCTAGCAGCTTCCCTGTGGCCGGGAAGAGCAAACGTACACGTTTTCGGCCGAAAACGCGTTTTCCGGCTAAAACGCACAACACGGCTCTTTCTGAGAAAAAGCAAGCACGGAGGACGAGAATCGCTTTTGCCCTGCGTAGCGTTCCGGGCAGCGGGTAGAACCAGGCAGAGAATTCCCGGCTAGCAGCTTCCCTGTGGCCGGGAAGTGCAAACGTACACGTTTTCGGCCGAAAACGCGTTTTCCGGCGAAAACGCACACCACGGCTCTTTCTGAGAAAAAGCAAGCACGGAGGACGAGAATCGATTTTGCCCTGCGTAGCGTTCCGGGCAGCGGGTAGAACCAGGCAGCGAATTCCCTGCTAGCAGCTTCCCTGTGGCGGGGAAGTGCAAACGTACACGTTTTCGGCCGAAAATGCGTTTTCCGGCGAAAACGCACACCACGGCTCTTTCTGAGAAAAAGCAAGCACGGAGGACGAGAATCGCTTTTGCCCTGCGTAGCGTCCCGTGCAGCGGGTAGAATCAGGCAGCGAATTCCCTGCTAGCAGCTTCCCTGTGGCTGGGAAGTGCAAACATACACGTTTTCGGCCGAAAACGCGTTTTCCGGCGAAAACGCACACCACGGCTCTTTCTGAGAAAAAGCAAGCACGGAGGACGATAATCGCTTTTGCCCTGCGTAGCGTTACGGGCAGCGGGTACAACCAGGCAGCGAATTGCCGGCTAGCAGCTTCCCTGTGGCGGGGAAGTGCAAACGTACACGTTTTTGGCCTAAAACACGTTTTCCGGCGAAAACGCACACCACGGCTCTTTCTGAGAAAAAGCAAGCACGGAGGACGAGAATCGCTTTTGCCCTGCGTAGCGTTCCGGGCAGCGGGTAGAACCAGGCAGCGAATTGCCGGCTAGCAGCTTCCCTGTGGCGGGGAAGTGCAAACGTACACGTTTTCGGCCGAAAACGCGTTTTCCCGCGAAAACGCACACCACGGCTCTTTCTGAGAAAAAGCAAGCACGGAGGACGAGAACCGCTTTTGCCCTGCGTAGCGTTCCGGGCAGCGGGTAGAACCAGGCAGAGAATTCCCGGCTAGCAGCTTCCCTGTGGCCGGGAAGTGCAAACGTACACGTTTTCGGCCGAAAACGCGTTTTCCGGCGAAAACGCACACCACGGCTCTTTCTGAGAAAAAGCAAGCACGGAGGACGAGAATCGCTTTTGCCCTGCGTAGCGTTCCGGGCAGCGGGTAGAACCAGGCAGTGAATTCCCGGCTAGCAGCTTCCCTGTGGCTGGGAAGTGCAAACATACACGTTTTCGGCCGAAAACGCGTTTTCCGGCGAAAACGCACACCACGGCTCTTTCTGAGAAAAAGCAAGCACGGAGGACGAGAATCGCTTTTGCCCTGCGTAGCGTTACGGGCAGCGGGTACAACCAGGCAGCGAATTGCCGGCTAGCAGCTTCCCTGTGGCGGGGAAGTGCAAACGTACACGTTTTCGGCCGAAAACACGTTTTCCGGCGAAAACGCACACCACGGCTCTTTCTGAGAAAAAGCAAGCACGGAGGACGAGAATCGCTTTTGCCCTGCGTAGCGTTCCGGGCAGCGGGTAGAACCAGGCAGCGAATTGCCGGCTAGCAGCTTCCCTGTGGCGGGGAAGTGCAAACGTACACGTTTTCGGCCGAAAACGCGTTTTCCCGCGAAAACGCACACCACGGCTCTTTCTGAGAAAAAGCAAGCACGGAGGACGAGAACCGCTTTTGCCCTGCGTAGCGTTCCGGGCAGCGGGTAGAACCAGGCAGAGAATTCCCGGCTAGCAGCTTCCCTGTGGCCGGGAAGTGCAAACGTACACGTTTTCGGCCGAAAACGCGTTTTCCGGCGAAAACGCACACCACGGCTCTTTCTGAGAAAAAGCAAGCACGGAGGACGAGAATCGCTTTTGCCCTGCGTAGCGTTCCGGGCAGCGGGTAGAACCAGGCAGTGAATTCCCGGCTAGCAGCTTCCCTGTGGCCGGGAAGTGCAAACGTACACGTTTTCGGCCGAAAACGCGTTTTGCGGCGAAAACGCACACCACGGCTCTTTCTGAGAAAAAGCAAGCACGGAGGACGAGAATCGCTTTTGCCCTGCATAGTGTTCCGGGCAGCGGGTAGAACCAGGCAGAGAATTCCCGGCTAGCAGCTTCCCTGTGGCGGGGAAGTGCAAACGTACACGTTTTGGGCCGAAAACGCGTTTTACGGCGAAAACGCACACCACGGCTCTTTCTGAGAAAAAGCAAGCACGGAGGACGAGAATCGCTTTTGCCCTGCGTAGCGTTCCGGGCAGCGGGTAGAACCAGGCAGAGAATTCCCGGCTAGCAGCTTCCCTGTGGCCGGGAAGTGCAAACGTACACGTTTTCGGCCGAAAACGCGTTTTCCGGCGAAAACGCACACCACGGCTCTTTCTGAGAAAAAGCAAGCACGGAGGACGAGAATCGCTTTTGCCCTGCGTAGCGTTCCGGGCAGCGGGTAGAACCAGGCAGAGAATTCCCGGCTAGCAGCTTCCCTGTGGCCGGGAAGTGCAAACGTACACGTTTTCGGCCGAAAACGCGTTTTCCGGCGAAAAAGCACACCACGGCTCTTTCTGAGAAAAAGCAAGCACGGAGGACGAGAATCGCTTTTGCCCTGCGTAGCGTTCCGGGCAGCGGGTAGAACCAGGCAGAGAATTCCCGGCTAGCAGCTTCCCTGTGGCCGGGAAGTGCAAACGTACACGTTTTCGGCCGAAAACGCGTTTTCCGGCGAAAACGCACACCACGGCTCTTTCTGAGAAAAAGCAAGCACGGAGGACGAGAATCGCTTTTGCCCTGCGTAGCGTTCCGGGCAGCGGGTAGAACCAGGCAGAGAATTCCCGGCTAGCAGCTTCCCTGTGGCGGGGAAGTGCAAACGTACACGTTTTCGGCCGAAAACGCGTTTTCCGGCGAAAACGCACACCACGGCTCTTTCTGAGAAAAAGAAAGCACGAAGGACGAGAATCGCTTTTGCCCTGCGAAGCGTTCCGGGCAGCGGGAAGAACCAGGCAGAGAATTCCCGGCTAGCAGCTTCCCTGTGGCCGGGAAGTGCAAACGTACACGTTTTCGGCCGAAAACGCGTTTTCCGGCGAAAACGCACACCACGGCTCTTTCTGAGAAAAAGCAAGCACGGAGGACGAGAATCGCTTTTGCCCTGCGTAGCGTTCCGGGCAGCGGGTAGAACCAGGCAGAAAATTCCCGGCTAGCAGCTTCCCTGTGGCGGGGAAGTGCAAACGTACACGTTTTCGGCCGAAAACGCGTTTTCCGGCGAAAACGCACACCACGGCTCTTTCTGAGAAAAAGCAAGCACGGAGGATGAGAATCGCTTTTGC
The DNA here is from genome assembly GCF_965140245.1 of Athene noctua. Taxonomy (NCBI): domain Eukaryota; kingdom Metazoa; phylum Chordata; class Aves; order Strigiformes; family Strigidae; genus Athene; species Athene noctua. The sequence goes on from NW_027437581.1 coordinate 181,423, forward strand.
CCTGCATAGTGTTCCGGGCAGCGGGTAGAACCAGGCAGAGAATTCCCGGCTAGCAGCTTCCCTGTGGCGGGGAAGTGCAAACGTACACGTTTTCGGCCGAAAACGCGTTTTCCGGCGAAAACGCACACCACGGCTCTTTCTGAGAAAAAGCAAGCACGGAGGACGAGAATCGCTTTTGCCCTGCGTAGCGTTCCGGGCAGCGGGTAGAACCAGGCAGAGAATTCCCGGCTAGCAGCTTCCCTGTGGCGGGGAAGTGCAAACGTACACGTTTTCGGCCGAAAACGCGTTTTCCGGCGAAAACGCACACCACGGCTCTTTCTGAGAAAAAGAAAGCACGAAGGACGAGAATCGCTTTTGCCCTGCGAAGCGTTCCGGGCAGCGGGAAGAACCAGGCAGAGAATTCCCGGCTAGCAGCTTCCCTGTGGCCGGGAAGTGCAAACGTACACGTTTTCGGCCGAAAACGCGTTTTCCGGCGAAAACGCACACCACGGCTCTTTCTGAGAAAAAGCAAGCACGGAGGACGATAATCGCTTTTGCCCTGCGTAGCGTTACGGGCAGCGGGTACAACCAGGCAGCGAATTGCCGGCTAGCAGCTTCCCTGTGGCGGGGAAGTGCAAACGTACACGTTTTCGGCCGAAAACACGTTTTCCGGCGAAAACGCACACCACGGCTCTTTCTGAGAAAAAGCAAGCACGGAGGACGAGAACCGCTTTTGCCCTGCGTAGCGTTCCGGGCAGCGGGTAGAACCAGGCAGAGAATTCCCGGCTAGCAGCTTCCCTGTGGCCGGGAAGTGCAAACGTACACGTTTTCGGCCGAAAACGCGTTTTCCGGCGAAAACGCACACCACGGCTCTTTCTGAGAAAAAGCAAGCACGGAGGACGAGAATCGCTTTTGCCCTGCGTAGCGTTCCGGGCAGCGGGTAGAACCAGGCAGTGAATTCCCGGCTAGCAGCTTCCCTGTGGCCGGGAAGTGCAAACGTACACGTTTTCAGCCGAAAACGCGTTTTCCGGCGAAAACGCACACCACGGCTCTTTCTGAGAAAAAGCAAGCACGGAGGACGAGAATCGCTTTTGCCCTGCATAGTGTTCCGGGCAGCGGGTAGAACCAGGCAGAGAATTCCCTGCTATCAGCTTCCCTGTGGCGGGGAAGTGCAAACGTACACGTTTTCGGCCGAAAACGCGTTTTACGGCGAAAACGCACACCACGGCTCTTTCTGAGAAAAAGCAAGCACGGAGGACGAGAATCGCTTTTGCCCTGCGTAGCGTTCCGGGCAGCGGGTAGAACCAGGCAGAGAATTCCCGGCTAGCAGCTTCCCTGTGGCGGGGAAGTGCAAACGTACACGTTTTCGGCCGAAAACGCGTTTTCCGGCGAAAACGCACACCACGGCTCTTTCTGAGAAAAAGCAAGCACGGAGGACGAGAATCGCTTTTGCCCTGCGTAGCGTTCCGGGCAGCGGGTAGAACCAGGCAGAGAATTCCCGGCTAGCAGCTTCCCTGTGGCCGGGAAGTGCAAACGTACACGTTTTCGGCCGAAAACGCGTTTTCCGGCGAAAACGCACACCACGGCTCTTTCTGAGAAAAAGCAAGCACGGAGGACGAGAATCGCTTTTGCCCTGCGTAGCGTTCCGGGCAGCGGGTAGAACCAGGCAGAGAATTCCCGGCTAGCAGCTTCCCTGTGGCGGGGAAGTGCAAACGTACACGTTTTCGGCCGAAAACGCGTTTTCCGGCGAAAACGCACACCACGGCTCTTTCTGAGAAAAAGCAAGCACGGAGGACGAGAACCGCTTTTGCCCTGCGTAGCGTTCCGGGCAGCGGGTAGAACCAGGCAGAGAATTCCCGGCTAGCAGCTTCCCTGTGGCGGGGAAGTGCAAACGTACACGTTTTCGGCCGAAAACGCGTTTTCCGGCGAAAACGCACACCACGGCTCTTTCTGAGAAAAAGCAAGCACGAAGGACGAGAATCGCTTTTGCCCTGCGAAGCGTTCCGGGCAGCGGGAAGAACCAGGCAGAGAATTCCCGGCTAGCAGCTTCCCTGTGGCCGGGAAGTGCAAACGTACACGTTTTCGGCCGAAAACGCGTTTTCCGGCGAAAACGCACACCACGGCTCTTTCTGAGAAAAAGCAAGCACGGAGGACGAGAATCGCTTTTGCCCTGCGTAGCGTTCCGGGCAGCGGGTAGAACCAGGCAGAGAATTCCCGGCTAGCAGCTTCCCTGTGGCGGGGAAGTGCAAACGTACACGTTTTCGGCCGAAAACGCGTTTTCCGGCGAAAACGCACACCACGGCTCTTTCTGAGAAAAAGCAAGCACGGAGGATGAGAATCGCTTTTGCCCTGCATAGTGTTCCGGGCAGCGGGTAGAACCAGGCAGAGAATTCCCGTCTAGCAGCTTCCCTGTGGCGGGGAAGTGCAAACGTACACGTTTTCGGCCGAAAACACATTTTCCGGCGAAAACGCACACCACGGCTCTTTCTGAGAAAAAGCAAGCACGGAGGACGAGAATCGCTTTTACCCTGCGAAGCGTTCCGGGCAGCGGGAAGAACCAGGCAGAGAATTCCCGGCTAGCAGCTTCCCTGTGGCCGGGAAGTGCAAACGTACACGTTTTCGGCCGAAAACGCGTTTTCCGGCGAAAACGCACACCACGGCTCTTTCTGAGAAAAAGCAAGCACGGAGGACGAGAATCGCTTTTGCCCTGCGTAGCGTTCCGGGCAGCGGGTAGAACCAGGCAGAGAATTCCCGGCTAGCAGCTTCCCTGTGGCCGGGAAGTGCAAACGTACACGTTTTCGGCCGAAAACGCGTTTTCCGGCGAAAACGCACACCACGGCTCTTTCTGAGAAAAAGCAAGCACGGAGGACGAGAATCGCTTTTGCCCTGCGTAGCGTTCCGGGCAGCGGGTAGAACCAGGCAGAGAATTCCCGTCTAGCAGCTTCCCTGTGGCCGGGAAGTGCAAACGTAAACGTTTTCGGTCGAAAACGCGTTTTCCGGCGAAAACGCACACCACGGCTCTTTCTGAGAAAAAGCAAGCACGGAGGACGAGAATCGCTTTTGCCCTGCGTAGCGTTCCGGGCAGCGGGTAGAACCAGGCAGAGAATTGCCGGCTAGCAGCTTCCCTGTGGCCGGGAAATGCAAACGTACACGTTTCCGGCCGAAAACGCGTTTTCCGGCGAAAACGCACACCACGGCTCTTTCTGAGAAAAAGCAAGCACGGAGGACGAGAATCGTTTTTGCCCTGCGTAGCGTTCTGAGCAGCGGGTAGAAATAGGCAGCGAATTGCCGGCTAGCAGCTTCCCTGTGGCCAGGAAGTGCAAACGTACACGTTTTCGGCCGAAAACGCGTTTTCCGGCGAAAAAGCACACCACGGCTCTTTCTGAGAAAAAGCAAGCACGGAGGACGAAAATCGCTTTTGCCCTGCGTAGCGTTCCGGGCAGCGGGTAGAACCAGGCAGAGAATTCCCGTCTAGCAGCTTCCCTGTGGCGGGGAAGTGCAAACGTACACGTTTTCGGCCGAAAACGCGTTTTCCCGCGAAAACGCACACCACGGCTCTTTCTGAGAAAAAGCAAGCACGGAGGACGAGAATCGCTTTTGCCCTGCGTAGCGTTCCGGGCAGCGGGTAGAATCAGGCAGCGAATTCCCTGCTAGCAGCTTCCCTGTGGCTGGGAAGTGCAAACATACACGTTTTCGGCCGAAAACGCGTTTTCCGGCGAAAACGCACACCACGGCTCTTTCTGAGAAAAAGCAAGCACGGAGGACGATAATCGCTTTTGCCCTGCGTAGCGTTACGGGCAGCGGGTACAACCAGGCAGCGAATTGCCGGCTAGCAGCTTCCCTGTGGCGGGGAAGTGCAAACGTACACGTTTTCGGCCGAAAACACGTTTTCCGGCGAAAACGCACACCACGGCTCTTTCTGAGAAAAAGCAAGCACGGAGGACGAGAATCGCTTTTGCCCTGCGTAGCGTTCCGGGCAGCGGGTAGAACCAGGCAGAGAATTCCCGGCTAGCAGCTTCCCTGTGGCCCTGAAGTGCAAACGTACACGTTTTCGGCCGAAAACGCGTTTTCCGGCGAAAACGCACACCACGGCTCTTTCTGAGAAAAAGCAAGCACGGAGGACGAGAATCGCTTTTGCCCTGCGTAGCGTTCCGGGCAGCGGGTAGAACCAGGCAGAGAATTCCCGGCTAGCAGCTTCCCTGTGGCGGGGAAGTGCAAACGTACACGTTTTCGGACGAAAACGCGTTTTCCGGCGAAAACGCACACCACGGCTCTTTCTGAGAAAAAGCAAGCACGGAGGACGAGAACCGCTTTTGCCCTGCGTAGCGTTCCGGGCAGCGGGTAGAACCAGGCAGAGAATTCCCGTCTAGCAGCTTCCCTGTGGCGGGGAAGTGCAAACGTACACGTTTTCGGCCGAAAACGCGTTTTCCGGCGAAAACGCACACCACGGCTCTTTCTGAGAAAAAGAAAGCACGAAGGACGAGAATCGCTTTTGCCCTGCGAAGCGTTCCGGGCAGCGGGAAGAACCAGGCAGAGAATTCCCGGCTAGCAGCTTCCCTGTGGCCGGGAAGTGCAAACGTACACGTTTTCGGCCGAAAACGCGTTTTCCGGCGAAAACGCACACCACGGCTCTTTCTGAGAAAAAGCAAGCACGGAGGACGAGAATCGCTTTTGCCCTGCGTAGCGTTCCGGGCAGCGGGTAGAACCAGGCAGAAAATTCCCGGCTAGCAGCTTCCCTGTGGCGGGGAAGTGCAAACGTACACGTTTTCGGCCGAAAACGAGTTTTCCGGCGAAAACGCACACCACGGCTCTTTCTGAGAAAAAGCAAGCACGGAGGATGAGAATCGCTTTTGCCCTGCATAGTGTTCCGGGCAGCGGGTAGAACCAGGCAGAGAATTCCCGTCTAGCAGCTTCCCTGTGGCGGGGAAGTGCAAACGTACACGTTTTCGGCCGAAAACACATTTTCCGGCGAAAACGCACACCACGGCTCTTTCTGAGAAAAAGCAAGCACGGAGGACGAGAATCGCTTTTACCCTGCGAAGCGTTCCGGGCAGCGGGAAGAACCAGGCAGAGAATTGCCGGCTAGCAGCTTCCCTGTGGCCGGGAAGTGCAAACGTACACGTTTTCGGCCGAAAACGCGTTTTCCGGCGAAAACGCACACCACGGCTCTTTCTGAGAAAAAGCAAGCACGGAGGACGAGAATCGCTTTTGCCCTGCGTAGCGTTCCGGGCAGCGGGTAGAACCAGGCAGAGAATTCCCGGCTAGCAGCTTCCCTGTGGCCGGGAAGTGCAAACGTACACGTTTTCGGCCGAAAACGCGTTTTCCGGCGAAAACGCACACCACGGCTCTTTCTGAGAAAAAGCAAGCACGGAGGACGAGAATCGCTTTTGCCCTGCGTAGCGTTCCGGGCAGCGGGTAGAACCAGGCAGAGAATTCCCGTCTAGCAGCTTCCCTGTGGCCGGGAAGTGCAAACGTAAACGTTTTCGGTCGAATACGCGTTTTCCGGCGAAAACGCACACCACGGCTCTTTCTGAGAAAAAGCAAGCACGGAGGACGAGAATCGATTTTGCCCTGCGTAGCGTTCCGGGCAGCGGGTAGAACCAGGCAGAGAATTGCCGGCTAGCAGCTTCCCTGTGGCCGGGAAGTGCAAACGTACACGTTTCCGGCCGAAAACGCGTTTTCCGGCGAAAACGCACACCACGGCTCTTTCTGAGAAAAAGCAAGCACGGAGGACGAGAATCGTTTTTGCCCTGCGTAGCGTTCTGAGCAGCGGGTAGAAATAGGCAGAGAATTCCCGGCTAGCAGCTTCCCTGAGGCGGGGAAGTGCAAACGTACACGTTTTCGGCCGAAAACGCGTTTTCCCGCGAAAACGCACACCACGGCTCTTTCTGAGAAAAAGCAAGCACGGAGGACGAGAATCGCTTTTGCCCTGCGTAGCGTTCTGAGCAGCGGGTAGAAATAGGCAGAGAATTCCCGGCTAGCAGCTTCCCTGTGGCGGGGAAGTGCAAACGTACACGTTTTCGGCCGAAAACGCGTTTTCCGGCGAAAACGCACACCACGGCTCTTTCTGAGATAAAGCAAGCACGGAGGACGAGAATCGCTTTTGCCCTGCGTAGCGTTCCGGGCAGCGGGTAGAACCAGGCAGAGAATTCTCGTCTAGCAGCTTCCCTGTGGCCGGGAAGTGCAAACGTACACGTTTCCAGCCGAAAACGCGTTTTCTGGAGAAAACGCACACCACGGCTCTTTCTGAGAAAAAGCAAGCACGGAGGACGAGAATCGTTTTTGCCCTGCGTAGCGTTCTGAGCAGCGGGTAGAAATAGGCAGCGAATTGCCGGCTAGCAGCTTCCCTGTGGCCAGGAAGTGCAAACGTACACGTTTTCGGCCGAAAACGCGATTTCCGGCGAAAACGCACACCACGGCTCTTTCTGAGAAAAAGCAAGCACGGAGGACGAGAATCGCTTTTGCCCTGCGTAGCGTTCCGGGCAGCGGGTAGAACCAGGCAGCGAATTGCCGGCTAGCAGCTTCCCTGTGGCCGGGAAGTGCAAACGTACACGTTTTCGGCCGAAAACGCGTTTTCCGGCGAAAACGCACACCACGGCTCTTTCTGAGAAAAAGCAAGCACGGAGGACGAGAATCGCTTTTGCCCTGCGTAGCGTTCCGGGCAGCGGGTAGAACCAGGCAGAGAATTCCCGGCTAGCAGCTTCCCTGAGGCGGGGAAGTGCAAACGTACACGTTTTCGGCCGAAAACGCGTTTTCCCGCGAAAACGCACACCACGGCTCTTTCTGAGAAAAAGCAAGCACGGAGGACGAGAATCGCTTTTGCCCTGTGTAGCGTTCTGAGCAGCGGGTAGAAATAGGCAGAGAATTCCCGGCTAGCAGCTTCCCTGTGGCGGGGAAGTGCAAACGTACACGTTTTCGGGCGAAAACGCGTTTTCCCGCGAAAACGCACACCACGGCTCTTTCTGAGAAAAAGCAAGCACGGAGGACGAGAATCGCTTTTGCCCTGCGTAGTGTTCCGGGCAGCGGGTAGAACCAGGCAGAGAATTCCCGGCTAGCAGCTTCCCTGTGGCTGGGAAGTGCAAACGTACACGTTTTCGGCCGAAAACGCGTTTTCCGGCGAAAACGCACACCACGGCTCTTTCTGAGAAAAAGCAAGCACGGAGGACGAGAACCGCTTTTGCCCTGCGTAGCGTTCCGGGCAGCGGGTAGAACCAGGCAGAGAATTCCCGGCTAGCAGCTTCCCTGTGGCCGGGAAGAGCAAACGTACACGTTTTCGGCCGAAAACGCGTTTTCCGGCGAAAACGCACACCACGGCTCTTTCTGAGAAAAAGCAAGCACGGAGGACGAGAATCGCTTTTGCCCTGCGTAGCGTTCCCGGCAGCGGGTAGAATCAGGCAGAGAATTCCCGGCTAGCAGCTTCCCTGTGGCCGGGAAGTGCAAACGTACACGTTTTCGGCCGAAAACGCGTTTTTTGCGAAAACGCACTCCACGGCTCTTTCTGAGAAAAAGCAAGCACGGAGGACGAGAATCGCTTTTGCCCTCCGTAGCGTTCCGGGCAGCGGGTAGAACCAGGCAGAGAATTCCCGGCTAGCAGCTTCCCTGTGGCCGGGAAGTGCAAACGTACACGTTTTCGGCCGAAAACGCGTTTTCCGGCGAAAACGCACACCACGGCTCTTTCTGAGAAAAAGCAAGCACGGAGGACGAGAATCGCTTTTGCCCTGCGTAGCGTTCCGGGCAGCGGGTAGAACCAGGCAGCGAATTGCCGGCTAGCAGCTTCCCTATGGCTGGGAAGTGCAAACGTACACGTTTTCGGCCGAAAACGCGTTTTCCGGCGAAAACGCACACCACGGCTCTTTCTGAGAAAAAGCAAGCACGGAGGACGAGAACCGCTTTTGCCCTGCGTAGCGTTCCGGGCAGCGGGTAGAACCAGGCAGAGAATTCCCGGCTAGCAGCTTCCCTGTGGCCGGGAAGAGCAAACGTACACGTTTTCGGCCGAAAACGCGTTTTCCGGCGAAAACGCACACCACGGCTCTTTCTGAGAAAAAGCAAGCACGGAGGACGAGAATCGCTTTTGCCCTGCGTAGCGTTCCGGGCAGCGGGTAGAACCAGGCAGAGAATTCCCGGCTAGCAGCTTCCCTGTGGCCGGGAAGTGCAAACGTACACGTTTTCGGCCGAAAACGCGTTTTCCGGCGAAAACGCACACCACGGCTCTTTCTGAGAAAAAGCAAGCACGGAGGACGAGAATCGCTTTTGCCCTGCGTAGCGTTCCGGGCAGCGGGTAGAACCAGGCAGAGAATTCCCGGCTAGCAGCTTCCCTGTGGCCGGGAAGTGCAAACGTACAAGTTTTCGGCCGAAAACGCGTTTTCCGGCGAAAACGCACACCACGGCTCTTTCTGAGAAAAAGCAAGCACGGAGGACGAGAATCGCTTTTGCCCTGCGTAGCGTTCCGGGCAGCGGGTAGAACCAGGCAGAGAATTCCCGGCTAGCAGCTTCCCTGTGGCGGGGAAGTGCAAACGTACACGTTTTCGGCCGAAAACGCGTTTTCCGGCGAAAACGCACACCACGGCTCTTTCTGAGAAAAAGCAAGCACGGAGGACGAGAATCGCTTTTGCCCTGCGTAGCGTTCCGGGCAGCGGGTAGAACCAGGCAGAGAATTCCCGTCTAGCAGCTTCCCTGTGGCGGGGAAGTGCAAACGTACACGTTTTCGGCCGAAAACGCGTTTTCCGGCGAAAACGCACACCACGGCTCTTTCTGAGAAAAAGCAAGCACGAAGGACGAGAATCGCTTTTGCCCTGCGAAGCGTTCCGGGCAGCGGGAAGAACCAGGCAGAGAATTCCCGGCTAGCAGCTTCCCTGTGGCCGGGAAGTGCAAACGTACACGTTTTAGGCCGAAAACGCGTTTTCTGGCGAAAACGCACACCACGGCTCTTTCTGAGAAAAAGCAAGCACGGAGGACGAGAATCGCTTTTGCCCTGCGTAGCGTTCCGGGCAGCGGGTAGAACCAGGCAGAAAATTCCCGGCTAGCAGCTTCCCTGTGGCGGGGAAGTGCAAACGTACACGTTTTCGGCCGAAAACGCGTTTTCCGGCGAAAACGCACACCACGGCTCTTTCTGAGAAAAAGCAAGCACGGAGGATGAGAATCGCTTTTGCCCTGCATAGTGTTCCGGGCAGCGGGTAGAACCAGGCAGAGAATTCCCGTCTAGCAGCTTCCCTGTGGCGGGGAAGTGCAAACGTACAAGTTTTCGGCCGAAAACACATTTTCCGGCGAAAACGCACACCACGGCTCTTTCTGAGAAAAAGCAAGCACGGAGGACGAGAATCGCTTTTGCCCTGCGAAGCGTTCCGGGCAGCGGGAAGAACCAGGCAGAGAATTCCCGGCTAGCAGCTTCCCTGTGGCCGGGAAGTGCAAACGTACACGTTTTCGGCCGAAAACGCGTTTTCCGGCGAAAACGCACACCACGGCTCTTTCTGAGAAAAAGCAAGCACGGAGGACGAGAATCGCTTTTGCCCTGCGTAGCGTTCCGGGCAGCGGGTAGAACCAGGCAGAGAATTCCCGGCTAGCAGCTTCCCTGTGGCCGGGAAGTGCAAACGTACACGTTTTCGGCCGAAAACGCGTTTTCCGGCGAAAACGCACACCACGGCTCTTTCTGAGAAAAAGCAAGCACGGAGGACGAGAATCGCTTTTGCCCTGCGTAGCGTTCCGGGCAGCGGGTAGAACCAGGCAGAGAATTCCCGTCTAGCAGCTTCCCTGTGGCCGGGAAGTGCAAACGTACACGTTTCCAGCCGAAAACGCGTTTTCTGGAGAAAACGCACACCACGGCTCTTTCTGAGAAAAAGCAAGCACGGAGGACGAGAATCGTTTTTGCCCTGCGTAGCGTTCTGAGCAGCGGGTAGAAATAGGCAGCGAATTGCCGGCTAGCAGCTTCCCTGTGGCCAGGAAGTGCAAACGTACACGTTTTCGGCCGAAAACGCGATTTCCGGCGAAAACGCACACCACGGCTCTTTCTGAGAAAAAGCAAGCACGGAGGACGAGAATCGCTTTTGCCCTGCGTAGCGTTCCGGGCAGCGGGTAGAACCAGGCAGCGAATTGCCGGCTAGCAGCTTCCCTGTGGCCGGGAAGTGCAAACGTACACGTTTTCGGCCGAAAACGCGTTTTCCGGCGAAAACGCACACCACGGCTCTTTCTGAGAAAAAGCAAGCACGGAGGACGAGAATCGCTTTTGCCCTGCGTAGCGTTGCGGGCAGCGGGTAGAACCAGGCAGAGAATTCCCGGCTAGCAGCTTCCCTGAGGCGGGGAAGTGCAAACGTACACGTTTTCGGCCGAAAACGCGTTTTCCCGCGAAAACGCACACCACGGCTCTTTCTGAGAAAAAGCAAGCACGGAGGACGAGAATCGCTTTTGCCCTGCGTAGCGTTCTGAGCAGCGGGTAGAAATAGGCAGAGAATTCCCGGCTAGCAGCTTCCCTGTGGCGGGGAAGTGCAAACGTACACGTTTTCGGGCGAAAACGCGTTTTCCCGCGAAAACGCACACCACGGCTCTTTCTGAGAAAAAGCAAGCACGGAGGACGAGAATCGCTTTTGCCCTGCGTAGTGTTCCGGGCAGCGGGTAGAACCAGGCAGAGAATTCCCGGCTAGCAGCTTCCCTGTGGCTGGGAAGTGCAAACGTACACGTTTTCGGCCGAAAACGCGTTTTCCGGCGAAAACGCACACCACGGCTCTTTCTGAGAAAAAGCAAGCACGGAGGACGAGAACCGCTTTTGCCCTGCGTAGCGTTCCGGGCAGCGGGTAGAACCAGGCAGAGAATTCCCGGCTAGCAGCTTCCCTGTGGCCGGGAAGAGCAAACGTACACGTTTTCGGCCGAAAACGCGTTTTCCGGCGAAAACGCACACCACGGCTCTTTCTGAGAAAAAGCAAGCACGGAGGACGAGAATCGCTTTTGCCCTGCGTAGCGTTCCCGGCAGCGGGTAGAATCAGGCAGAGAATTCCCGGCTAGCAGCTTCCCTGTGGCCGGGAAGTGCAAACGTACACGTTTTCGGCCGAAAACGCGTTTTTTGCGAAAACGCACTCCACGGCTCTTTCTGAGAAAAAGCAAGCACGGAGGACGAGAATCGCTTTTGCCCTCCGTAGCGTTCCGGGCAGCGGGTAGAACCAGGCAGCGAATTGCCGGCTAGCAGCTTCCCTGTGGCCGGGAAGTGCAAACGTACACGTTTTCGGCCGAAAACGCGTTTTCCGGCGAAAACGCACACCACGGCTCTTTCTGAGAAAAAGCAAGCACGGAGGACGAGAATCGCTTTTGCCCTGCGTAGCGTTCCGGGCAGCGGGTAGAACCAGGCAGCGAATTGCCGGCTAGCAGCTTCCCTATGGCTGGGAAGTGCAAACGTACACGTTTTCGGCCGAAAACGCGTTTACCGGCGAAAACGCACACCACGGCTCTTTCTGAGAAAAAGCAAGCACGGAGGACGAGAACCGCTTTTGCCCTGCGTAGCGTTCCGGGCAGCGGGTAGAACCAGGCAGAGAATTCCCGGCTAGCAGCTTCCCTGTGGCCGGGAAGAGCAAACGTACACGTTTTCGGCCGAAAACGCGTTTTCCGGCGAAAACGCACACCACGGCTCTTTCTGAGAAAAAGCAAGCACGGAGGACGAGAATCGCTTTTGCCCTGCGTAGCGTTCCGGGCAGCGGGTAGAACCAGGCAGAGAATTCCCGGCTAGCAGCTTCCCTGTGTCCGGGAAGTGCAAACGTACACGTTTTCGGCCGAAAACGCGTTTTCCGGCGAAAACGCACACCACGGCTCTTTCTGAGAAAAAGCAAGCACGGAGGACGAGAATCGCTTTTGCCCTGCGTAGCGTTCCGGGCAGCGGGTAGAACCAGGCAGAGAATTCCCGGCTAGCAGCTTCCCTGTGGCCGGGAAGTGCAAACGTACACGTTTTCGGCCGAAAACGCGTTTTCCGGCGAAAACGCACACCACGGCTCTTTCTGAGAAAAAGCAAGCACGGAGGACGAGAATCGCTTTTGCCCTGCGTAGCGTTCCGGGCAGCGGGTAGAACCAGGCAGAGAATTCCCGGCTAGCAGCTTCCCTGTGGCGGGGAAGTGCAAACGTACACGTTTTCGGCCGAAAACGCGTTTTCCGGCGAAAACGCACACCACGGCTCTTTCTGAGAAAAAGCAAGCACGGAGGACGAGAATCGCTTTTGCCCTGCGTAGCGTTCCGGGCAGCGGGTAGAACCAGGCAGAGAATTCCCGTCTAGCAGCTTCCCTGTGGCGGGGAAGTGCAAACGTACACGTTTTCGGCCGAAAACGCGTTTTCCGGCGAAAACGCACACCACGGCTCTTTCTGAGAAAAAGCAAGCACGAAGGACGAGAATCGCTTTTGCCCTGCGAAGCGTTCCGGGCAGCGGGAAGAACCAGGCAGAGAATTCCCGGCTAGCAGCTTCCCTGTGGCCGGGAAGTGCAAACGTACACGTTTTCGGCCGAAAACGCGTTTTCCGGCGAAAACGCACACCACGGCTCTTTCTGAGAAAAAGCAAGCACGGAGGACGAGAATCGCTTTTGCCCTGCGTAGCGTTCCGGGCAGCGGGTAGAACCAGGCAGAAAATTCCCGGCTAGCAGCTTCCCTGTGGCGGGGAAGTGCAAACGTACACGTTTTCGGCCGAAAACGCGTTTTCCGGCGAAAACGCACACCACGGCTCTTTCTGAGAAAAAGCAAGCACGGATGATGAGAATCGCTTTTGCCCTGCATAGTGTTCCGGGCAGCGGGTAGAACCAGGCAGAGAATTCCCGTCTAGCAGCTTCCCTGTGGCGGGGAAGTGCAAACGTACACGTTTTCGGCCGAAAACACATTTTCCGGCGAAAACGCACACCACGGCTCTTTCTGAGAAAAAGCAAGCACGGAGGACGAGAATCGCTTTTGCCCTGCGAAGCGTTCCGGGCAGCGGGAAGAACCAGGCAGAGAATTCCCGGCTAGCAGCTTCCCTGTGGCCGGGAAGTGCAAACGTACACGTTTTCGGCCGAAAACGCGTTTTCCGGCGAAAACGCACACCACGGCTCTTTCTGAGAAAAAGCAAGCACGGAGGACGAGAATCGCTTTTGCCCTGCGTAGCGTTCCGGGCAGCGGGTAGAACCAGGCAGAGAATTCCCGTCTAGCAGCTTCCCTGTGGCCGGGAAGTGCAAACGTAAACGTTTTCGGTCGAAAACGCGTTTTCCGGCGAAAACGCACACCACGGCTCTTTCTGAGAAAAAGCAAGCACGGAGGACGAGAATCGATTTTGCCCTGCGTAGCGTTCCGGGCAGCGGGTAGAACCAGGCAGAGAATTGCCGGCTAGCAGCTTCCCTGTGGCCGGGAAGTGCAAACGTACACGTTTCCGGCCGAAAACGCGTTTTCCGGCGAAAACGCACACCACGGCTCTTTCTGAGAAAAAGCAAGCACGGAGGACGAGAATCGTTTTTGCCCTGCGTAGCGTTCTGAGCAGCGGGTAGAAATAGGCAGCGAATTGCCGGCTAGCAGCTTCCCTGTGGCCAGGAAGTGCAAACGTACACGTTTTCGGCCGAAAACGCGTTTTCCGGCGAAAAAGCACACCACGGCTCTTTCTGAGAAAAAGCAAGCACGGAGGACGAAAATCGCTTTTGCCCTGCGTAGCGTTCCGGGCAGCGGGTAGAACCAGGCAGAGAATTCCCGGCTAGCAGCTTCCCTGAGGCGGGGAAGTGCAAACGTACACGTTTTCGGCCGAAAACGCGTTTTCCCGCGAAAACGCACACCACGGCTCTTTCTGAGAAAAAGCAAGCACGGAGGACGAGAATCGTTTTTGCCCTGCGTAGCGTTCTGAGCAGCGGGTAGAAATAGGCAGCGAATTGCCGGCTAGCAGCTTCCCTGTGGCCAGGAAGTGCAAACGTACACGTTTTCGGCCGAAAACGCGTTTTCCGGCGAAAAAGCACACCACGGCTCTTTCTGAGAAAAAGCAAGCACGGAGGACGAAAATCGCTTTTGCCCTGCGTAGCGTTCCGGGCAGCGGGTAGAACCAGGCAGAGAATTCCCGGCTAGCAGCTTCCCTGAGGCGGGGAAGTGCAAACGTACACGTTTTCGGCCGAAAACGCGTTTTCCCGCGAAAACGCACACCACGGCTCTTTCTGAGAAAAAGCAAGCACGGAGGACGAGAATCGCTTTTGCCCTGCGTAGCGTTCTGAGCAGCGGGTAGAAATAGGCAGCGAATTCCCTGCTATCAGCTTCCCTGTGGCGGGGAAGTGCAAACGTACACGTTTTCGGCCGAAAACGCGTTTTCCGGCGAAAACGCACACCACGGCTCTTTCTGAGATAAAGCAAGCACGGAGGACGAGAATCGCTTTTGCCCTGCGTAGCGTTCCGGGCAGCGGGTAGAACCAGGCAGAGAATTCCCGTCTAGCAGCTTCCCTGTGGCCGGGAAGTGCAAACGTACACGTTTCCGGCCGAAAACGCGTTTTCTGGAGAAAACGCACACCACGGCTCTTTCTGAGAAAAAGCAAGCACGGAGGACGAGAATCGTTTTTGCCCTGCGTAGCGTTCTGAGCAGCGGGTAGAAATAGGCAGCGAATTGCCGGCTAGCAGCTTCCCTGTGGCCAGGAAGTGCAAACGTACACGTTTTCGGCCGAAAACGCGATTTCCGGCGAAAACGCACACCACGGCTCTTTCTGAGAAAAAGCAAGCACGGAGGACGAGAATCGCTTTTGCCCTGCGTAGCGTTCCGGGCAGCGGGTAGAACCAGGCAGCGAATTGCCGGCTAGCAGCTTCCCTGTGGCCGGGAAGTGCAAACGTACACGTTTTCGGCCGAAAACGCGTTTTCCGGCGAAAACGCACACCACGGCTCTTTCTGAGAAAAAGCAAGCACGGAGGACGAGAATCGCTTTTGCCCTGCGTAGCGTTCCGGGCAGCGGGTAGAACCAGGCAGAGAATTCCCGGCTAGCAGCTTCCCTGAGGCGGGGAAGTGCAAACGTACACGTTTTCGGCCGAAAACGCGTTTTCCCGCGAAAACGCACACCACGGCTCTTTCTGAGAAAAAGCAAGCACGGAGGACGAGAATCGCTTTTGCCCTGCGTAGCGTTCTGAGCAGCGGGTAGAAATAGGCAGAGAATTCCCGGCTAGCAGCTTCCCTGTGGCGGGGAAGTGCAAACGTACACGTTTTCGGGCGAAAACGCGTTTTCCCGCGAAAACGCACACCACGGCTCTTTCTGAGAAAAAGCAAGCACGGAGGACGAGAATCGCTTTTGCCCTGCGTAGTGTTCCCGGCAGCGGGTAGAACCAGGCAGAGAATTCCCGGCTAGCAGCTTCCCTGTGGCTGGGAAGTGCAAACGTACACGTTTTCGGCCGAAAACGCGTTTTCCGGCGAAAACGCACACCACGGCTCTTTCTGAGAAAAAGCAAGCACGGAGGACGAGAACCGCTTTTGCCCTGCGTAGCGTTCCGGGCAGCGGGTAGAACCAGGCAGAGAATTCCCGGCTAGCAGCTTCCCTGTGGCCGGGAAGAGCAAACGTACACGTTTTCGGCCGAAAACGCGTTTTCCGGCGAAAACGCACACCACGGCTCTTTCTGAGAAAAAGCAAGCACGGAGGACGAGAATCGCTTTTGCCCTGCGTAGCGTTCCCGGCAGCGGGTAGAATCAGGCAGAGAATTCCCGGCTAGCAGCTTCCCTGTGGCCGGGAAGTGCAAACGTACACGTTTTCGGCCGAAAACGCGTTTTGCGGCGAAAACGCACACCACGGCTCTTTCTGAGAAAAAGCAAGCACGGAGGACGAGAATCGCTTTTGCCCTCCGTAGCGTTCCGGGCAGCGGGTAGAACCAGGCAGAGAATTCCCGGCTAGCAGCTTCCCTGTGGCCGGGAAGTGCAAACGTACACGTTTTCGGCCGAAAACGCGTTTTCCGGCGAAAACGCACACCACGGCTCTTTCTGAGAAAAAGCAAGCACGGAGGACGAGAATCGCTTTTGCCCTGCGTAGCGTTCCGGGCAGCGGGTAGAACCAGGCAGAGAATTCCCGGCTAGCAGCTTCCCTGTGGCCGGGAAGAGCAAACGTACACGTTTTCGGCCGAAAACGCGTTTTCCGGCGAAAACGCACACCACGGCTCTTTCTGAGAAAAAGCAAGCACGGAGGACGAGAATCGCTTTTGCCCTGCGTAGCGTTCCGAGCAGCGGGTAGAAATAGGCAGCGAATTACCGGCTAGCAGCTTCCCTGTGGCGGGGAAGTGCAAACGTACACGTTTTCGGCCGAAAACGCGTTTTCCGGCGAAAACGCACACCACGGCTCTTTCTGAGAAAAAGCAAGCACGGAGGACGAGAATTGCTTTTGCCCTGCGTAGCGTTCCGGGCAGCGGGTAGAACCAGGCAGAGAATTCCCGGCTAGCAGCTTCCCTGTGGCTGGGAAGTGCAAACGTACACGTTTTCGGCCGAAAACGCGTTTTCCGGCGAAAACGCACACCACGGCTCTTTCTGAGAAAAAGCAAGCACGGAGGACGAGAACCGCTTTTGCCCTGCGTAGCGTTCCGGGCAGCGGGTAGAACCAGGCTGAGAATTCCCGGCTAGCAGCTTCCCTGTGGCCGGGAAGAGCAAACGTACACGTTTTCGGCCGAAAACGCGTTTTCCGGCGAAAACGCACACCACGGCTCTTTCTGAGAAAAAGCAAGCACGGAGGACGAGAATCGCTTTTGCCCTGCGAAGCGTTCCGGGCAGCGGGAAGAACCAGGCAGAGAATTCCCGGCTAGCAGCTTCCCTGTGGCCGGGAAGTGCAAACGTACACGTTTTCGGCCGAAAACGCGTTTTCCGGCGAAAACGCACACCACGGCTCTTTCTGAGAAAAAGCAAGCACGGAGGACGAGAATCGCTTTTGCCCTGCGTAGCGTTCCGGGCAGCGGGTAGAACCAGGCAGAGAATTCCCGGCTAGCAGCTTCCCTGTGGCCGGGAAGTGCAAACGTACACGTTTTCGGCCGAAAACGCGTTTTCCGGCGAAAACGCACACCACGGCTCTTTCTGAGAAAAAGCAAGCACGGAGGACGAGAATCGCTTTTGCCCTGCGTAGCGTTCCGGGCAGCGGGTAGAACCAGGCAGAGAATTCCCGTCTAGCAGCTTCCCTGTGGCCGGGAAGTGCAAACGTAAACGTTTTCGGTCGAAAACGCGTTTTCCGGCGAAAACGCACACCACGGCTCTTTCTGAGAAAAAGCAAGCACGGAGGACGAGAATCGATTTTGCCCTGCGTAGCGTTCCGGGCAGCGGGTAGAACCAGGCAGAGAATTGCCGGCTAGCAGCTTCCCTGTGGCCGGGAAGTGCAAACGTACACGTTTCCGGCCGAAAACGCGTTTTCCGGCGAAAACGCACACCACGGCTCTTTCTGAGAAAAAGCAAGCACGGAGGACGAGAATCGTTTTTGCCCTGCGTAGCGTTCTGAGCAGCGGGTAGAAATAGGCAGCGAATTGCCGGCTAGCAGCTTCCCTGTGGCCAGGAAGTGCAAACGTACACGTTTTCGGCCGAAAACGCGTTTTCCGGCGAAAAAGCACACCACGGCTCTTTCTGAGAAAAAGCAAGCACGGAGGACGAAAATCGCTTTTGCCCTGCGTAGCGTTCCGGGCAGCGGGTAGAACCAGGCAGAGAATTCCCGGCTAGCAGCTTCCCTGAGGCGGGGAAGTGCAAACGTACACGTTTTCGGCCGAAAACGCGTTTTCCCGCGAAAACGCACACCACGGCTCTTTCTGAGAAAAAGCAAGCACGGAGGACGAGAATCGCTTTTGCCCTGCGTAGCGTTCTGAGCAGCGGGTAGAAATAGGCAGCGAATTCCCTGCTATCAGCTTCCCTGTGGCGGGGAAGTGCAAACGTACACGTTTTCGGCCGAAAACGCGTTTTCCGGCGAAAACGCACACCACGGCTCTTTCTGAGATAAAGCAAGCACGGAGGACGAGAATCGCTTTTGCCCTGCGTAGCGTTCCGGGCAGCGGGTAGAACCAGGCAGAGAATTCCCGGCTAGCAGCTTCCCTGTGGCCGGGAAGTGCAAACGTACACGTTTCCGGCCGAAAACGCGTTTTCTGGAGAAAACGCACACCACGGCTCTTTCTGAGAAAAAGCAAGCACGGAGGACGAGAATCGTTTTTGCCCTGCGTAGCGTTCTGAGCAGCGGGTAGAAATAGGCAGCGAATTGCCGGCTAGCAGCTTCCCTGTGGCCAGGAAGTGCAAACGTACACGTTTTCGGCCGAAAACGCGATTTCCGGCGAAAACGCACACCACGGCTCTTTCTGAGAAAAAGCAAGCACGGAGGACGAGAATCGCTTTTGCCCTGCGTAGCGTTCCGGGCAGCGGGTAGAACCAGGCAGCGAATTGCCGGCTAGCAGCTTCCCTGTGGCCGGGAAGTGCAAACGTACACGTTTTCGGCCGAAAACGCGTTTTCCGGCGAAAACGCACACCACGGCTCTTTCTGAGAAAAAGCAAGCACGGAGGACGAGAATCGCTTTTGCCCTGCGTAGCGTTCCGGGCAGCGGGTAGAACCAGGCAGAGAATTCCCGGCTAGCAGCTTCCCTGAGGCGGGGAAGTGCAAACGTACACGTTTTCGGCCGAAAACGCGTTTTCCCGCGAAAACGCACACCACGGCTCTTTCTGAGAAAAAGCAAGCACGGAGGACGAGAATCCCTTTTGCCCTGCGTAGCGTTCTGAGCAGCGGGTAGAAATAGGCAGAGAATTCCCGGCTAGCAGCTTCCCTGTGGCGGGGAAGTGCAAACGTACACGTTTTCGGGCGAAAACGCGTTTTCCCGCGAAAACGCACACCACGGCTCTTTCTGAGAAAAAGCAAGCACGGAGGACGAGAATCGCTTTTGCCCTGCGTAGTGTTCCGGGCAGCGGGTAGAACCAGGCAGAGAATTCCCGGCTAGCAGCTTCCCTGTGGCTGGGAAGTGCAAACGTACACGTTTTCGGCCGAAAACGCGTTTTCCGGCGAAAACGCACACCACGGCTCTTTCTGAGAAAAAGCAAGCACGGAGGACGAGAACCGCTTTTGCCCTGCGTAGCGTTCCGGGCAGCGGGTAGAACCAGGCAGAGAATTCCCGGCTAGCAGCTTCCCTGTGGCCGGGAAGAGCAAACGTACACGTTTTCGGCCGAAAACGCGTTTTCCGGCGAAAACGCACACCACGGCTCTTTCTGAGAAAAAGCAAGCACGGAGGACGAGAATCGCTTTTGCCCTGCGTAGCGTTCCCGGCAGCGGGTAGAATCAGGCAGAGAATTCCCGGCTAGCAGCTTCCCTGTGGCCGGGAAGTGCAAACGTACACGTTTTCGGCCGAAAACGCGTTTTGCGGCGAAAACGCACACCACGGCTCTTTCTGAGAAAAAGCAAGCACGGAGGAAGAGAATCGCTTTTGCCCTCCGTAGCGTTCCGGGCAGCGGGTAGAACCAGGCAGAGAATTCCCGGCTAGCAGCTTCCCTGTGGCCGGGAAGTGCAAACGTACACGTTTTCGGCCGAAAACGCGTTTTCCGGCGAAAACGCACACCACGGCTCTTTCTGAGAAAAAGCAAGCACGGAGGACGAGAATCGCTTTTGCCCTGCGTAGCGTTCCGGGCAGCGGGTAGAACCAGGCAGAGAATTCCCGGCTAGCAGCTTCCCTGTGGCCGGGAAGAGCAAACGTACACGTTTTCGGCCGAAAACGCGTTTTCCGGCGAAAACGCACACCACGGCTCTTTCTGAGAAAAAGCAAGCACGGAGGACGAGAATCGCTTTTGCCCTGCGTAGCGTTCCGAGCAGCGGGTAGAAATAGGCAGCGAATTACCGGCTAGCAGCTTCCCTGTGGCGGGGAAGTGCAAACGTACACGTTTTCGGCCGAAAACGCGTTTTCCGGCGAAAACGCACACCACGGCTCTTTCTGAGAAAAAGCAAGCACGGAGGACGAGAATTGCTTTTGCCCTGCGTAGCGTTCCGGGCAGCGGGTAGAACCAGGCAGAGAATTCCCGGCTAGCAGCTTCCCTGTGGCTGGGAAGTGCAAACGTACACGTTTTCGGCCGAAAACGCGTTTTCCGGCGAAAACGCACACCACGGCTCTTTCTGAGAAAAAGCAAGCACGGAGGACGAGAACCGCTTTTGCCCTGCGTAGCGTTCCGGGCAGCGGGTAGAACCAGGCTGAGAATTCCCGGCTAGCAGCTTCCCTGTGGCCGGGAAGAGCAAACGTACACGTTTTCGGCCGAAAACGCGTTTTCCGGCGAAAACGCACACCACCGCTCTTTCTGAGAAAAAGCAAGCACGGAGGACGAGAATCGCTTTTGCCCTGCGTAGCGTTCCGGGCAGCGGGTAGAACCAGGCAGAGAATTCCCGGCTAGCAGCTTCCCTGTGGCCGGGAAGTGCAAACGTACACGTTTTCGGCCGAAAACGCGTTTTCCGGCGAAAACGCACACCACGGCTCTTTCTGAGAAAAAGCAAGCACGGAGGACGAGAATCGCTTTTGCCCTGCGTAGCGTTCCGAGCAGCGGGTAGAAATAGGCAGCGAATTCCCGGCTAGCAGCTTCCCTGTGGCGGGGAAGTGCAAACGTACACGTTTTCGGCCGAAAACGCGTTTTGCGGCGAAAACGCACACCACGGCTCTTTCTGAGAAAAAGCAAGCACGGAGGACGAGAATCGCTTTTGCCCTGCGTAGCGTTCCGGGCAGCGGGTAGAACCAGGCAGAGAATTCCCGGCTAGCAGCTTCCCTGTGGCTGGGAAGTGCAAACGTACACGTTTTCGGCCGAAAACGCGTTTTCCGGCGAAAACGCACACCACGGCTCTTTCTGAGAAAAAGCAAGCACGGAGGACGAGAATCGCTTTTGCCCTGAGTAGCGTTCCGGGCAGCGGGTAGAACCAGGCAGAGAATTCCCGGCTAGCAGCTTCCCTGTGGCCGGGAAGTGCAAACGTACTCGTTTTCGGCCGAAAACTCGTTTAGCGGCGAAAACGCACACCACGGCTCTTTCTGAGAAAAAGCAAGCACGGAAGACGAGAATCGCTTTTGCCCTGCGTAGCGTTCCGGGCAGCGGGTAGAACCAGGCAGAGAATTCCCGTCTAGCAGCTTCCCTGTGGCCGGGAAGTGCAAACGTACACGTTTTCGACCGAAAACGCGTTTTCTGGCGAAAACGCACACCACGGCTCTTTCTGAGAAAAAGCAAGCACGGAGGACGAGAATCGCTTTTGCCCTGCGTAGCGTTCCGGGCAGCGGGTAGAACCAGGCAGTGAATTCCCGGCTAGCAGCTTCCCTGTGGCCGGGAAGTGCAAACGTACACGTTTTCGGCCGGAAACGCGTTTTCCGGCGAAAACGCACACCACGGCTCTTTCTGAGAAAAAGCAAGCACGGAGGACGAGAATCGCTTTTGCCCTGCGTAGCGTTCCGGGCAGCGGGTAGAACCAGGCAGAGAATTCCCGGCTAGCAGCTTCCCTGTGGCCGGGAAGTGCAAACGTACACGTTTTCGGCCGAAAACGCGTTTTCCGGCGAAAACGCACACCACGGCTCTTTCTGAGAAAAAGCAAGCACGGAGGACGAGAATCGCTTTTGCCCTGAGTAGCGTTCCGGGCAGCGGGTAGAACCAGGCAGAGAATTCCCGGCTAGCAGCTTCCCTATGGCTGGGAAGTGCAAACGTACACGTTTTCGGCCGAAAACGCGTTTACCGGCGAAAACGCACACCACGGCTCTTTCTGAGAAAAAGCAAGCACGGAGGACGAGAACCGCTTTTGCCCTGCGTAGCGTTCCGGGCAGCGGGTAGAACCAGGCAGAGAATTCCCGGCTAGCAGCTTCCCTGTGGCCGGGAAGAGCAAACGTACACGTTTTCGGCCGAAAACGCGTTTTCCGGCGAAAACGCACACCACGGCTCTTTCTGAGAAAAAGCAAGCACGGAGGACGAGAATTGCTTTTGCCCTGCGTAGCGTTCCGGGCAGCGGGTAGAACCAGGCAGAGAATTCCCGGCTAGCAGCTTCCCTGTGGCTGGGAAGTGCAAACGTACACGTTTTCGGCCGAAAACGCGTTTTCCGGCGAAAACGCACACCACGGCTCTTTCTGAGAAAAAGCAAGCACGGAGGACGAGAACCGCTTTTGCCCTGCGTAGCGTTCCGGGCAGCGGGTAGAACCAGGCAGAGAATTCCCGGCTAGCAGCTTCCCTGTGGCCGGGAAGTGCAAACGTACACGTTTTCGGCCGAAAACGCGTTTTCCGGCGAAAACGCACACCACGGCTCTTTCTGAGAAAAAGCAAGCACGGAGGACGAGAATCGCTTTTGCCTTGCGTAGCGTTCCGGGCAGCGGGTAGAACCAGGCAGAGAATTCCCTGCTAGCAGCTTCCCTGTGGCGGGGAAGTGCAAACGTACACGTTTTCGGCCGAAAACGCGTTTTCCGGCGAAAACGCACACCACGGCTCTTTCTGAGAAAAAGCAAGCACGGAGGACGAGAATCGCTTTTGCCCTGCGTAGCGTTCCGGGCAGCGGGTAGAACCAGGCAGAGAATTCCCGGCTAGCAGCTTCCCTGTGGCCGGGAAGTGCAAACGTACACGTTTTCGGCCGAAAACGCGTTTTCCGGCGAAAACGCACACCACGGCTCTTTCTGAGAAAAAGCAAGCACGGAGGACGAGAATCGCTTTTGCCCTGCGTAGCGTTCCGGGCAGCGGGTAGAACCAGGCAGAGAATTCCCGGCTAGCAGCTTCCCTGTGGCGGGGAAGTGCAAACGTACACGTTTTCGGCCGAAAACGCGTTTTCTGGCGAAAACGCACACCACGGCTCTTTCTGAGAAAAAGCAAGCACGGAGGACGAGAATCGCTTTTGCCCTGCGTAGCGTTCCGGGCAGCGGGTAGAACCAGGCAGTGAATTCCCGGCTAGCAGCTTCCCTGTGGCCGGGAAGTGCAAACGTACACGTTTTCGGCCGGAAACGCGTTTTCCGGCGAAAACGCACACCACGGCTCTTTCTGAGAAAAAGCAAGCACGGAGGACGAGAATCGCTTTTGCCCTGCGTAGCGTTCCGGGCAGCGGGTAGAACCAGGCAGTGAATTCCCGGCTAGCAGCTTCCCTGTGGCCGGGAAGTGCAAACGTACACGTTTTCGGCCGGAAACGCGTTTTCCGGCGAAAACGCACACCACGGCTCTTTCTGAGAAAAAGCAAGCACGGAGGACGAGAATCGCTTTTGCCCTGCGTAGCGTTCCGGGCAGCGGGTAGAACCAGGCAGAGAATTCCCGGCTAGCAGCTTCCCTGTGGCCGGGAAGTGCAAACGTACACGTTTTCGGCCGAAAACGCGTTTTCCGGCGAAAACGCACACCACGGCTCTTTCTGAGAAAAAGCAAGCACGGAGGACGAGAATCGCTTTTGCCCTGAGTAGCGTTCCGGGCAGCGGGTAGAACCAGGCAGAGAATTCCCGGCTAGCAGCTTCCCTATGGCTGGGAAGTGCAAACGTACACGTTTTCGGCCGAAAACGCGTTTACCGGCGAAAACGCACACCACGGCTCTTTCTGAGAAAAAGCAAGCACGGAGGACGAGAACCGCTTTTGCCCTGCGTAGCGTTCCGGGCAGCGGGTAGAACCAGGCAGAGAATTCCCGGCTAGCAGCTTCCCTGTGGCCGGGAAGAGCAAACGTACACGTTTTCGGCCGAAAACGCGTTTTCCGGCGAAAACGCACACCACGGCTCTTTCTGAGAAAAAGCAAGCACGGAGGACGAGAATTGCTTTTGCCCTGCGTAGCGTTCCGGGCAGCGGGTAGAACCAGGCAGAGAATTCCCGGCTAGCAGCTTCCCTGTGGCTGGGAAGTGCAAACGTACACGTTTTCGGCCGAAAACGCGTTTTCCGGCGAAAACGCACACCACGGCTCTTTCTGAGAAAAAGCAAGCACGGAGGACGAGAACCGCTTTTGCCCTGCGTAGCGTTCCGGGCAGCGGGTAGAACCAGGCAGAGAATTCCCGGCTAGCAGCTTCCCTGTGGCCGGGAAGTGCAAACGTACACGTTTTCGGCCGAAAACGCGTTTTCCGGCGAAAACGCACACCACGGCTCTTTCTGAGAAAAAGCAAGCACGGAGGACGAGAATCGCTTTTGCCTTGCGTAGCGTTCCGGGCAGCGGGTAGAACCAGGCAGAGAATTCCCTGCTAGCAGCTTCCCTGTGGCGGGGAAGTGCAAACGTACACGTTTTCGGCCGAAAACGCGTTTTCCGGCGAAAACGCACACCACGGCTCTTTCTGAGAAAAAGCAAGCACGGAGGACGAGAATCGCTTTTGCCCTGCGTAGCGTTCCGGGCAGCGGGTAGAACCAGGCAGAGAATTCCCGGCTAGCAGCTTCCCTGTGGCGGGGAAGTGCAAACGTACACGTTTTCGGCCGAAAACGCGTTTTCCGGCGAAAACGCACACCACGGCTCTTTCTGAGAAAAAGCAAGCACGGAGGACGAGAATCGCTTTTGCCCTGCGTAGCGTTCCGGGCAGCGGGTAGAACCAGGCAGTGAATTCCCGGCTAGCAGCTTCCCTGTGGCCGGGAAGTGCAAACGTACACGTTTTCGGCCGGAAACGCGTTTTCCGGCGAAAACGCACACCACGGCTCTTTCTGAGAAAAAGCAAGCACGGAGGACGAGAATCGCTTTTGCCCTGCGTAGCGTTCCGGGCAGCGGGTAGAACCAGGCAGAGAATTCCCGGCTAGCAGCTTCCCTGTGGCCGGGAAGTGCAAACGTACACGTTTTCGGCCGAAAACGCGTTTTCCGGCGAAAACGCACACCACGGCTCTTTCTGAGAAAAAGCAAGCACGGAGGACGAGAATCGCTTTTGCCCTGAGTAGCGTTCCGGACAGCGGGTAGAACCAGGCAGAGAATTCCCGGCTAGCAGCTTCCCTATGGCTGGGAAGTGCAAACGTACACGTTTTCGGCCGAAAACGCGTTTTCTGGCGAAAACGCACACCACGGCTCTTTCTGAGAAAAAGCAAGCACGGAGGACGAGAACCGCTTTTGCCCTGCGTAGCGTTCCGGGCAGCGGGTAGAACCAGGCAGAGAATTCCCGGCTAGCAGCTTCCCTGTGGCCGGGAAGAGCAAACGTACACGTTTTCGGCCGAAAACGCGTTTTCCGGCGAAAACGCACACCACGGCTCTTTCTGAGAAAAAGCAAGCACGGAGGACGAGAATTGCTTTTGCCCTGCGTAGCGTTCCGGGCAGCGGGTAGAACCAGGCAGAGAATTCCCGGCTAGCAGCTTCCCTGTGGCTGGGAAGTGCAAACGTACACGTTTTCGGCCGAAAACGCGTTTTCCGGCGAAAACGCACACCACGGCTCTTTCTGAGAAAAAGCAAGCACGGAGGACGAGAACCGCTTTTGCCCTGCGTAGCGTTCCGGGCAGCGGGTAGAACCAGGCAGAGAATTCCCGGCTAGCAGCTTCCCTGTGGCCGGGAAGTGCAAACGTACACGTTTTCGGCCGAAAACGCGTTTTCCGGCGAAAACGCACACCACGGCTCTTTCTGAGAAAAAGCAAGCACGGAGGACGAGAATCGCTTTTGCCTTGCGTAGCGTTCCGGGCAGCGGGTAGAACCAGGCAGAGAATTCCCTGCTAGCAGCTTCCCTGTGGCGGGGAAGTGCAAACGTACACGTTTTCGGCCGAAAACGCGTTTTCCGGCGAAAACGCACACCACGGCTCTTTCTGAGAAAAAGCAAGCACGGAGGACGAGAATCGCTTTTGCCCTGCGTAGCGTTCCGGGCAGCGGGTAGAACCAGGCAGAGAATTCCCGGCTAGCAGCTTCCCTGTGGCCGGGAAGTGCAAACGTACACGTTTTCGGCCGAAAACGCGTTTTCCGGCGAAAACGCACACCACGGCTCTTTCTGAGAAAAAGCAAGCACGGAGGACGAGAATCGCTTTTGCCCTGCGTAGCGTTCCGGGCAGCGGGTAGAACCAGGCAGAGAATTCCCGGCTAGCAGCTTCCCTGTGGCGGGGAAGTGCAAACGTACACGTTTTCGGCCGAAAACGCGTTTTCCGGCGAAAACGCACACCACGGCTCTTTCTGAGAAAAAGCAAGCACGGAGGACGAGAATCGCTTTTGCCCTGCGTAGCGTTCCGGGCAGCGGGTAGAACCAGGCAGTGAATTCCCGGCTAGCAGCTTCCCTGTGGCCGGGAAGTGCAAACGTACACGTTTTCGGCCGGAAACGCGTTTTCCGGCGAAAACGCACACCACGGCTCTTTCTGAGAAAAAGCAAGCACGGAGGACGAGAATCGCTTTTGCCCTGCGTAGCGTTCCCGGCAGCGGGTAGAATCAGGCAGAGAATTCCCGTCTAGCAGCTTCCCTGTGGCCGGGAAGTGCAAACGTACACGTTTTCGGCCGAAAACGCGTTTTACAGCGAAAACGCACACCACGGCTCTTTCTGAGAAAAAGCAAGCACGGAGGACGAGAATCGCTTTTGCCCTGCGTAGCGTTCCGGGCAGCGGGTAGAACCAGGCAGAGAATTCCCGGCTAGCAGCTTCCCTATGGCTGGGAAGTGCAAACGTACACGTTTTCGGCCGAAAACGCGTTTACCGGCGAAAACGCACACCACGGCTCTTTCTGAGAAAAAGCAAGCACGGAGGACGAGAACCGCTTTTGCCCTGCGTAGCGTTCCGGGCAGCGGGTAGAACCAGGCAGAGAATTCCCGGCTAGCAGCTTCCCTGTGGCCGGGAAGAGCAAACGTACACGTTTTCGGCCGAAAACGCGTTTTCCGGCGAAAACGCACACCACGGCTCTTTCTGAGATAAAGCAAGCACGGAGGACGAGAATTGCTTTTGCCCTGCGTAGCGTTCCGGGCAGCGGGTAGAACCAGGCAGAGAATTCCCGGCTAGCAGCTTCCCTGTGGCTGGGAAGTGCAAACGTACACGTTTTCGGCCGAAAACGCGTTTTCCGGCGAAAACGCACACCACGGCTCTTTCTGAGAAAAAGCAAGCACGGAGGACGAGAACCGCTTTTGCCCTGCGTAGCGTTCCGGGCAGCGGGTAGAACCAGGCAGAGAATTCCCGGCTAGCAGCTTCCCTGTGGCCGGGAAGAGCAAACGTACACGTTTTCGGCCGAAAACGCGTTTTCCGGCGAAAACGCACACCACGGCTCTTTCTGAGAAAAAGCAAGCACGGAGGACGAGAATCGCTTTTGCCCTGCGTAGCGTTCCGGGCAGCGGGTAGAACCAGGCAGAGAATTCCCGGCTAGCAGCTTCCCTGTGGCGGGGAAGTGCAAACGTACACGTTTTCGGCCGAAAACGCGTTTTCCGGCGAAAACGCACACCACGGCTCTTTCTGAGAAAAAGCAAGCACGGAGGACGAGAATCGCTTTTGCCCTGCGTAGCGTTCCGGGCAGCGGGTAGAACCAGGCAGAGAATTCCCGGCTAGCAGCTTCCCTGTGGCGGGGAAGTGCAAACGTACACGTTTTCGGCCGAAAACGCGTTTTCCCGCGAAAACGCACACCACGGCTCTTTCTGAGAAAAAGCAAGCACGGAGGACGAGAATCGATTTTGCCCTGCGTAGCGTTCCGGGCAGCGGGTAGAACCAGGCAGAGAATTCCCGTCTAGCAGCTTCCCTGTGGCGGGGAAGTGCAAACGTACACGTTTTCGGCCGAAAACGCGTTTTCCGGCGAAAACGCACACCACGGCTCTTTCTGAGAAAAAGCAAGCACGGAGGACGAGAATCGCTTTTGCCCTGAGTAGCGTTCCGGGCAGCGGGTAGAACCAGGCAGAGAATTCCCGTCTAGCAGCTTCCCTGTGGCCGGGAAGTGCAAACGTACACGTTTTCGGCCGAAAACGCGTTTACCGGCGAAAACGCACACCACGGCTCTTTCTGAGAAAAAGCAAGCACGGAGGACGAGAATCGCTTTTGCCCTGCGTAGCGTTCCGGGCAGCGGGTAGAACCAGGCAGAGAATTCCCGTCTAGCAGCTTCCCTGTGGCCGGGAAGTGCAAACGTACACGTTTTCGGCCGAAAACGCGTTTTCCGGCGAAAACGCACACCACGGCTCTTTCTGAGAAAAAGCAAGCACGGAGGACGAGAATCGCTTTTGCACTGCGTAGCGTTCCGGGCAGCGGGTAGAACCAGGCAGTGAATTCCCGGCTAGCAGCTTCCCTGTGGCCGGGAAGTGCAAACGTACACGTTTTCAGCCGAAAACGCGTTTTCCGGCGAAAACGCACACCACGGCTCTTTCTGAGAAAAAGCAAGCACGGAGGACGAGAATCGCTTTTGCCCTGCATAGTGTTCCGGGCAGCGGGTAGAACCAGGCAGAGAATTCCCGGCTAGCAGCTTCCCTGTGGCGGGGAAGTGCAAACGTACACGTTTTGGGCCGAAAACGCGTTTTACGGCGAAAACGCACACCACGGCTCTTTCTGAGAAAAAGCAAGCACGGAGGACGAGAATCGCTTTTGCCCTGCATAGTGTTCCGGGCAGCGGGTAGAACCAGGCAGAGAATTCCCGGCTAGCAGCTTCCCTGTGGCGGGGAAGTGCAAACGTACACGTTTTCGGGCGAAAACGCGTTTTCTGGTGAAAACGCACACCACGGCTCTTTATGAGAAAAAGCAAGCACGGAGGACGAGAATCGCTTTTGCCCTGCGTAGCGTTCCGGGCAGCGGGTAGAACCAGGCAGTGAATTCCCGGCTAGCAGCTTCCCTGTGGCCGGGAAGTGCAAACGTACACGTTTTCAGCCGAAAACGCGTTTTCCGGCGAAAA
This sequence comes from Athene noctua, assembly GCF_965140245.1. NCBI lineage: Eukaryota > Metazoa > Chordata > Aves > Strigiformes > Strigidae > Athene > Athene noctua. The sequence goes on from NW_027437581.1 coordinate 210,003, forward strand.
CGCACACCACGGCTCTTTCTGAGAAAAAGAAAGCACGGAGGACGAGAATCGCTTTTGCCCTGCGTAGCGTTCCGGGCAGCGGGTAGAACCAGGCAGAGAATTCCCGGCTAGCAGCTTCCCTGTGGCGGGGAAGTGCAAACGTACACGTTTTCGGCCGAAAACGCGTTTTCCGGCGAAAACGCACACCACGGCTCTTTCTGAGAAAAAGCAAGCACGGAGGACGAGAATCGCTTTTGCCCTGCATAGTGTTCCGGGCAGCGGGTAGAACTAGGCAGAGAATTCCCGGCTAGCAGCTTCCCTGTGGCGGGGAAGTTGAAACGTACACGTTTTCGGCCGAAAACGCGTTTTCCGGCGAAAACGCACACCACGGCTCTTTCTGAGAAAAAGGAAGCACGGAGGACGAGAATCGCTTTTGCCCTGCGTAGCGTTCCGGGCAGCGGGTAGAACCAGGCAGAGAATTCCCGTCTAGCAGCTTCCCTGTGGCCGGGAAGTGCAAACGTACACGTTTTCGGCCGAAAACGCGTTTTCCGGCGAAAACGCACACCACGGCTCTTTCTGAGAAAAAGCAAGCACGGAGGACGAGAATCGCTTTTGCCCTGCGTAGCGTTCCGGGCAGCGGGTAGAACCAGGCAGAGAATTCCCGGCTAGCAGCTTCCCTGTGGCGGGGAAGTGCAAACGTACACGTTTTCGGCCGAAAACGCGTTTTCCGGCGAAAACGCACACCACGGCTCTTTCTGAGAAAAAGCAAGCACGGAGGACGAGAATCGCTTTTGCCCTGCGTAGCGTTCCGGGCAGCGGGTAGAACGAGGCAGAGAATTCCCGGCTAGCAGCTTCCCTGTGGCGGGGAAGTGCAAACGTACACGTTTTCGGCCGAAAACTCTTTTTCCGGCGAAAAAGCACACCATGGCTCTTTCTGAGAAAAAGCAAGCACGGAGGACGAGAATCGCTTTTGCCCTGCGTAGCGTTCCGGGCAGCGGGTAGAACCAGGCAGAGAATTCCCGTCTAGCAGCTTCCCTGTGGCCGGGAAGTGCAAACGTACACGTTTTCGGCCGAAAACGCGTTTTCCGGCGAAAACGCACACCACGGCTCTTTCTGAGAAAAAGCAAGCACGGAGGACGAGAATCGCTTTTGCCCTGCGTAGCGTTCCGGGCAGCGGGTAGAACGAGGCAGAGAATTCCCGGCTAGCAGCTTCCCTGTGGCGGGGAAGTGCAAACGTACACGTTTTCGGCCGAAAACTCTTTTTCCGGCGAAAAAGCACACCATGGCTCTTTCTGAGAAAAAGCAAGCACGGAGGACGAGAATCGCTTTTGCCCTGCGTAGCGTTCCGGGCAGCGGGTAGAACCAGGCAGCGAATTCCCTGCTATCAGCTTCCCTGTGGCCGGGAAGTGCAAACGTACACGTTTTCGGCCAAAAACATGTTTTCCGGCGAAAACGCACACCACGGCTCTTTCTGAGATAAAGCAAGCACGGAGGACGAGAATCGCTTTTGCCCTGCATAGCTTTCCGGGCAGCGGGTAGAACCAGGCAGAGAATTCCCGGCTAGCAGCTTCCCTGTGGCCGGGAAGAGCAAACGTACACGTTTTCGGCCGAAAACGCGTTTTCCGGCTAAAACGCACACCACGGCTCTTTCTGAGAAAAAGCAAGCACGGAGGACGAGAATCGCTTTTGCCCTGCATAGCTTTCCGGGCAGCGGGTAGAACCAGGCAGAGAATTCCCGGCTAGCAGCTTCCCTGTGGCCGGGAAGAGCAAACGTACACGTTTTCGGCCGAAAACGCGTTTTCCGGCTAAAACGCACACCACGGCTCTTTCTGAGAAAAAGCAAGCACGGAGGACGAGAATCGCTTTTGCCCTGCGTAGCGTTCCGGGCAGCGGGTAGAACCAGGCAGAGAATTCCCGGCTAGCAGCTTCCCTGTGGCGGGGAAGTGCAAACGTACACGTTTTCGGCCGAAAACGCGTTTTCCGGCGAAAACGCACACCACGGCTCTTTCTGAGAAAAAGCAAGCACGGAGGACGAGAATCGCTTTTGCCCTGCGTAGCGTTCCGGGCAGCGGGTAGAATCAGGCAGCGAATTCCCTGCTAGCAGCTTCCCTGTGGCGGGGAAGTGCAAACATACACGTTTTCGGCCGAAAACGCGTTTTCCGGCGAAAACGCACACCACGGCTCTTTCTGAGAAAAAGCAAGCACGGAGGACGATAATCGCTTTTGCCCTGCGTAGCGTTCCGGGCAGCGGGTAGAACCAGGCAGCGAATTCCCGTCTAGCAGCTTCCCTGTGGCGGGGAAGTGCAAACGTAAACGTTTTCGGCCGAAAACACGTTTTCCCGCGAAAACGCACACCACGGCTCTTTCTGAGAAAAAGCAAGCACGGAGGACGAGAATCGCTTTTGCCCTGCGTAGCGTTCCGGGCAGCGGGTAGAACCAGGCAGCGAATTGCCGGCTAGCAGCTTCCCTGTGGCGGGGAAGTGCAAACGTACACGTTTCCGGCCGAAAATGCGTTTTCCGGCGAAAACGCACACCACGGCTCTTTCTGAGAAAAAGCAAGCACGGAGGACGAGAATCGCTTTTGCCCTGTGTAGCGTTCCGGGCAGCGGGTAGAACCAGGCAGAGAATTCCCGTCTAGCAGCTTCCCTGTGGCCGGGAAGTGCAAACGTACACGTTTTCGGCCGAAAACGCGTTTTCCGGCGAAAACGCACACCACGGCTCTTTCTGAGAAAAAGCAAGCACGGAGGACGAGAATCGCTTTTGCCCTGCGTAGCGTTCCGGGCAGCGGGTAGAACCAGTCAGTGAATTCCCGGCTAGCAGCTTCCCTGTGGCCGGGAAGTGCAAACGTACACGTTTTCAGCCGAAAACGCGTTTTCCGGCGAAAACGCACACCACGGCTCTTTCTGAGAAAAAGCAAGCACGGAGGACGAGAATCGCTTTTGCCCTGCATAGTGTTCCGGGCAGCGGGTAGAACCAGGCAGAGAATTCCCGGCTAGCAGCTTCCCTGTGGCGGGGAAGTGCAAACGTACACGTTTTGGGCCGAAAACGCGTTTTACGGCGAAAACGCACACCACGGCTCTTTCTGAGAAAAAGCAAGCACGGAGGACGAGAATCGCTTTTGCCCTGCGTAGCGTTCCGGGCAGCGGGTAGAACCAGGCAGAGAATTCCCGGCTAGCAGCTTCCCTGTGGCCGGGAAGTGCAAACGTACACGTTTTCGGCCGAAAACGCGTTTTCCGGCGAAAACGCACACCACGGCTCTTTCTGAGAAAAAGCAAGCACGGAGGATGAGAATCGCTTTTGCCCTGCATAGTGTTCCGGGCAGCGCGTAGAACCAGGCAGAGAATTCCTGTCTAGCAGCTTCCCTGTGGCGGGGAAGTGCAAACGTACACGTTTTCGGCCGAAAACGCGTTTTCCGGCGAAAACGCACTCCACGGCTCTTTCTGAGAAAAAGCAAGCACGGAGGACGAGAATCGCTTTTGCCCTGCGAAGCGTTCCGGGCAGCGGGAAGAACCAGGCAGAGAATTCCCGGCTAGCAGCTTCCCTGTGGCCGGGAAGTGCAAACGTACACGTTTTCGGCCGAAAACGCGTTTTCCGGCGAAAACGCACACCACGGCTCTTTCTGAGAAAAAGCAAGCACGGAGGACGAGAATCGCTTTTGCCCTGCGTAGCGTTCCGGGCAGCGGGTAGAACCAGGCAGAGAATTCCCGTCTAGCAGCTTCCCTGTGGCCGGGAAGTGCAAACGTAAACGTTTCCGGCCGAAAACGCGTTTTCTCGAGAAAAAGCACACCACGGCTCTTTCTGAGAAAAAGCAAGCACGGAGGACGAGAATCGCTTTTGCCCTGCGTAGCGTTCTGAGCAGCGGGTAGAAATAGGCAGAGAATTCCCGGCTAGCAGCTTCCCTGTGGCGGGGAAGTGCAAACGTACACGTTTTCGGCCGAAAACGCGTTTTCCGGCGAAAACGCACACCACGGCTCTTTCTGAGAAAAAGCAAGCACGGAGGACGAGAATCGCTTTTGCCCTGCGTAGCGTTCCGGGCAGCGGGTAGAACCAGGCAGAGAATTCCCGGCTAGCAGCTTCCCTGTGGCCGGGAAGAGCAAACGTACACGTTTTCGGCCGAAAACGCGTTTTCCGGCGAAAACGCACACCACGGCTCTTTCTGAGAAAAAGCAAGCACGGAGGACGAGAATTGCTTTTGCCCTGCGTAGCGTTCCGGGCAGCGGGTAGAACCAGGCAGAGAATTCCCGGCTAGCAGCTTCCCTGTGGCTGGGAAGTGCAAACGTACACGTTTTCGGCCGAAAACGCGTTTTCCGGCGAAAACGCACACCACGGCTCTTTCTGAGAAAAAGCAAGCACGGAGGACGAGAACCGCTTTTGCCCTGCGTAGCGTTCCGGGCAGCGGGTAGAACCAGGCAGAGAATTCCCGGCTAGCAGCTTCCCTGTGGCCGGGAAGTGCAAACGTACACGTTTTCGGCCGAAAACGCGTTTTCCGGCGAAAACGCACACCACGGCTCTTTCTGAGAAAAAGCAAGCACGGAGGACGAGAATCGCTTTTGCCTTGCGTAGCGTTCCGGGCAGCGGGTAGAACCAGGCAGAGAATTCCCTGCTAGCAGCTTCCCTGTGGCGGGGAAGTGCAAACGTACACGTTTTCGGCCGAAAACGCGTTTTCCGGCGAAAACGCACACCACGGCTCTTTCTGAGAAAAAGCAAGCACGGAGGACGAGAATCGCTTTTGCCCTGCGTAGCGTTCCGGGCAGCGGGTAGAACCAGGCAGAGAATTCCCGGCTAGCAGCTTCCCTGTGGCCGGGAAGTGCAAACGTACACGTTTTCGGCCGAAAACGCGTTTTCCGGCGAAAACGCACACCACGGCTCTTTCTGAGAAAAAGCAAGCACGGAGGACGAGAATCGCTTTTGCCCTGCGTAGCGTTCCGGGCAGCGGGTAGAACCAGGCAGAGAATTCCCGGCTAGCAGCTTCCCTGTGGCGGGGAAGTGCAAACGTACACGTTTTCGGCCGAAAACGCGTTTTCCGGTGAAAACGCACACCACGGCTCTTTCTGAGAAAAAGCAAGCACGGAGGACGAGAATCGCTTTTGCCCTGCGTAGCGTTCCGGGCAGCGGGTAGAACCAGGCAGTGAATTCCCGGCTAGCAGCTTCCCTGTGGCCGGGAAGTGCAAACGTACACGTTTTCGGCCGGAAACGCGTTTTCCGGCGAAAACGCACACCACGGCTCTTTCTGAGAAAAAGCAAGCACGGAGGACGAGAATCGCTTTTGCCCTGCGTAGCGTTCCCGGCAGCGGGTAGAATCAGGCAGAGAATTCCCGTCTAGCAGCTTCCCTGTGGCCGGGAAGTGCAAACGTACACGTTTTCGGCCGAAAACGCGTTTTACGGCGAAAACGCACACCACGGCTCTTTCTGAGAAAAAGCAAGCACGGAGGACGAGAATCGCTTTTGCCCTGCGTAGCGTTCCGGGCAGCGGGTAGAACCAGGCAGAGAATTCCCGGCTAGCAGCTTCCCTATGGCTGGGAAGTGCAAACGTACACGTTTTCGGCCGAAAACGCGTTTACCGGCGAAAACGCACACCACGGCTCTTTCTGAGAAAAAGCAAGCACGGAGGACGAGAACCGCTTTTGCCCTGCGTAGCGTTCCGGGCAGCGGGTAGAACCAGGCAGAGAATTCCCGGCTAGCAGCTTCCCTGTGGCCGGGAAGAGCAAACGTACACGTTTTCGGCCGAAAACGCGTTTTCCGGCGAAAACGCACACCACGGCTCTTTCTGAGAAAAAGCAAGCACGGAGGACGAGAATTGCTTTTGCCCTGCGTAGCGTTCCGGGCAGCGGGTAGAACCAGGCAGAGAATTCCCGGCTAGCAGCTTCCCTGTGGCTGGGAAGTGCAAACGTACACGTTTTCGGCCGAAAACGCGTTTTCCGGCGAAAACGCACACCACGGCTCTTTCTGAGAAAAAGCAAGCACGGAGGACGAGAACCGCTTTTGCCCTGCGTAGCGTTCCGGGCAGCGGGTAGAACCAGGCAGAGAATTCCCGGCTAGCAGCTTCCCTGTGGCCGGGAAGAGCAAACGTACACGTTTTCGGCCGAAAACGCGTTTTCCGGCGAAAACGCACACCACGGCTCTTTCTGAGAAAAAGCAAGCACGGAGGACGAGAATCGCTTTTGCCCTGCGTAGCGTTCCGGGCAGCGGGTAGAACCAGGCAGAGAATTCCCGGCTAGCAGCTTCCCTGTGGCCGGGAAGTGCAAACGTACACGTTTTCGGCCGAAAACGCGTTTTCCGGCGAAAACGCACACCACGGCTCTTTCTGAGAAAAAGCAAGCACGGAGGACGAGAATCGCTTTTGCCCTGCGTAGCGTTCCGGGCAGCGGGTAGAACCAGGCAGAGAATTCCCGGCTAGCAGCTTCCCTGTGGCGGGGAAGTGCAAACGTACACGTTTTCGGCCGAAAACGCGTTTTCCCGCGAAAACGCACACCACGGCTCTTTCTGAGAAAAAGCAAGCACGGAGGACGAGAATCGATTTTGCCCTGCGTAGCGTTCCGGGCAGCGGGTAGAACCAGGCAGAGAATTCCCGTCTAGCAGCTTCCCTGTGGCGGGGAAGTGCAAACGTACACGTTTTCGGCCGAAAACGCGTTTTCCGGCGAAAACGCACACCACGGCTCTTTCTGAGAAAAAGCAAGCACGGAGGACGAGAATCGCTTTTGCCCTGAGTAGCGTTCCGGGCAGCGGGTAGAACCAGGCAGAGAATTCCCGTCTAGCAGCTTCCCTGTGGCCGGGAAGTGCAAACGTACACGTTTTCGGCCGAAAACGCGTTTACCGGCGAAAACGCACACCACGGCTCTTTCTGAGAAAAAGCAAGCACGGAGGACGAGAATCGCTTTTGCCCTGCGTAGCGTTCCGGGCAGCGGGTAGAACCAGGCAGAGAATTCCCGTCTAGCAGCTTCCCTGTGGCCGGGAAGTGCAAACGTACACGTTTTCGGCCGAAAACGCGTTTTCCGGCGAAAACGCACACCACGGCTCTTTCTGAGAAAAAGCAAGCACGGAGGACGAGAATCGCTTTTGCACTGCGTAGCGTTCCGGGCAGCGGGTAGAACCAGGCAGTGAATTCCCGGCTAGCAGCTTCCCTGTGGCCGGGAAGTGCAAACGTACACGTTTTCAGCCGAAAACGCGTTTTCCGGCGAAAACGCACACCACGGCTCTTTCTGAGAAAAAGCAAGCACGGAGGACGAGAATCGCTTTTGCCCTGCATAGTGTTCCGGGCAGCGGGTAGAACCAGGCAGAGAATTCCCGGCTAGCAGCTTCCCTGTGGCGGGGAAGTGCAAACGTACACGTTTTGGGCCGAAAACGCGTTTTACGGCGAAAACGCACACCACGGCTCTTTCTGAGAAAAAGCAAGCACGGAGGACGAGAATCGCTTTTGCCCTGCATAGTGTTCCGGGCAGCGGGTAGAACCAGGCAGAGAATTCCCGGCTAGCAGCTTCCCTGTGGCGGGGAAGTGCAAACGTACACGTTTTCGGGCGAAAACGCGTTTTCTGGTGAAAACGCACACCACGGCTCTTTATGAGAAAAAGCAAGCACGGAGGACGAGAATCGCTTTTGCCCTGCGTAGCGTTCCGGGCAGCGGGTAGAACCAGGCAGTGAATTCCCGGCTAGCAGCTTCCCTGTGGCCGGGAAGTGCAAACGTACACGTTTTCAGCCGAAAACGCGTTTTCCGGCGAAAACGCACACCACGGCTCTTTCTGAGAAAAAGCAAGCACGGAGGACGAGAATCGCTTTTGCCCTGCGTAGCGTTCCGGGCAGCGGGTAGAACCAGGCAGAGAATTCCCGGCTAGCAGCTTCCCTGTGGCGGGGAAGTGCAAACGTACACGTTTTCGGCCGAAAACGCGTTTTCCGGCGAAAACGCACACCACGGCTCTTTCTGAGAAAAAGCAAGCACGGAGGACGAGAATCGCTTTTGCCCTGCATAGTGTTCCGGGCAGCGGGTAGAACTAGGCAGAGAATTCCCGGCTAGCAGCTTCCCTGTGGCGGGGAAGTTGAAACGTACACGTTTTCGGCCGAAAACGCGTTTTCCGGCGAAAACGCACACCACGGCTCTTTCTGAGAAAAAGGAAGCACGGAGGACGAGAATCGCTTTTGCCCTGCGTAGCGTTCCGGGCAGCGGGTAGAACCAGGCAGAGAATTCCCGTCTAGCAGCTTCCCTGTGGCCGGGAAGTGCAAACGTACACGTTTTCGGCCGAAAACGCGTTTTCCGGCGAAAACGCACACCACGGCTCTTTCTGAGAAAAAGCAAGCACGGAGGACGAGAATCGCTTTTGCCCTGCGTAGCGTTCCGGGCAGCGGGTAGAACCAGGCAGAGAATTCCCGGCTAGCAGCTTCCCTGTGGCGGGGAAGTGCAAACGTACACGTTTTCGGCCGAAAACGCGTTTTCCGGCGAAAACGCACACCACGGCTCTTTCTGAGAAAAAGCAAGCACGGAGGACGAGAATCGCTTTTGCCCTGCGTAGCGTTCCGGGCAGCGGGTAGAACGAGGCAGAGAATTCCCGGCTAGCAGCTTCCCTGTGGCGGGGAAGTGCAAACGTACACGTTTTCGGCCGAAAACTCTTTTTCCGGCGAAAAAGCACACCATGGCTCTTTCTGAGAAAAAGCAAGCACGGAGGACGAGAATCGCTTTTGCCCTGCGTAGCGTTCCGGGCAGCGGGTAGAACCAGGCAGAGAATTCCCGTCTAGCAGCTTCCCTGTGGCCGGGAAGTGCAAACGTACACGTTTTCGGCCGAAAACGCGTTTTCCGGCGAAAACGCACACCACGGCTCTTTCTGAGAAAAAGCAAGCACGGAGGACGAGAATCGCTTTTGCCCTGCGTAGCGTTCCGGGCAGCGGGTAGAACGAGGCAGAGAATTCCCGGCTAGCAGCTTCCCTGTGGCGGGGAAGTGCAAACGTACACGTTTTCGGCCGAAAACTCTTTTTCCGGCGAAAAAGCACACCATGGCTCTTTCTGAGAAAAAGCAAGCACGGAGGACGAGAATCGCTTTTGCCCTGCGTAGCGTTCCGGGCAGCGGGTAGAACCAGGCAGCGAATTCCCTGCTATCAGCTTCCCTGTGGCCGGGAAGTGCAAACGTACACGTTTTCGGCCAAAAACACGTTTTCCGGCGAAAACGCACACCACGGCTCTTTCTGAGATAAAGCAAGCACGGAGGACGAGAATCGCTTTTGCCCTGCATAGCTTTCCGGGCAGCGGGTAGAACCAGGCAGAGAATTCCCGGCTAGCAGCTTCCCTGTGGCCGGGAAGAGCAAACGTACACGTTTTCGGCCGAAAACGCGTTTTCCGGCTAAAACGCACACCACGGCTCTTTCTGAGAAAAAGCAAGCACGGAGGACGAGAATCGCTTTTGCCCTGCATAGCTTTCCGGGCAGCGGGTAGAACCAGGCAGAGAATTCCCGGCTAGCAGCTTCCCTGTGGCCGGGAAGAGCAAACGTACACGTTTTCGGCCGAAAACGCGTTTTCCGGCTAAAACGCACACCACGGCTCTTTCTGAGAAAAAGCAAGCACGGAGGACGAGAATCGCTTTTGCCCTGCGTAGCGTTCCGGGCAGCGGGTAGAACCAGGCAGAGAATTCCCGGCTAGCAGCTTCCCTGTGGCGGGGAAGTGCAAACGTACACGTTTTCGGCCGAAAACGCGTTTTCCGGCGAAAACGCACACCACGGCTCTTTCTGAGAAAAAGCAAGCACGGAGGACGAGAATCGCTTTTGCCCTGCGTAGCGTTCCGGGCAGCGGGTAGAATCAGGCAGCGAATTCCCTGCTAGCAGCTTCCCTGTGGCGGGGAAGTGCAAACATACACGTTTTCGGCCGAAAACGCGTTTTCCGGCGAAAACGCACACCACGGCTCTTTCTGAGAAAAAGCAAGCACGGAGGACGATAATCGCTTTTGCCCTGCGTAGCGTTCCGGGCAGCGGGTAGAACCAGGCAGCGAATTCCCGTCTAGCAGCTTCCCTGTGGCGGGGAAGTGCAAACGTAAACGTTTTCGGCCGAAAACACGTTTTCCCGCGAAAACGCACACCACGGCTCTTTCTGAGAAAAAGCAAGCACGGAGGACGAGAATCGCTTTTGCCCTGCGTAGCGTTCCGGGCAGCGGGTAGAACCAGGCAGCGAATTGCCGGCTAGCAGCTTCCCTGTGGCGGGGAAGTGCAAACGTACACGTTTCCGGCCGAAAATGCGTTTTCCGGCGAAAACGCACACCACGGCTCTTTCTGAGAAAAAGCAAGCACGGAGGACGAGAATCGCTTTTGCCCTGTGTAGCGTTCCGGGCAGCGGGTAGAACCAGGCAGAGAATTCCCGTCTAGCAGCTTCCCTGTGGCCGGGAAGTGCAAACGTACACGTTTTCGGCCGAAAACGCGTTTTCCGGCGAAAACGCACACCACGGCTCTTTCTGAGAAAAAGCAAGCACGGAGGACGAGAATCGCTTTTGCCCTGCGTAGCGTTCCGGGCAGCGGGTAGAACCAGTCAGTGAATTCCCGGCTAGCAGCTTCCCTGTGGCCGGGAAGTGCAAACGTACACGTTTTCAGCCGAAAACGCGTTTTCCGGCGAAAACGCACACCACGGCTCTTTCTGAGAAAAAGCAAGCACGGAGGACGAGAATCGCTTTTGCCCTGCATAGTGTTCCGGGCAGCGGGTAGAACCAGGCAGAGAATTCCCGGCTAGCAGCTTCCCTGTGGCGGGGAAGTGCAAACGTACACGTTTTGGGCCGAAAACGCGTTTTACGGCGAAAACGCACACCACGGCTCTTTCTGAGAAAAAGCAAGCACGGAGGACGAGAATCGCTTTTGCCCTGCGTAGCGTTCCGGGCAGCGGGTAGAACCAGGCAGAGAATTCCCGGCTAGCAGCTTCCCTGTGGCCGGGAAGTGCAAACGTACACGTTTTCGGCCGAAAACGCGTTTTCCGGCGAAAACGCACACCACGGCTCTTTCTGAGAAAAAGCAAGCACGGAGGATGAGAATCGCTTTTGCCCTGCATAGTGTTCCGGGCAGCGCGTAGAACCAGGCAGAGAATTCCTGTCTAGCAGCTTCCCTGTGGCGGGGAAGTGCAAACGTACACGTTTTCGGCCGAAAACGCGTTTTCCGGCGAAAACGCACTCCACGGCTCTTTCTGAGAAAAAGCAAGCACGGAGGACGAGAATCGCTTTTGCCCTGCGAAGCGTTCCGGGCAGCGGGAAGAACCAGGCAGAGAATTCCCGGCTAGCAGCTTCCCTGTGGCCGGGAAGTGCAAACGTACACGTTTTCGGCCGAAAACGCGTTTTCCGGCGAAAACGCACACCACGGCTCTTTCTGAGAAAAAGCAAGCACGGAGGACGAGAATCGCTTTTGCCCTGCGTAGCGTTCCGGGCAGCGGGTAGAACCAGGCAGAGAATTCCCGTCTAGCAGCTTCCCTGTGGCCGGGAAGTGCAAACGTAAACGTTTCCGGCCGAAAACGCGTTTTCTCGAGAAAAAGCACACCACGGCTCTTTCTGAGAAAAAGCAAGCACGGAGGACGAGAATCGCTTTTGCCCTGCGTAGCGTTCTGAGCAGCGGGTAGAAATAGGCAGAGAATTCCCGGCTAGCAGCTTCCCTGTGGCGGGGAAGTGCAAACGTACACGTTTTCGGCCGAAAACGCGTTTTCCGGCGAAAACGCACACCACGGCTCTTTCTGAGAAAAAGCAAGCACGGAGGACGAGAATCGCTTTTGCCCTGCGTAGCGTTCCGGGCAGCGGGTAGAACCAGGCAGAGAATTCCCGGCTAGCAGCTTCCCTGTGGCGGGGAAGTGCAAACGTACACGTTTTCGGCCGAAAACGTGTTTTCTGGCGAAAACGCACACCACGGCTCTTTCTGAGAAAAAGCAAGCACGGAGGACGAGAATCGCTTTTGCCCTGCGTAGCGTTCCGGGCAGCGGGTAGAACCAGGCAGAGAATTCCCGGCTAGCAGCTTCCCTGTGGCCGGGAAGTGCAAACGTACACGTTTTCGGCCGAAAACGCGTTTTCCGGCGAAAACGCACACCACGGCTCTTTCTGAGAAAAAGCAAGCACGGAGGACGAGAATCGCTTTTGCCCTGAGTAGCGTTCCGGGCAGCGGGTAGAACCAGGCAGAGAATTCCCGGCTAGCAGCTTCCCTATGGCTGGGAAGTGCAAACGTACACGTTTTCGGCCGAAAACGCGTTTACCGGCGAAAACGCACACCACGGCTCTTTCTGAGAAAAAGCAAGCACGGAGGACGAGAACCGCTTTTGCCCTGCGTAGCGTTCCGGGCAGCGGGTAGAACCAGGCAGAGAATTCCCGGCTAGCAGCTTCCCTGTGGCCGGGAAGAGCAAACGTACACGTTTTCGGCCGAAAACGCGTTTTCCGGCGAAAACGCACACCACGGCTCTTTCTGAGAAAAAGCAAGCACGGAGGACGAGAATTGCTTTTGCCCTGCGTAGCGTTCCGGGCAGCGGGTAGAACCAGGCAGAGAATTCCCGGCTAGCAGCTTCCCTGTGGCTGGGAAGTGCAAACGTACACGTTTTCGGCCGAAAACGCGTTTTCCGGCGAAAACGCACACCACGGCTCTTTCTGAGAAAAAGCAAGCACGGAGGACGAGAACCGCTTTTGCCCTGCGTAGCGTTCCGGGCAGCGGGTAGAACCAGGCAGAGAATTCCCGGCTAGCAGCTTCCCTGTGGCCGGGAAGTGCAAACGTACACGTTTTCGGCCGAAAACGCGTTTTCCGGCGAAAACGCACACCACGGCTCTTTCTGAGAAAAAGCAAGCACGGAGGACGAGAATCGCTTTTGCCCTGCGTAGCGTTCCGGGCAGCGGGTAGAACCAGGCAGAGAATTCCCTGCTAGCAGCTTCCCTGTGGCGGGGAAGTGCAAACGTACACGTTTTCGGCCGAAAACGCGTTTTCCGACGAAAACGCACACCACGGCTCTTTCTGAGAAAAAGCAAGCACGGAGGACGAGAATCGCTTTTGCCCTGCGTAGCGTTCCGGGCAGCGGGTAGAACCAGGCAGAGAATTCCCGGCTAGCAGCTTCCCTGTGGCGGGGAAGTGCAAACGTACACGTTTTCGGCCGAAAACGCGTTTTCCGGCGAAAACGCACACCACGGCTCTTTCTGAGAAAAAGCAAGCACGGAGGACGAGAATCGCTTTTGCCCTGCGTAGCGTTCCGGGCAGCGGGTAGAACCAGGCAGAGAATTCCCGGCTAGCAGCTTCCCTGTGGCGGGGAAGTGCAAACGTACACGTTTTCGGCCGAAAACGCGTTTTCCGGCGAAAACGCACACCACGGCTCTTTCTGAGAAAAAGCAAGCACGGAGGACGAGAATCGCTTTTGCCCTGCGTAGCGTTCCGGGCAGCGGGTAGAACCAGGCAGTGAATTCCCGGCTAGCAGCTTCCCTGTGGCCGGGAAGTGCAAACGTACACGTTTTCGGCCGGAAACGCGTTTTCCGGCGAAAACGCACACCACGGCTCTTTCTGAGAAAAAGCAAGCACGGAGGACGAGAATCGCTTTTGCCCTGCGTAGCGTTCCCGGCAGCGGGTAGAATCAGGCAGAGAATTCCCGTCTAGCAGCTTCCCTGTGGCCGGGAAGTGCAAACGTACACGTTTTCGGCCGAAAACGCGTTTTACGGCGAAAACGCACACCACGGCTCTTTCTGAGAAAAAGCAAGCACGGAGGACGAGAATCGCTTTTGCCCTCCGTAGCGTTCCGGGCAGCGGGTAGAACCAGGCAGAGAATTCCCGGCTAGCAGCTTCCCTGTGGCCGGGAAGTGCAAACGTACACGTTTTCGGCCGAAAACGCGTTTTCCGGCGAAAACGCACACCACGGCTCTTTCTGAGAAAAAGCAAGCACGGAGGACGAGAACCGCTTTTGCCCTGCGTAGCGTTCCGGGCAGCGGGTAGAACCAGGCAGAGAATTCCCGGCTAGCAGCTTCCCTGTGGCCGGGAAGTGCAAACGTACACGTTTTCGGCCGAAAACGCGTTTTCCGGCGAAAACGCACACCACGGCTCTTTCTGAGAAAAAGCAAGCACGGAGGACGAGAATCGCTTTTGCCCTGCGTAGCGTTCCGGGCAGCGGGTAGAACCAGGCAGAGAATTCCCTGCTAGCAGCTTCCCTGTGGCGGGGAAGTGCAAACGTACACGTTTTCGGCCGAAAACGCGTTTTCCGGCGAAAACGCACACCACGGCTCTTTCTGAGAAAAAGCAAGCACGGAGGACGAGAATCGCTTTTGCCCTGCGTAGCGTTCCGGGCAGCGGGTAGAACCAGGCAGAGAATTCCCGGCTAGCAGCTTCCCTGTGGCGGGGAAGTGCAAACGTACACGTTTTCGGCCGAAAACGCGTTTTCCGGCGAAAACGCACACCACGGCTCTTTCTGAGAAAAAGCAAGCACGGAGGACGAGAATCGCTTTTGCCCTGCGTAGCGTTCCGGGCAGCGGGTAGAACCAGGCAGAGAATTCCCGGCTAGCAGCTTCCCTGTGGCGGGGAAGTGCAAACGTACACGTTTTCGGCCGAAAACGCGTTTTCCGGCGAAAACGCACACCACGGCTCTTTCTGAGAAAAAGCAAGCACGGAGGACGAGAATCGCTTTTGCCCTGCGTAGCGTTCCGGGCAGCGGGTAGAACCAGGCAGTGAATTCCCGGCTAGCAGCTTCCCTGTGGCCGGGAAGTGCAAACGTACACGTTTTCGGCCGGAAACGCGTTTTCCGGCGAAAACGCACACCACGGCTCTTTCTGAGAAAAAGCAAGCACGGAGGACGAGAATCGCTTTTGCCCTGCGTAGCGTTCCCGGCAGCGGGTAGAATCAGGCAGAGAATTCCCGTCTAGCAGCTTCCCTGTGGCCGGGAAGTGCAAACGTACACGTTTTCGGCCGAAAACGCGTTTTACGGCGAAAACGCACACCACGGCTCTTTCTGAGAAAAAGCAAGCACGGAGGACGAGAATCGCTTTTGCCCTCCGTAGCGTTCCGGGCAGCGGGTAGAACCAGGCAGAGAATTCCCGGCTAGCAGCTTCCCTGTGGCCGGGAAGTGCAAACGTACACGTTTTCGGCCGAAAACGCGTTTTCCGGCGAAAACGCACACCACGGCTCTTTCTGAGAAAAAGCAAGCACGGAGGACGAGAATCGCTTTTGCCCTGCGTAGCGTTCCGGGCAGCGGGTAGAACCAGGCAGAGAATTCCCGGCTAGCAGCTTCCCTATGGCTGGGAAGTGCAAACGTACACGTTTTCGGCCGAAAACGCGTTTACCGGCGAAAACGCACACCACGGCTCTTTCTGAGAAAAAGCAAGCACGGAGGACGAGAACCGCTTTTGCCCTGCGTAGCGTTCCGGGCAGCGGGTAGAACCAGGCAGAGAATTCCCGGCTAGCAGCTTCCCTGTGGCCGGGAAGAGCAAACGTACACGTTTTCGGCCGAAAACGCGTTTTCCGGCGAAAACGCACACCACGGCTCTTTCTGAGAAAAAGCAAGCACGGAGGACGAGAATTGCTTTTGCCCTGCGTAGCGTTCCGGGCAGCGGGTAGAACCAGGCAGAGAATTCCCGGCTAGCAGCTTCCCTGTGGCTGGGAAGTGCAAACGTACACGTTTTCGGCCGAAAACGCGTTTTCCGGCGAAAACGCACACCACGGCTCTTTCTGAGAAAAAGCAAGCACGGAGGACGAGAACCGCTTTTGCCCTGCGTAGCGTTCCGGGCAGCGGGTAGAACCAGGCAGAGAATTCCCGGCTAGCAGCTTCCCTGTGGCCGGGAAGAGCAAACGTACACGTTTTCGGCCGAAAACGCGTTTTCCGGCGAAAACGCACACCACGGCTCTTTCTGAGAAAAAGCAAGCACGGAGGACGAGAATCGCTTTTGCCCTGCGTAGCGTTCCGGGCAGCGGGTAGAACCAGGCAGAGAATTCCCGGCTAGCAGCTTCCCTGTGGCGGGGAAGTGCAAACGTACACGTTTTCGGCCGAAAACGCGTTTTCCGGCGAAAACGCACACCACGGCTCTTTCTGAGAAAAAGCAAGCACGGAGGACGAGAATCGCTTTTGCCCTGCGTAGCGTTCCGGGCAGCGGGTAGAACCAGGCAGAGAATTCCCGGCTAGCAGCTTCCCTGTGGCGGGGAAGTGCAAACGTACACGTTTTCGGCCGAAAACGCGTTTTCCGGCGAAAACGCACACCACGGCTCTTTCTGAGAAAAAGCAAGCACGGAGGACGAGAATCGATTTTGCCCTGCGTAGCGTTCCGGGCAGCGGGTAGAACCAGGCAGAGAATTCCCGTCTAGCAGCTTCCCTGTGGCGGGGAAGTGCAAACGTACACGTTTTCGGCCGAAAACGCGTTTTCCGGCGAAAACGCACACCACGGCTCTTTCTGAGAAAAAGCAAGCACGGAGGACGAGAATCGCTTTTGCCCTGAGTAGCGTTCCGGGCAGCGGGTAGAACCAGGCAGAGAATTCCCGTCTAGCAGCTTCCCTGTGGCCGGGAAGTGCAAACGTACACGTTTTCGGCCGAAAACGCGTATTCCGGCGAAAACGCACACCACGGCTCTTTCTGAGAAAAAGCAAGCACGGAGGACGAGAATCGCTTTTGCCCTGCGTAGCGTTCCGGGCAGCGGGTAGAACCAGGCAGAGAATTCCCGTCTAGCAGCTTCCCTGTGGCCGGGAAGTGCAAACGTACACGTTTTCGGCCGAAAACGCGTTTTCCGGCGAAAACGCACACCACGGCTCTTTCTGAGAAAAAGCAAGCACGGAGGACGAGAATCGCTTTTGCCCTGCGTAGCGTTCCGGGCAGCGGGTAGAACCAGGCAGTGAATTCCCGGCTAGCAGCTTCCCTGTGGCCGGGAAGTGCAAACGTACACGTTTTCAGCCGAAAACACGTTTTCCGGCGAAAACGCACACCACGGCTCTTTCTGAGAAAAAGCAAGCACGGAGGACGAGAATCGCTTTTGCCCTGCATAGTGTTCCGGGCAGCGGGTAGAACCAGGCAGAGAATTCCCGGCTAGCAGCTTCCCTGTGGCGGGGAAGTGCAAACGTACACGTTTTGGGCCGAAAACGCGTTTTACGGCGAAAACGCACACCACGGCTCTTTCTGAGAAAAAGCAAGCACGGAGGACGAGAATCGCTTTTGCCCTGCATAGTGTTCCGGGCAGCGGGTAGAACCAGGCAGAGAATTCCCGGCTAGCAGCTTCCCTGTGGCGGGGAAGTGCAAACGTACACGTTTTCGGGCGAAAACGCGTTTTCTGGTGAAAACGCACACCACGGCTCTTTATGAGAAAAAGCAAGCACGGAGGACGAGAATCGCTTTTGCCCTGCGTAGCGTTCCGGGCAGCGGGTAGAACCAGGCAGTGAATTCCCGGCTAGCAGCTTCCCTGTGGCCGGGAAGTGCAAACGTACACGTTTTCGGCCGAAAACGCGTTTTCCGGCGAAAACGCACACCACGGCTCTTTCTGAGAAAAAGCAAGCACGGAGGACGAGAATCGCTTTTGCCCTGCGTAGCGTTCCGGGCAGCGGGTAGAACCAGGCAGAGAATTCCCGGCTAGCAGCTTCCCTGTGGCGGGGAAGTGCAAACGTACACGTTTTCGGCCGAAAACGCGTTTTCCGGCGAAAACGCACACCACGGCTCTTTCTGAGAAAAAGCAAGCACGGAGGACGAGAATCGCTTTTGCCCTGCATAGTGTTCCGGGCAGCGGGTAGAACTAGGCAGAGAATTCCCGGCTAGCAGCTTCCCTGTGGCGGGGAAGTTGAAACGTACACGTTTTCGGCCGAAAACGCGTTTTCCGGCGAAAACGCACACCACGGCTCTTTCTGAGAAAAAGGAAGCACGGAGGACGAGAATCGCTTTTGCCCTGCGTAGCGTTCCGGGCAGCGGGTAGAACCAGGCAGAGAATTCCCGTCTAGCAGCTTCCCTGTGGCCGGGAAGTGCAAACGTACACGTTTTCGGCCGAAAACGCGTTTTCCGGCGAAAACGCACACCACGGCTCTTTCTGAGAAAAAGCAAGCACGGAGGACGAGAATCGCTTTTGCCCTGCGTAGCGTTCCGGGCAGCGGGTAGAACCAGGCAGAGAATTCCCGGCTAGCAGCTTCCCTGTGGCGGGGAAGTGCAAACGTACACGTTTTCGGCCGAAAACGCGTTTTCCGGCGAAAACGCACACCACGGCTCTTTCTGAGAAAAAGCAAGCACGGAGGACGAGAATCGCTTTTGCCCTGCGTAGCGTTCCGGGCAGCGGGTAGAACGAGGCAGAGAATTCCCGGCTAGCAGCTTCCCTGTGGCGGGGAAGTGCAAACGTACACGTTTTCGGCCGAAAACTCTTTTTCCGGCGAAAAAGCACACCATGGCTCTTTCTGAGAAAAAGCAAGCACGGAGGACGAGAATCGCTTTTGCCCTGCGTAGCGTTCCGGGCAGCGGGTAGAACCAGGCAGAGAATTCCCGTCTAGCAGCTTCCCTGTGGCCGGGAAGTGCAAACGTACACGTTTTCGGCCGAAAACGCGTTTTCCGGCGAAAACGCACACCACGGCTCTTTCTGAGAAAAAGCAAGCACGGAGGACGAGAACCGCTTTTGCCCTGCGTAGCGTTCCGGGCAGCGGGTAGAACGAGGCAGAGAATTCCCGGCTAGCAGCTTCCCTGTGGCGGGGAAGTGCAAACGTACACGTTTTCGGCCGAAAACTCTTTTTCCGGCGAAAAAGCACACCATGGCTCTTTCTGAGAAAAAGCAAGCACGGAGGACGAGAATCGCTTTTGCCCTGCGTAGCGTTCCGGGCAGCGGGTAGAACCAGGCAGCGAATTCCCTGCTATCAGCTTCCCTGTGGCCGGGAAGTGCAAACGTACACGTTTTCGGCCAAAAACACGTTTTCCGGCGAAAACGCACACCACGGCTCTTTCTGAGAAAAAGCAAGCACGGAGGACGAGAATCGCTTTTGCCCTGCGTAGCGTTCCGGGCAGCGGGTAGAACCAGGCAGAGAATTCCCGGCTAGCAGCTTCCCTGTGGCGGGGAAGTGCAAACGTACACGTTTTCGGCCGAAAACGCGTTTTCCGGCGAAAACGCACACCACGGCTCTTTCTGAGAAAAAGCAAGCACGGAGGACGAGAATCGCTTTTGCCCTGCATAGCTTTCCGGGCAGCGGGTAGAACCAGGCAGAGAATTCCCGGCTAGCAGCTTCCCTGTGGCGGGGAAGTGCAAACATACACGTTTTCGGCCGAAAACGCGTTTTCCGGCGAAAACGCACACCACGGCTCTTTCTGAGAAAAAGCAAGCACGGAGGACGATAATCGCTTTTGCCCTGCGTAGCGTTACGGGCAGCGGGTAGAACCAGGCAGCGAATTCCCGTCTAGCAGCTTCCCTGTGGCGGGGAAGTGCAAACGTAAACGTTTTCGGCCGAAAACACGTTTTCCCGCGAAAACGCACACCACGGCTCTTTCTGAGAAAAAGCAAGCACGGAGGACGAGAATCGCTTTTGCCCTGCGTAGCGTTCCGGGCAGCGGGTAGAACCAGGCAGCGAATTGCCGGCTAGCAGCTTCCCTGTGGCGGGGAAGTGCAAACGTACACGTTTTCGGCCGAAAATGCGTTTTCCGGCGAAAACGCACACCACGGCTCTTTCTGAGAAAAAGCAAGCACGGAGGACGAGAATCGCTTTTGCCCTGCGTAGCGTTCCGGGCAGCGGGTAGAACCAGGCAGAGAATTCCCGTCTAGCAGCTTCCCTGTGGCCGGGAAGTGCAAACGTACACGTTTTCGGCCGAAAACGCGTTTTCCGGCGAAAACGCACACCACGGCTCTTTCTGAGAAAAAGCAAGCACGGAGGACGAGAATCGCTTTTGCCCTGCGTAGCGTTCCGGGCAGCGGGTAGAACCAGTCAGTGAATTCTCGGCTAGCAGCTTCCCTGTGGCCGGGAAGTGCAAACGTACACGTTTTCAGCCGAAAACGCGTTTTCCGGCGAAAACGCACACCACGGCTCTTTCTGAGAAAAAGCAAGCACGGAGGACGAGAATCGCTTTTGCCCTGCATAGTGTTCCGGGCAGCGGGTAGAACCAGGCAGAGAATTCCCGGCTAGCAGCTTCCCTGTGGCGGGGAAGTGCAAACGTACACGTTTTGGGCCGAAAACGCGTTTTACGGCGAAAACGCACACCACGGCTCTTTCTGAGAAAAAGCAAGCACGGAGGACGAGAATCGCTTTTGCCCTGCGTAGCGTTCCGGGCAGCGGGTAGAACCAGGCAGAGAATTCCCGGCTAGCAGCTTCCCTGTGGCCGGGAAGTGCAAACGTACACGTTTTCGGCCGAAAACGCGTTTTCCGGCGAAAACGCACACCACGGCTCTTTCTGAGAAAAAGCAAGCACGGAGGACGAGAATCGCTTTTGCCCTGCGTAGCGTTCCGGGCAGCGGGTAGAACCAGGCAGAGAATTCCCGGCTAGCAGCTTCCCTGTGGCCGGGAAGTGCAAACGTACACGTTTTCGGCCGAAAACGCGTTTTCCGGCGAAAACGCACACCACGGCTCTTTCTGAGAAAAAGCAAGCACGGAGGATGAGAATCGCTTTTGCCCTGCATAGTGTTCCGGGCAGCGGGTAGAACCAGGCAGAGAATTCCTGTCTAGCACCTTCCCTGTGGCGGGGAAGTGCAAACGTACACGTTTTCGGCCGAAAACGCGTTTTCCGGCGAAAACGCACTCCACGGCTCTTTCTGAGAAAAAGCAAGCACGGAGGACGAGAATCGCTTTTGCCCTGCGAAGCGTTCCGGGCAGCGGGAAGAACCAGGCAGAGAATTCCCGGCTAGCAGCTTCCCTGTGGCCGGGAAGTGCAAACGTACACGTTTTCGGCCGAAAACGCGTTTTCCGGCGAAAACGCACACCACGGCTCTTTCTGAGAAAAAGCAAGCACGGAGGACGAGAATCGCTTTTGCCCTGCGTAGCGTTCCGGGCAGCGGGTAGAACCAGGCAGAGAATTCCCGTCTAGCAGCTTCCCTGTGGCCGGGAAGTGCAAACGTAAACGTTTCCGGCCGAAAACGCGTTTTCTCGAGAAAAAGCACACCACGGCTCTTTCTGAGAAAAAGCAAGCACGGAGGACGAGAATCGCTTTTGCCCTGCGTAGCGTTCTGAGCAGCGGGTAGAAATAGGCAGAGAATTCCCGGCTAGCAGCTTCCCTGTGGCGGGGAAGTGCAAACGTACACGTTTTCGGCCGAAAACGCGTTTTCCGGCGAAAACGCACACCACGGCTCTTTCTGAGAAAAAGCAAGCACGGAGGACGAGAATCGCTTTTGCCCTGCGTAGCGTTCCGGGCAGCGGGTAGAACCAGGCAGAGAATTCCCGGCTAGCAGCTTCCCTGTGGCGGGGAAGTGCAAACGTACACGTTTTCGGGCGAAAACGCGTTTTCCCGCGAAAACGCACACCACGGCTCTTTCTGAGAAAAAGCAAGCACGGAGGACGAGAATCGCTTTTGCCCTGCGTAGTGTTCCGGGCAGCAAGTAGAACCAGGCAGAGAATTCCCGGCTAGCAGCTTCCCTGTGGCTGGGAAGTGCAAACGTACACGTTTTCGGCCGAAAACGCGTTTAGCGGCGAAAACGCACACCACGGCTCTTTCTGAGAAAAAGCAAGCACGGAGGACGAGAATCGCTTTTGCCCTGCGTAGCGTTCCCGGCAGCGGGTAGAACCAGGCAGAGAATTCCCGGCTAGCAGCTTCCCTGTGGCGGGGAAGTGCAAACGTACACGTTTTCGGCCGAAAACGCGTTTTCCGGCGAAAACGCACACCACGGCTCTTTCTGAGAAAAAGCAAGCACGGAGGACGACAATCGCTTTTGCCCTGCGTAGCGTTCCGGGCAGCGGGTAGAACCAGGCAGAGAATTCCCGTCTAGCAGCTTCCCTGTGGCCGAGAAGTGCAAACGTAAACGTTTTCGGTCGAAAACGCGTTTTCCGGCGAAAACGCACACCACGGCTCTTTCTGAGAAAAAGCAAGCACGGAGGACGAGAATCGCTTTTGCCCTGCGTAGCGTTCTGGGCAGCGGGTAGAACCAGGCAGAGAATTGCCGGCTATCAGCTTCCCTGTGGCCGGGAAGTGCAAACGTACACGTTTCCGGCCGAAAACGCGTTTTCTGGAGAAAAAGCACACCATGGCACTTTCTGAGAAAAAGCAAGCACGGAGGACGAAAATCGCTTTTGCCCTGCGTAGCGTTCCGGGCAGCGGGTAGAACCAGGCAGCGAATTGCCGGCTAGCAGCTTCCCTGTGGCCGGGAAGTGCAAACGTACACGTTTTCGGCCGAAAACGCGTTTTCCCGCGAAAACGCACACCACGGCTCTTTCTGAGAAAAAGCAAGCACGGAGGACGAGAATCGCTTTTGCCCTGCGTAGCGTTCCGGGCAGCGGGTAGAACCAGGCAGAGAATTACCGGCTAGCAGCTTCCCTGAGGCGGGGAAGTGCAAACGTACACGTTTTCGGCCGAAAACGCGTTTTCCGGCGAAAACGCACACCACGGCTCTTTCTGAGAAAAAGCAAGCACGGAGGACGAGAACCGCTTTTGCCCTGCGTAGCGTTCCGGGCAGCGGGTAGAACCAGGCAGAGAATTCCCGGCTAGCAGCTTCCCTGTGGCGGGGAAGTGCAAACGTACACGTTTTCGGCCGAAAACGCGTTTTCCGGCGAAAACGCACACCACGGCTCTTTCTGAGAAAAAGCAAGCACGGAGGACGAGAATCGCTTTTGCCCTGCGTAGCGTTCCGGGCAGCGGGTAGAACCAGGCAGAGAATTCCCGGCTAGCAGCTTCCCTGTGGCGGGGAAGTGCAAACGTACACGTTTTCGGGCGAAAACGCGTTTTCCCGCGAAAACGCACACCACGGCTCTTTCTGAGAAAAAGCAAGCACGGAGGACGAGAATCGCTTTTGCCCTGCTTAGTGTTCCGGGCAGCGGGTAGAACCAGGCAGAGAATTCCCGGCTAGCAGCTTCCCTGTGGCGGGGAAGTGCAAACGTACACGTTTTCGGCCGAAAACGCGTTTTCCGGCGAAAACGCACACCACGGCTCTTTCTGAGAAAAAGCAAGCACGGAGGACGAGAATCGCTTTTGCCCTGCGTAGCGTTCCGGGCAGCGGGTAGAACGAGGCAGAGAATTCCCGGCTAGCAGCTTCCCTGTGGCGGGGAAGTGCAAACGTACACGTTTTCGGCCGAAAACGCTTTTTGCGGCGAAAAAGCACACCATGGCTCTTTCTGAGAAAAAGCAAGCACGGAGGACGAGAATCGCTTTTGCCCTGCGTAGCGTTCCGGGCAGCGGGTAGAACCAGGCAGCGAATTCCCTGCTATCAGCTTCCCTGTGGCGGGGAAGTGCAAACGTACACGTTTTCGGCCGAAAACACGTTTTCCGGCGAAAACGCACACCACGGCTCTTTCTGAGATAAAGCAAGCACGGAGGACGAGAATCGCTTTTGCCCTGCGTAGCGTTCCGGGCAGCGGGTAGAACCAGGCAGAGAATTCCCTGCTAGCAGCTTCCCTGTGGCGGGGAAGTGCAAACGTACACGTTTTCGGCCGAAAACGCGTTTTCCGGCGAAAACGCACACCACGGCTCTTTCTGAGAAAAAGCAAGCACGGAGGATGAGAATCGCTATTGCCCTGCATAGTGTTCCGGGCAGCGGGTAGAACCAGGCAGAGAATTCCCGTCTAGCAGCTTCCCTGTGGCGGGGAAGTGCAAACGTACACGTTTTCGGCCGAAAACGCGTTTTGCGGCGAAAACGCACACCACGGCACTTTCTGAGAAAAAGCAAGCACGGAGGACGAGAATCGCTTTTGCCCTGCGTAGCGTTCCGGGCAGCGGGTAGAACCAGGCAGCGAATTCCCTTCTAGCAGCTTCCCTGTGGCGGGGAAGTGCAAACATACACGTTTTCGGCCGAAAACGCGTTTTCCGGCGAAAACGCACACCACGGCTCTTTCTGAGAAAAAGCAAGCACGGAGGACGATAATCGCTTTTGCCCTGCGTAGCGTTCCGGGCAGCGGGTAGAACCAGGCAGCGAATTGCCGGCTAGCAGCTTCCCTGTGGCGGGGAAGTGCAAACGTACACGTTTTCGGCCGAAAACACGTTTTCCCGCGAAAACGCACACCACGGCTCTTTCTGAGAAAAAGCAAGCACGGAGGACGAGAATCGCTTTTGCCCTGCGTAGCGTTCCGGGCAGCGGGTAGAACCAGGCAGAGAATTCCCGGCTAGCAGCTTCCCTGTGGCGGGGAAGTGCAAACGTACACGTTTTCGGCCGAAAACGCGTTTTCCCGCGAAAACGCACACCACGGCTCTTTCTGAGAAAAAGCAAGCACGGAGGACGAGAATCGCTTTTGCCCTGCGTAGTGTTCCGGGCAGCAAGTAGAACCAGGCAGAGAATTCCCGGCTAGCAGCTTCCCTGTGGCTGGGAAGTGCAAACGTACACGTTTTCGGCCGAAAACGCGTTTTCCGGCGAAAACGCACACCACGGCTCTTTCTGAGAAAAAGCAAGCACGGAGGACGAGAATCGCTTTTGCCCTGCGTAGCGTTCCGGGCAGCGGATAGAACCAGGCAGAGAATTCCCGGCTAGCAGCTTCCCTGTGGCGGGGAAGTGCAAACGTACACGTTTTCGGGCGAAAACGCGTTTTCCCGCGAAAACGCACACCACGGCTCTTTCTGAGAAAAAGCAAGCACGGAGGACGAGAATCGCTTTTGCCCTGCTTAGTGTTCCGGGCAGCGGGTAGAACCAGGCAGAGAATTCCCGGCTAGCAGCTTCCCTGTGGCGGGGAAGTGCAAACGTACGCGTTTTCGGCCGAAAACGCGTTTTCCCGCGAAAACGCACACCACGGCTCTTTCTGAGAAAAAGCAAGCACGGAGGACGAGAATCGCTTTTGCCCTGCGTAGCGTTCCGGGCAGCGGGTAGAACCAGGCAGAGAATTCCCGGCTAGCAGCTTCCCTGTGGCGGGGAAGGTCAAACGTACACGTTTTCGGCCGAAAACGCGTTTTCCGGCGAAAACACACACCACGGCTCTTTCTGAGAAAAAGCAAGCACGGAGGACGAGAATCGCTTTTGCCCTGCGTAGCGTTCCGGGCAGCGGGTAGAACGAGGCAGAGAATTCCCGGCTAGCAGCTTCCCTGTGGCGGGGAAGTGCAAACGTACACGTTTTCGGCCGAAAACGCTTTTTGCGGCGAAAAAGCACACCATGGCTCTTTCTGAGAAAAAGCAAGCACGGAGGACGAGAATCGCTTTTGCCCTGCGTAGCGTTCCGGGCAGCGGGTAGAACCAGGCAGCGAATTCCCTGCTATCAGCTTCCCTGTGGCGGGGAAGTGCAAACGTACACGTTTTCGGCCGAAAACACGTTTTCCGGCGAAAACGCACACCACGGCTCTTTCTGAGAAAAAGCAAGCACGGAGGACGAGAATCGCTTTTGCCCTGCGTAGCGTTCCGGGCAGCGGGTAGAACCAGGCAGAGAATTCCCTGCTAGCAGCTTCCCTGTGGCGGGGAAGTGCAAACGTACACGTTTTCGGCCGAAAACGCGTTTTCCGGCGAAAACGCACACCACGGCTGTTTCTGAGAAAAAGCAAGCACGGAGGATGAGAATCGCTATTGCCCTGCATAGTGTTCCGGGCAGCGGGTAGAACCAGGCAGAGAATTCCCGGCTAGCAGCTTCCCTGTGGCGGGGAAGTGCAAACGTACACGTTTTCGACCGAAAACGCGTTTTCCGGGGAAAACGCACACCACGGCTCTTTCTGAGAAAAAGCAAGCACGGAGGACGAGAATCGCTTTTGCCCTGCGTAGCGTTCCGGGCAGCGGGTAGAACCAGGCAGAGAATTCCCGGCTAGCAGCTTCCCTGTGGCCGGGAAGAGCAAACGTACACGTTTTCGGCCGAAAACGCGTTTTCCGGCTAAAACGCACACCACGGCTCTTTCTGAGAAAAAGCAAGCACGGAGGACGAGAATCGCTTTTGCCCTGCGTAGCGTTCCGGGCAGCGGGTAGAACCAGGCAGAGAATTCCCGGCTAGCAGCTTCCCTGTGGCTGGGAAGTGCAAACGTACACGTTTTCGGCCGAAAACGCGTTTTGCGGCGAAAACGCACACCACGGCACTTTCTGAGAAAAAGCAAGCACGGAGGACGAGAATCGCTTTTGCCCTGCGTAGCGTTCCGGGCAGCGGGTAGAACCAGGCAGCGAATTCCCTGCTAGCATCTTCCCTGTGGCGGGGAAGTGCAAACATACACGTTTTCGGCCGAAAACGCGTTTTCCGGCGAAAACGCACACCACGGCTCTTTCTGAGAAAAAGCAAGCACGGAGGACGATAATCGCTTTTGCCCTGCGTAGCGTTCCGGGCAGCGGGTAGAACCAGGCAGCGAATTGCCGGCTAGCAGCTTCCCTGTGGCGGGGAAGTGCAAACGTACACGTTTTCGGCCGAAAACACGTTTTCCCGCGAAAACGCACAACACGGCTCTTTCTGAGAAAAAGCAAGCACGGAGGACGAGAATCGCTTTTGCCCTGCGTAGCGTTCCGGGCAGCGGGTAGAACCAGGCAGAGAATTCCCGGCTAGCAGCTTCCCTGTGGCGGGGAAGTGCAAACGTACACGTTTTCGGGCGAAAACGCGTTTTCCCGCGAAAACGCACACCACGGCTCTTTCTGAGAAAAAGCAAGCACGGAGGACGAGAATCGCTTTTGCCCTGCGTAGTGTTCCGGGCAGCAAGTAGAACCAGGCAGAGAATTCCCGGCTAGCAGCTTCCCTGTGGCTGGGAAGTGCAAACGTACACGTTTTCGGCTGAAAACGCGTTTAGCGGCGAAAACGCACACCACGGCTCTTTCTGAGAAAAAGCAAGCACGGAGGACGAGAATCGCTTTTGCCCTGCGTAGCGTTCCCGGCAGCGGGTAGAACCAGGCAGAGAATTCCCGGCTAGCAGCTTCCCTGTGGCGGGGAAGTGCAAACGTACACGTTTTCGGCCGAAAACGCGTTTTCCGGCGAAAACGCACACCACGGCTCTTTCTGAGAAAAAGCAAGCACGGAGGACGACAATCGCTTTTGCCCTGCGTAGCGTTCCGGGCAGCGGGTAGAACCAGGCAGAGAATTCCCGTCTAGCAGCTTCCCTGTGGCGGGGAAGTGCAAACGTACAAGTTTCCGGCCGAAAACGCGTTTTCTGGAGAAAAAGCACACCATGGCACTTTCTGAGAAAAAGCAAGCACGGAGGACGAAAATCGCTTTTGCCCTGCGTAGCGTTCCCGGCAGCGGGTAGAACCAGGCAGCGAATTGCCGGCTAGCAGCTTCCCTGTGGCCGGGAAGTGCAAACGTACACGTTTTCGGCCGAAAACGCGTTTTCCCGCGAAAACGCACACCACGGCTCTTTCTGAGAAAAAGCAAGCACGGAGGACGAGAATCGCTTTTGCCCTGCGTAGCGTTCCGGGCAGCGGGTAGAACCAGGCAGAGAATTCCCGGCTAGCAGCTTCCCTGAGGCGGGGAAGTGCAAACGTACACGTTTTCGGCCGAAAACGCGTTTTCCCGCGAAAACGCACACCACGGCTCTTTCTGAGAAAAAGCAAGCACGGAGGACGAGAATCGCTTTTGCCCTGCGTAGCGTTCTGAGCAGCGGGTAGAAATAGGCAGAGAATTCCCGGCTAGCAGCTTCCCTGTGGCGGGGAAGTGCAAACGTACACGTTTTCGGCCGAAAACGCGTTTTCCGGCGAAAACGCACACCACGGCTCTTTCTGAGAAAAAGCAAGCACGGAGGACGAGAATCGCTTTTGCCCTGCGTAGCGTTCCGGGCAGCGGGTAGAACGAGGCAGAGAATTCCCGGCTAGCAGCTTCCCTGTGGCGGGGAAGTGCAAACGTACACGTTTTCGGCCGAAAACGCGTTTTCCCGCGAAAACGCACACCACGGCTCTTTCTGAGAAAAAGCAAGCACGGAGGACGAGAATCGCTTTTGCCCTGCTTAGTGTTCCGGGCAGCGGGTAGAACCAGGCAGAGAATTCCCGGCTAGCAGCTTCCCTGTGGCGGGGAAGTGCAAACGTACACGTTTTCGGCCGAAAACGCGTTTTCCGGCGAAAACGCACACCACGGCTCTTTCTGAGAAAAAGCAAGCACGGAGGACGAGAATCGCTTTTGCCCTGCGTAGCGTTCCCGGCAGCGTGTAGAACCAGGCAGAGAATTCCCGGCTAGCAGCTTCCCTGTGGCGGGGAAGTGCAAACGTACGCGTTTTCGGCCGAAAACGCGTTTTCCCGCGAAAACGCACACCACGGCTCTTTCTGAGAAAAAGCAAGCACGGAGGACGAGAATCCCTTTTGCCCTGCGTAGCGTTCCGGGCAGCGGGTAGAACGAGGCAGAGAATTCCCGGATAGCAGCTTCCCTGTGGCGGGGAAGTGCAAACGTACAGGTTTTCGGCCGAAAACACTTTTTGCGGCGAAAAAGCACACCATGGCTCTTTCTGAGAAAAAGCAAGCACGGAGGACGAGAATCGCTTTTGCCCTGCGTAGCGTTCCGGGCAGCGGGTAGAACCAGGCAGAGAATTCCCTGCTATCAGCTTCCCTGTGGCGGGGAAGTGCAAACGTACACGTTTTCGGCCGAAAACACGTTTTCCGTCGAAAACGCACACCACGGCTCTTTCTGAGATAAAGCAAGCACGGAGGACGAGAATCGCTTTTGCCCTGCGTAGCGTTCCGGGCAGCGGGTAGAACCAGGCAGAGAATTCCCTGCTAGCAGCTTCCCTGTGGCGGGGAAGTGCAAACGTACACGTTTTCGGCCGAAAACGCGTTTTCCGGCGAAAACGCACACCACGGCTCTTTCTGAGAATAAGCAAGCACGGAGGATGAGAATCGCTATTGCCCTGCATAGTGTTCCGGGCAGCGGGTAGAACCAGGCAGAGAATTCCCGTCTAGCAGCTTCCCTGTGGCGGGGAAGTGCAAACGTACACGTTTTCGACCGAAAACGCGTTTTCCGGCGAAAACGCACACCACGGCTCTTTCTGAGAAAAAGCAAGCACGGAGGACGAGAACCGCTTTTGCCCTGCGTAGCGTTCCGGGCAGCGGGTAGAACCAGGCAGAGAATTCCCGGCTAGCAGCTTCCCTGTGGCCGGGAAGAGCAAACGTACACGTTTTCGGCCGAAAACGCGTTTTGCGGCGAAAACGCACACCACGGCACTTTCTGAGAAAAAGCAAGCACGGAGGACGAGAATCGCTTTTGCCCTGCGTAGCGTTCCGGGCAGCGGGTAGAACCAGGCAGCGAATTGCCGGCTAGCAGCTTCCCTGTGGCCGGGAAGTGCAAACGTACACGTTTTCGGCCGAAAACGCGTTTTCCGGCGAAAACGCACACCACGGCTCTTTCTGAGAAAAAGCAAGCACGGAGGACGAGAATCGCTTTTGCCCTGCGTAGCGTTCCTGGCAGCGGGTAGAATCAGGCAGCGAATTCCCTGCTAGCAGCTTCCCTGTGGCGGGGAAGTGCAAACATACACGTTTTCGGCCGAAAACGCGTTTTCCGGCGAAAACGCACACCACGGCTCTTTCTGAGAAAAAGCAAGCACGGAGGACGATAATCGCTTTTGCCCTGCGTAGCGTTCCGGGCAGCGGGTAGAACCAGGCAGCGAATTGCCGGCTAGCAGCTTCCCTGTGGCGGGGAAGTGCAAACGTACACGTTTTCGGGCGAAAACACGTTTTCCCGCGAAAACGCACACCACGGCTCTTTCTGAGAAAAAGCAAGCACGGAGGACGAGAATCGCTTTTGCCCTGCGTAGCGTTCCGGGCAGCGGGTAGAACCAGGCAGAGAATTCCCGGCTAGCAGCTTCCCTGTGGCGGGGAAGTGCAAACGTACACGTTTTCGGCCGAAAACGCGTTTTCCCGCGAAAACGCACACCACGGCTCTTTCTGAGAAAAAGCAAGCACGGAGGACGAGAATCGCTTTTGCCCTGCGTAGCGTTCCGGGCAGCGGGTAGAACCAGACAGAGAATTCCCGTCTAGCAGCTTCCCTGTGGCCGGGAAGTGCAAACGTACACGTTTTCGGCCGAAAACGCGTTTTCCGGCGAAAACGCACACCACGGCTCTTTCTGAGAAAAAGCAAGCACGGAGGACGAGAATCGCTTTTGCCCTGCGTAGCGTTCCGGGCAGCGGGTAGAACCAGGCAGTGAATTCCCGGCTAGCAGCTTCCCTGTGGCCGGGAAGTGCAAACGTACACGTTTTCGGCCGAAAACGCGTTTTCCGGGGAAAAAGCACACCATGGCTCTTTCTGAGAAAAAGCAAGCACGGAGGACGAGAATCGCTTTTGCCCTGCGTAGCGTTCCGGGCAGCGGGTAGAACCAGGCAGAGAATTCCCGTCTAGCAGCTTCCCTGTGGCGGGAAATTGCAAACGTACACGTTTTCGGCCGAAAACGCGTTTTCCGGCGAAAACGCACACCACGGCTCTTTCTGAGAAAAAGCAAGCACGGAAGACGAGAATCGCTTTTGCCCTGCGTAGCGCTCCGGGCAGCGGGTAGAACCAGGCAGAGAATTCCCGGCTAGCAGCTTCCCTGTGGCCGGGAAGTGCAAACGTACACGTTTTCGGCCGAAAACGCGTTTTCCGGCGAAAACGCACACCACGGCTCTTTCTGAGAAAAAGCAAGCACGGAGGACGAGAATCGCTTTTGCCCTGCGTAGCGTTCCGGGCAGCGGGTAGAACCAGGCAGAGAATTCCCGGCTAGCAGCTTCCCTGTGGCGGGGAAGTGCAAACGTACACGTTTTCGGCCGAAAACGCGTTTACCGGCGAAAACGCACACCACGGCTCTTTCTGAGAAAAAGCAAGCACGGAGGACGAGAATCGCTTTTGCCCTGCGTAGCGTTCCGGGCAGCGGGTAGAACCAGGCAGAGAATTCCCGGCTAGCAGCTTCCCTGTGGCCGGGAAGTGCAAACGTACACGTTTTCGGCCGAAAACGCGTTTTCTGGCGAAAACGCACACCACGGCTCTTTCTGAGAAAAAGCAAGCACGGAGGACGAGAATCGCTTTTGCCCTGCGTAGCGTTCCGGGCAGCGGGTAGAACCAGGCAGAGAATTCCCGGCTAGCAGCTTCCCTGTGGCTGGGAAGTGCAAACGTACACGTTTTCGGCCGAAAACGCGTTTACCGGCGAAAACGCACACCACGGCTCTTTCTGAGAAAAAGCAAGCACGGAGGACGAGAATCGCTTTTGCCCTGCGTAGCGTTCCGGGCAGCGGGTAGAACCAGGCAGAGAATTCCCGGCTAGCAGCTTCCCTGTGGCCGGGAAGTGCAAACGTACACGTTTTCGGCCGAAAACGCGTTTTCCGGCGAAAACGCACACCACGGCTCTTTCTGAGAAAAAGCAAGCACGGAGGACGAGAATCGCTTTTGCCCTGCGTAGCGTTCCGGGCAGCGGGTAGAACCAGGCAGAGAATTCCCGGCTAGCAGCTTCCCTGTGGCCGGGAAGTGCAAACGTACACGTTTTCGGCCGAAAACGCGTTTTCCGGCGAAAACGCACACCACGGCTCTTTCTGAGAAAAAGCAAGCACGGAGGACGAGTATCGCTTTTGCCCTGCGTAGTGTTCCGGGCAGCGGGTAGAACCAGGCAGAGAATTCCCGGCTAGCAGCTTCCCTGTGGCCGGGAAGTGCAAACGTACACGTTTTCGGCCGAAAACGCTTTCTCCGGCGAAAAAGCACACCATGGCTCTTTCTGAGAAAAAGCAAGCACGGAGGACGAGAATCGCTTTTGCCCTGCGTAGCGTTCCGGGCAGCGGGTAGAACCAGGCTGAGAATTCCCGGCTAGCAGCTTCCCTGTGGCGGGGAAGTGCAAACGTACACGTTTTCGGCCGGAAACGCGTTTTCTGGCGAAAACGCACACCACGGCTCTTTCTGAGAAAAAGCAAGCACGGAGGACGAGAATCGCTTTTGCCCTGCGTAGCGTTCCGGGCAGCGGGTAGAACCAGGCAGAGAATTCCCGGCTAGCAGCTTCCCTGTGGCCGGGAAGTGCAAACGTACACGTTTTCGGCCGAAAACGCTTTCTCCGGCGAAAAAGCACACCATGGCTCTTTCTGAGAAAAAGCAAGCACGGAGGACGAGAATCGCTTTTGCCCTGCGTAGCGTTCCGGGCAGCGGGTAGAACCAGGCAGAGAATTCCCGGCTAGCAGCTTCCCTGTGGCGGGGAAGTGCAAACGTACACGTTTTCGGCCGGAAACGCGTTTTCTGGCGAAAACGCACACCACGGCTCTTTCTGAGAAAAAGCAAGCACGGAGGACGAGAATCGCTTTTGCCCTGCGTAGCGTTCCGGGCAGCGGGTAGAACCAGGCAGAGAATTCCCGGCTAGCAGCTTCCCTGTGGCCGGGAAGTGCAAACGTACACGTTTTCGCCGAAAACACGTTTTCCGGCGAAAACGCACACCACGGCTCTTTCTGAGAAAAAGCAAGCACGGAGGACGAGAATCGCTTTTGCCCTGCGTAGCGTTCCGGGCAGCGGGTAGAACCAGGCAGAGAATTCCCGTCTAGCAGCTTCCCTGTGGCCGGGAAGTGCAAACGTACACGTTTTCGGCCGAAAACGCGTTTTCCGGCGAAAACGCACACCACGGTTCTTTCTGAGAAAAAGCAAGCACGGAGGACGAGAATCGCTTTTGCCCTGCGTAGCGTTCCGGGCAGCGGGTAGAACCAGGCAGAGAATTCCCGGCTAGCAGCTTCCCTGTGGCGGGGAAGTGCAAACGTACACGTTTTCGGCCGAAAACGCGTTTTCCGGCGAAAACGCACACCACGGCTCTTTCTGAGAAAAAGCAAGCACGGAGGACGAGAATCGCTTTTGCCCTGCGTAGCGTTCTGAGCAGCGGGTAGAAATAGGCAGCGAATTGCCGGCTAGCAGCTTCCCTGTGGCCGGGAAGTGCAAACGTACACGTTTTCGGCCGAAAACGCGTTTTCCGGCGAAAAAGCACACCATGGCTCTTTCTGAGAAAAAGCAAGCACGGAGGACGAGAATCGCTTTTGCCCTGCGTAGCGCTCCGGGCAGCGGGTAGAACCAGGCAGAGAATTCCCGGCTAGCAGCTTCCCTGTGGCGGGGAAGTGCAAACGTACACGTTTTCGGCCAAAAACGCGTTTACCGGCGAAAACGCACACCACGGCTCTTTCTGAGAAAAAGCAAGCACGGAGGACGTGAATCGCTTTTGCCCTGCGTAGCGCTCCGGGCAGCGGGTAGAACCAGGCAGAGAATTCCCGGCTAGCAGCTTCCCTGTGGCGGGGAAGTGCAAACGTACACGTTTTCGGCCGAAAACGCGTTTTCTGGCGAAAACGCACACCACGGCTCTTTCTGAGAAAAAGCAAGCACGGAGGACGAGAATCGCTTTTGCCCTGCGTAGCGCTCCGGGCAGCGGGTAGAACCAGGCAGAGAATTCCCGGCTAGCAGCTTCCCTGTGGCGGGGAAGTGCAAACGTACACGTTTTCGGCCAAAAACGCGTTTACCGGCGAAAACGCACACCACGGCTCTTTCTGAGAAAAAGCAAGCACGGAGGACGAGAATCGCTTTTGCCCTGCGTAGCGTTCCGGGCAGCGGGTAGAACCAGGCAGAGAATTCCCGGCTACCAGCTTCCCTGTGGCGGGGAAGTGCAAACGTACACGTTTTCGGCCGAAAACGCGTTTTCTGGCGAAAACGCACACCACGGCTCTTTCTGAGAAAAAGCAAGCACGGAGGACGAGAATCGCTTTTGCCCTGCGTAGCGTTCCGGGCAGCGGGTAGAACCAGGCAGAGAATTCCCGGCTAGCAGCTTCCCTGTGGCCGGGAAGTGCAAACGTACACGTTTTCGCCGAAAACACGTTTTCCGGCGAAAACGCACACCACGGCTCTTTCTGAGAAAAAGCAAGCACGGAGGACGAGAATCGCTTTTCCCTGCGTAGCGTTCCGGGCAGCGGGTAGAACCAGGCAGAGAATTCCCGGCTAGCAGCTTCCCTGTGGCCGGGAAGTGCAAACGTACACGTTTTCGGCCGAAAACGCGTTTTCCGGCGAAAAAGCACACCACGGCTCTTTCTGAGAAAAAGCAAGCACGGAGGACGAGAATCGCTCTTGCCCTGCGTAGCGTTCTGAGCAGCGGGTAGAAATAGGCAGCGAATTGCCGGCTAGCAGCTTCCCTGTGGCCGGGAAGTGCAAACGTACACGTTTTCGGCCGAAAACGCGTTTTCCGGCGAAAAAGCACACCATGGCTCTTTCTGAGAAAAAGCAAGCACGGAGGACGAGAATCGTTTTTGCCCTGCGTAGCGTTCCTGGCAGCGGGTAGAACCAGGCAGAGAATTCCCGGCTAGCAGCTTCCCTGTGGCGGGGAAGTGCAAACGTACACGTTTTCGGCCGAAAACGCTTTTTCCGGCGAAAACGCACACCATGGCTCTTTCTGAGAAAAAGCAAGCACGGAGGACGAGAATCGCTTTTGCCCTGCGTAGCGTTCCGGACAGCGGGTAGAACCAGGCAGAGAATTCCCGGCTAGCAGCTTCCCTGTGGCCGGGAAGTGCAAACGTACACGTTTTCGGACGAAAACGCGTTTTCCCGCGAAAACGCACACCACGGCTCTTTACTGAGAAAAAGCAAGCACGGAGGACGAGAATCGCTTTTGCCCTGCGTAGCGCTCCGGGCAGCGGGTAGAACCAGGCAGAGAATTCCCGGCTAGCAGCTTCCCTGTGGCGGGGAAGTGCAAACGTACACGTTTTCGGCCGAAAACGCTTTTACCGGCGAAAACGCACACCACTACTCTTTCTGAGATAAAGCAAGCACGGAGGACGAGAATCGCTTTTGCCCTGCGTAGCGTTCCGGGCAGCGGGTAGAACCAGGCTGAGAATTCCCGGCTAGCAGCTTCCCTGTGGCGGGGAAGTGCAAACGTACACGTTTTCGGCCGAAAACGCGTTTTCTGGCGAAAACGCACACCACGGCTCTTTCTGAGAAAAAGCAAGCACGGAGGACGAGAATCGCTTTTGCCCTGCGTAGTGTTCCGGGCAGCGGGTAGAACCAGGCAGAGAATTCCCGGCTAGCAGCTTCCCTGTGGCGGGGAAGTGCAAACGTACACGTTTTCGGCCGAAAACGCGTTTTCCCGCAAAAACGCACACCACGGCTCTTTCTGAGAAAAAGCAAGCACGGAGGACGAGAATCGCTTTTGCCCTGCGTAGTGTCCCGGGCAGCGGGTAGAACCAGGCAGAGAATTCCCGGCTAGCAGCTTCCCTGTGGCCGGGAAGTGCAAACGTACACGTTTTCGGCCGAAAACGCGTTTTCCGGCGAAAAAGCACACCATGGCTCTTTCTGAGAAAAAGCAAGCACGGAGGACGAGAATCGCTTTTGCCCTGCGTAGCGTTCCGGGCAGCGGGTAGAACCAGGCAGAGAATTCCCGTCTAGCAGCTTCCCTGTGGCGGGGAAGTGCAAACGTACACGTTTTCGGGCGAAAACGCGTTTTCCGGCGAAAACGCACACCACGGCTCTTTCTGAGAAAAAGCAAGCACGGAGGACGTGAATCGCTTTTGCCCTGCGTAGCGTTCCGGGCAGCGGGTAGAACCAGGCAGAGAATTCCCGGCTAGCAGCTTCCCTGTGGCCGGGAAGTGCAAACGTACACGTTTTCGGCCGAAAACGCGTTTTCTGGCGAAAACGCACACCACGGCTCTTTCTGAGAAAAAGCAAGCACGGAGGACGAGAATCGCTTTTCCCTGCGTAGCGTTCCGGGCAGCGGGTAGAACCAGGCAGAGAATTCCCGGCTAGCAGCTTCCCTGTGGCCGGGAAGTGCAAACGTACACGTTTTCGGCCGAAAACGCGTTTTCCGGCGAAAACGCACACCACGGCTCTTTCTGAGAAAAGGCAAGCACGGAGGACGAGAATCGCTTTTCCCTGCGTAGCGTTCCGGGCAGCGGGTAGAACCAGGCAGAGAATTCCCGGCTAGCAGCTTCCCTGTGGCCGGGAAGTGCAAACGTACACGTTTTCGGCCGAAAACGCGTTTTCCGGCGAAAACGCACACCACGGCTCTTTCTGAGATAAAGCAAGCACGGAGGACGAGAATCGCTTTTGCCCTGCGTAGTGTTCCGGGCAGCGGGTAGAACCAGGCAGAGAATTCCCGTCTAGCAGCTTCCCTGTGGCGGGGAAGTGCAAACGTACACGTTTTCGGCCGAAAACGCGTTTTCCGGCGAAAACGCACACCACGGCTCTTTCTGAGAAAAAGCAAGCACGGAGGACGAGAATCGCTTTTGCCCTGCGTAGCGTTCCGGGCAGCGGGTAGAACCAGGCAGAGAATTCCCGGCTAGCAGCTTCCCTGTGGCCGGGAAGTGCAAACGTACACGTTTTCGGCCGAAAACGCGTTTTCCGGCGAAAAAGCACACCACGGCTCTTTCTGAGAAAAAGCAAGCATGGAGGACGAGAATCGCTTTTGCCCTGTGTAGCGTTCTGAGCAGCGGGTAGAAATAGGCAGCGAATTGCCGGCTAGCAGCTTCCCTGTGGCCGGGAAGTGCAAACGTACACGTTTTCGGCCGAAAACGCGTTTTCCGGCGAAAAAGCACACCATGGCTCTTTCTGAGAAAAAGCAAGCACGGAGGACGAGAATCGTTTTTGCCCTGCGTAGCGTTCGTGGCAGCGGGTAGAACCAGGCAGAGAATTCCCGGCTAGCAGCTTCCCTGTGGCGGGGAAGTGCAAACGTACACGTTTTCGGCCGAAAACGCTTTTTCCGGCGAAAAAGCACACCATGGCTCTTTCTGAGAAAAAGCAAGCACGGAGGACGAGAATCGCTTTTGCCCTGCGTAGCGTTCCGGGCAGCGGGTAGAACCAGGCAGAGAATTCCCGGCTAGCAGCTTCCCTGTGGCCGGGAAGTGCAAACGTACACGTTTTCGGACGAAAACGCGTTTTCCCGCGAAAACGCACACCACGGCTCTTTCTGAGAAAAAGCAAGCACGGAGGACGAGAATCGCTTTTGCCCTGCGTAGCGCTCCGGGCAGCGGGTAGAACCAGGCAGAGAATTCCCGGCTAGCAGCTTCCCTGTGGCGGGGAAGTGCAAACGTACACGTTTTCGGCCGAAAACGCTTTTACCGGCGAAAACGCACACCACTACTCTTTCTGAGATAAAGCAAGCACGGAGGACGAGAATCGCTTTTGCCCTGCGTAGCGTTCCGGGCAGCGGGTAGAACCAGGCAGAGAATTCCCGTCTAGCAGCTTCCCTGTGGCCGGGAAGTGCAAACGTACACGTTTTCGGCCGAAAACGCGTTTTCCGGCGAAAACGCACACCACGGCTCTTTCTGAGAAAAAGCAAGCACGGAGGACGAGAATCGCTTTTGCCCTGCGTAGCGTTCCGGGCAGCGGGTAGAACCAGGCAGAGAATTCCCGGCTAGCAGCTTCCCTGTGGCCGGGAAGTGCAAACGTACACGTTTTCGCCGAAAACACGTTTTCCGGCGAAAACGCACACCACAGCTCTTTCTGAGAAAAAGGAAGCACGGAGGACGAGAATCGCTTTTGCCCTGCGTAGCGTTCCGGGCAGCGGGTAGAACCAGGCAGAGAATTCCCGGCTAGCAGCTTCCCTGTGGCCGGGAAGTGCAAACGTACACGTTTTCGGCCGAAAACGCGTTTACCGGCGAAAACGCACACCACGGCTCTTTCTGAGAAAAAGCAAGCACGGAGGACGAGAATCGTTTTTGCCCTGCGTAGCGTTCCGGGCAGCGGGTAGAACCAGGCAGCGAATTGCCGGCTAGCAGCTTCCCTGTGGCGGGGAAGTGCAAACGTACACGTTTTCAGCCGAAAACGCGTTTTCCGGCGAAAACGCACACCACGGCTCTTTCTGAGAAAAAGCAAGCACGGAGGACGAGAATCGCTTTTGCCCTGCGTAGCGTTCCGGGCAGCGGGTAGAACCAGGCAGAGAATTTCCGGCTAGCAGCTTCCCTGTGGCCGGGAAGTGCAAACGTACACGTTTTCGGCCGAAAACGCGTTTTCCGGCGAAAAAGCACACCATGGCTCTTTCTGAGAAAAAGCAAGCACGGAGGACGAGAATCGCTTTTGCCCTGCGTAGCGTTCCGGGCAGCGGGTAGAACCAGGCAGAGAATTCCCGTCTAGCAGCTTCCCTGTGGCGGGGAAGTGCAAACGTACACGTTTTCGGGCGAAAACGCGTTCTCCGGCGAAAACGCACACCACGGCTCTTTCTGAGAAAAAGCAAGCACGGAGGACGTGAATCGCTTTTGCCCTGCGTAGCGTACCGGGCAGCGGGTAGAACCAGGCAGAGAATTCCCGGCTAGCAGCTTCCCTGTGGCCGGGAAGTGCAAACGTACACGTTTTCTGCCGGAAACGCGTTTTCTGGCGAAAACGCACACCACGGCTCTTTCTGAGAAAAAGCAAGCACGGAGGACGAGAATCGCTTTTGCCCTGCGTAGTGTTCCGGGCAGCGGGTACAACGAGGCAGAGAATTCCCGGCTAGCAGCTTCCCTGTGGCGGGGAAGTGCAAACGTACACGTTTTCGGCCGAAAACGCGTTTTCCCGCAAAAACGCACACCACGGCTCTTTCTGAGAAAAAGCAAGCACGGAGGACGAGAATCGCTTTTGCCCTGCGTAGTGTCCCGGGCAGCGGGTAGAACCAGGCAGAGAATTCCCGGCTAGCAGCTTCCCTGTGGCCGGGAAGTGCAAACGTACACGTTTTCGGCCGAAAACGCGTTTTCCGGCGAAAAAGCACACCATGGCTCTTTATGAGAAAAAGCAAGCACGGAGGACGAGAATCGCTTTTGCCCTGCGTAGCGTTCCGGGCAGCGGGTAGAACCAGGCAGAGAATTCCCGGCTAGCAGCTTCCCTGTGGCGGGGAAGTGCAAACGTACACGTTTTCGGCCGAAAACGCGTTTTCCGGCGAAAACGCACACCACGGCTCTTTCTGAGAAAAAGCAAGCACGGAGGACGTGAATCGCTTTTGCCCTGCGTAGCGTTCCGGGCAGCGGGTAGAACCAGGCAGAGAATTCCCGGCTAGCAGCTTCCCTGTGGCCGGGAAGTGCAAACGTACACGTTTTCGGCCGAAAACGCGTTTTCTGGCGAAAACGCACACCACGGCTCTTTCTGAGAAAAAGCAAGCACGGAGGACGAGAATCGCTTTTCCCTGCGTAGCGTTCCGGGCAGCGGGTAGAACCAGGCAGAGAATTCCCGGCTAGCAGCTTCCCTGTGGCCGGGAAGTGCAAACGTACACGTTTTCAGCCGAAAACGCGTTTTCTGGCGAAAACGCACACCACGGCTCTTTCTGAGAAAAAGCAAGCACGGAGGACGAGAATCGCTTTTGCCCTGCGTAGTGTTCCGGGCAGCGGGTAGAACCAGGCAGAGAATTCCCGGCTAGCAGCTTCCCTGTGGCCGGGAAGTGCAAACGTACACGTTTTCGGCCGAAAACGCGTTTTCCGGCGAAAACGCACACCACGGCTCTTTCTGAGAAAAAGCAAGCACGGAGGACGAGAATCGCTTTTGCCCTGCGTAGCGTTCCGGGCAGCGGGTAGAACCAGGCAGAGAATTCCCGGCTAGCAGCTTCCCTGTGGCCGGGAAGTGCAAACGTACACGTTTTCGGCCGAAAACGCGTTTTCTGGCGAAAACGCACACCACGGCTCTTTCTGAGAAAAGGCAAGCACGGAGGACGAGAATCGCTTTTCCCTGCGTAGCGTTCCGGGCAGCGGGTAGAACCAGGCAGAGAATTCCCGGCTAGCAGCTTCCCTGTGGCCGGGAAGTGCAAACGTACACGTTTTCGGCCGAAAACGCGTTTTCCGGCGAAAACGCACACCACGGCTCTTTCTGAGAAAAAGCAAGCACGGAGGACGAGAATCGCTTTTGCCCTGCGTAGCGTTCCGGGCAGCGGGTAGAACCAGGCAGAGAATTCCCGGCTAGCAGCTTCCCTGTGGCCGGGAAGTGCAAACGTACACGTTTTCGCCGAAAACACGTTTTCCGGCGAAAACGCACACCACGGCTCTTTCTGAGAAAAAGCAAGCACGGAGGACGAGAATCGCTTTTGCCCTGCGTAGCGTTCCGGGCAGCGGGTAGAACCAGGCAGAGAATTCCCGGCTAGCAGCTTCCCTGTGGCGGGGAAGTGCAAACGTACACGTTTTCGGCCGAAAACGCTTTTTCCGGCGAAAAAGCACACCATGGCTCTTTCTGAGAAAAAGCAAGCACGGAGGACGAGAATCGCTTTTGCCCTGCGTAGCGTTCCGGGCAGCGGGTAGAACCAGGCAGAGAATTCCCGGCTAGCAGCTTCCCTGTGGCCGGGAAGTGCAAACGTACACGTTTTCGGACGAAAACGCTTTTTCCCGCGAAAACGCACACCACGGCTCTTTCTGAGAAAAAGCAAGCACGGAGGACGAGAATCGATTTTGCCCTGCGTAGCGCTCCGGGCAGCGGGTAGAACCAGGCAGAGAATTCCCGGCTAGCAGCTTCCCTGTGGCGGGGAAGTGCAAACGTACACGTTTTCGGCCGAAAACGCGTTTACCGGCGAAAACGCACACCACGACTCTTTCTGAGATAAAGCAAGCACAGAGGACGAGAATCGCTTTTGCCCTGCGTAGCGTTCCGGGCAGCGGGTAGAACCAGGCAGAGAATTCCCGGCTAGCAGCTTCCCTGTGGCGGGGAAGTGCAAACGTACACGTTTTCGGGCGAAAACGCGTTTTCCCGCGAAAACGCACACCACGGCTCTTTCTGAGAAAAAGCAAGCACGGAGGACGAGAATCGCTTTTGCCCTGCGTAGTGTTCCGGGCAGCAAGTAGAACCAGGCAGAGAATTCCCGGCTAGCAGCTTCCCTGTGGCGGGGAAGTGCAAACGTACACGTTTCCGGCCGAAAACGCGTTTTCTGGAGAAAAAGCACACCATGGCACTTTCTGAGAAAAAGCAAGCACGGAGGACGAAAATCGCTTTTGCCCTGCGTAGCGTTCCGGGCAGCGGGTAGAACCAGGCAGCGAATTGCCGGCTAGCAGCTTCCCTGTGGCCGGGAAGTGCAAACGTACACGTTTTCGGCCGAAAACGCGTTTTCCCGCGAAAACGCACACCACGGCTCTTTCTGAGAAAAAGCAAGCACGGAGGACGAGAATCGCTTTTGCCCTGCGTAGCGTTCCGGGCAGCGGGTAGAACCAGGCAGAGAATTCCCGGCTAGCAGCTTCCCTGAGGCGGGGAAGTGCAAACGTACACGTTTTCGGCCGAAAACGCGTTTTCCCGCGAAAACGCACACCACGGCTCTTTCTGAGAAAAAGCAAGCACGGACGACGAGAATCGCTTTTGCCCTGCGTAGCGTTCTGAGCAGCGGGTAGAAATAGGCAGAGAATTCCCGGCTAGCAGCTTCCCTGTGGCGGGGAAGTGCAAACGTACACGTTTTCGGCCGAAAACGCGTTTTCCGGCGAAAACGCACACCACGGCTCTTTCTGAGAAAAAGCAAGCACGGAGGACGAGAATCGCTTTTGCCCTGCGTAGCGTTCCGGGCAGCGGGTAGAACGAGGCAGAGAATTCCCGGCTAGCAGCTTCCCTGTGGCGGGGAAGTGCAAACGTACACGTTTTCGGGCGAAAACGCGTTTTCCCGCGAAAACGCACACCACGGCTCTTTCTGAGAAAAAGCAAGCACGGAGGACGAGAATCGCTTTTGCCCTGCTTAGTGTTCCGGGCAGCGGGTAGAACCAGGCAGAGAATTCCCGGCTAGCAGCTTCCCTGTGGCGGGGAAGTGCAGACGTACACGTTTTCGGCCGAAAACGCGTTTTCCGGCGAAAACGCACACCACGGCTCTTTCTGAGAAAAAGCAAGCACGGAGGACGAGAATCGCTTTTGCCCTGCGTAGCGTTCCCGGCAGCGGGTAGAACCAGGCAGAGAATTCCCGGCTAGCAGCTTCCCTGTGGCGGGGAAGTGCAAACGTACGCGTTTTCGGGCGAAAACGCGTTTTCCCGCGAAAACGCACACCACGGCTCTTTCTGAGAAAAAGCAAGGACGGAGGACGAGAATCACTTTTGCCCTGCGTAGCGTTCCGGGCAGCGGGTAGAACCAGGCAGAGAATTCCCGGCTAGCAGCTTCCCTGTGGCGGGGAAGGTCAAACGTACACGTTTTCGGCCGAAAACGCGTTTTCCGGCGAAAACGCACACCACGGCTCTTTCTGAGAAAAAGCAAGCACGGAGGACGAGAATCGCTTTTGCCCTGCGTAGCGTTCCGGGCAGCGGGTAGAACCAGGCAGAGAATTCCCTGCTAGCAGCTTCCCTGTGCCGGGAAAGTGCAAACGTACACGTTTTCGGCCGAAAACGCGTTTTCCGGCGAAAACGCACACCACGGCTCTTTCTGAGAAAAAGCAAGCACGGAGGATGAGAATCGCTATTGCCCTGCATAGTGTTCCGGGCAGCGGGTAGAACCAGGCAGAGAATTCCCGTCTAGCAGCTTCCCTGTGGCGGGGAAGTGCAAACGTACACGTTTTCGACCGAAAACGCGTTTTCCGGCGAAAACGCACACCACGGCTCTTTCTGAGAAAAAGCAAGCACGGAGGACGAGAATCGCTTTTGCCCTGCGTAGCGTTCCTGGCAGCGGGTAGAATCAGGCAGCGAATTCCCTGCTAGCAGCTTCCCTGTGGCGGGGAAGTGCAAACATACACGTTTTCGGCCGAAAACGCGTTTTCCGGCGAAAACGCACACCACGGCTCTTTCTGAGAAAAAGCAAGCACGGAGGACGATAATCGCTTTTGCCCTGCGTAGCGTTCCGGGCAGCGGGTAGAACCAGGCAGCGAATTGCCGGCCAGCAGCTTCCCTGTGGCGGGGAAGTGCAAACGTACACGTTTTCGGCCGAAAACACGTTTTCTGGCGAAAACGCACACCACGGCTCTTTCTGAGAAAAAGCAAGCACGGAGGACGAGAATCGCTTTTGCCCTGCGTAGCGTTCCGGGCAGCGGGTAGAACCAGGCAGAGAATTCCCGGCTAGCAGCTTCCCTGTGGCGGGGAAGTGCAAACGTACACGTTTTCGGCCGAAAACGCGTTTTCCGGCGAAAACGCACACCACGGCTCTTTCTGAGAAAAAGCAAGCACGGAGGACGAGAATCGCTTTTGCCCTGCGTAGCGTTCCGGGCAGCGGGTAGAACCAGGCAGAGAATTCCCGTCTAGCAGCTTCCCTGTGGCCGGGAAGTGCAAACGTACACGTTTTCGGCCGAAAACGCGTTTTCCGGCGAAAACGCACACCACGGCTCTTTCTGAGAAAAAGCAAGCACGGAGGACGAGAATCGCTTTTGCCCTGCGTAGCGTTCCGGGCAGCGGGTAGAACCAGGCAGTGAATTCCCGGCTAGCAGCTTCCCTGTGGCCGGGAAGTGCAAACGTACACGTTTTCAGCCGAAAAAGCGTTTTCCGGCGAAAACGCACACCACGGCTCTTTCTGAGAAAAAGCAAGCACGGAGGACGAGAATCGCTTTTGCCCTGCGTAGCGTTCTGAGCAGCGGGTAGAAATAGGCAGCGAATTGCCGGCTAGCAGCTTCCCTGTGGCCGGGAAGTGCAAACGTACACGTTTTCGGCCGAAAACGCGTTTTCCGGGGAAAAAGCACACCATGGCTCTTTCTGAGAAAAAGCAAGCACGGAGGACGAGAATCGCTTTTGCCCTGCGTAGCGTTCCGGGCAGCGGGTAGAACCAGGCAGAGAATTCCCGGCTAGCAGCTTCCCTGTGGCGGGGAAGTGCAAACGTACACGTTTTCGGCCGAAAACGCGTTTACCGGCGAAAACGCACACCACGGCTCTTTCTGAGAAAAAGCAAGCACGGAGGACGAGAATCGCTTTTGCCCTGCGTAGCGTTCCGGGCAGCGGGTAGAACCAGGCAGAGAATTCCCGGCTAGCAGCTTCCCTGTGGCCGGGAAGTGCAAACGTACACGTTTTCGGCCGAAAACGCGTTTTCTGGCGAAAACGCACACCACGGCTCTTTCTGAGAA
This sequence comes from Athene noctua, assembly GCF_965140245.1. Lineage (NCBI taxonomy): Eukaryota > Metazoa > Chordata > Aves > Strigiformes > Strigidae > Athene > Athene noctua. Next base: position 253,696 of record NW_027437581.1, read on the forward strand.
AAAGCAAGCACGGAGGACGAGAATCGCTTTTGCCCTGCGTAGCGTTCTGAGCAGCGGGTAGAAATAGGCAGCGAATTGCCGGCTAGCAGCTTCCCTGTGGCCGGGAAGTGCAAACGTACACGTTTTCGGCCGAAAACGCGTTTTCCGGCGAAAAAGCACACCATGGCTCTTTCTGAGAAAAAGCAAGCACGGAGGACGAGAATCGTTTTTGCCCTGCGTAGCGTTCCTGGCAGCGGGTAGAACCAGGCAGAGAATTCCCGGCTAGCAGCTTCCCTGTGGCGGGGAAGTGCAAACGTACGCGTTTTCGGGCGAAAACGCGTTTTCCCGCGAAAACGCACACCACGGCTCTTTCTGAGAAAAAGCAAGGACGGAGGACGAGAATCACTTTTGCCCTGCGTAGCGTTCCGGGCAGCGGGTAGAACCAGGCAGAGAATTCCCGGCTAGCAGCTTCCCTGTGGCGGGGAAGGTCAAACGTACACGTTTTCGGCCGAAAACGCGTTTTCCGGCGAAAACGCACACCACGGCTCTTTCTGAGAAAAAGCAAGCACGGAGGACGAGAATCGCTTTTGCCCTGCGTAGCGTTCCGGGCAGCGGGTAGAACCAGGCAGACAATTCCCTGCTAGCAGCTTCCCTGTGGCGGGGAAGTGCAAACGTACACGTTTTCGGCCGAAAACGCGTTTTCCGGCGAAAACGCACACCACGGCTCTTTCTGAGAAAAAGCAAGCACGGAGGACGAGAACCGCTTTTGCCCTGCGTAGCGTTCCGGGCAGCGGGTAGAACCAGGCAGAGAATTCCCGGCTAGCAGCTTCCCTGTGGCCGGGAAGAGCAAACGTACACGTTTTCGGCCGAAAACGCGTTTTGCGGCGAAAACGCACACCACGGCACTTTCTGAGAAAAAGCAAGCACGGAGGACGAGAATCGCTTTTGCCCTGCGTAGCGTTCCTGGCAGCGGGTAGAATCAGGCAGCGAATTCCCTGCTAGCAGCTTCCCTGTGGCGGGGAAGTGCAAACATACACGTTTTCGGCCGAAAACGCGTTTTCCGGCGAAAACGCACACCACGGCTCTTTCTGAGAAAAAGCAAGCACGGAGGACGATAATCGCTTTTGCCCTGCGTAGCGTTCCGGGCAGCGGGTAGAACCAGGCAGCGAATTGCCGGCTAGCAGCTTCCCTGTGGCGGGGAAGTGCAAACGTACACGTTTTCGGCCGAAAACACTTTTTCCCGCGAAAACGCACACCACGGCTCTTTCTGAGAAAAAGCAAGCACGGAGGACGAGAATCGCTTTTGCCCTGCGTAGCGTTCCGGGCAGCGGGTAGAACCAGGCAGAGAATTCCCGGCTAGCAGCTTCCCTGTGGCGGGGAAGTGCAAACGTACACGTTTTCGGCCGAAAACGCGTTTTCCGGCGAAAACGCACACCACGGCTCTTTCTGAGAAAAAGCAAGCACGGAGGACGAGAATCGCTTTTGCCCTGCGTAGCGTTCCGGGCAGCGGGTAGAACCAGGCAGAGAATTCCCGTCTAGCAGCTTCCCTGTGGCCGGGAAGTGCAAACGTACACGTTTTCGGCCGAAAACGCGTTTTCCGGCGAAAACGCACACCACGGCTCTTTCTGAGAAAAAGCAAGCACGGAGGACGAGAATCGCTTTTGCCCTGCGTAGCGTTCCGGGCAGCGGGTAGAACCAGGCAGTGAATTCCCGGCTAGCAGCTTCCCTGTGGCCGGGAAGTGCAAACGTACACGTTTTCAGCCGAAAAAGCGTTTTCCGGCGAAAACGCACACCACGGCTCTTTCTGAGAAAAAGCAAGCACGGAGGACGAGAATCGCTTTTGCCCTGCGTAGCGTTCTGAGCAGCGGGTAGAAATAGGCAGCGAATTGCCGGCTAGCAGCTTCCCTGTGGCCGGGAAGTGCAAACGTACACGTTTTCGGCCGAAAACGCGTTTTCCGGGGAAAAAGCACACCATGGCTCTTTCTGAGAAAAAGCAAGCACGGAGGACGAGAATCGCTTTTGCCCTGCGTAGCGTTCCGGGCAGCGGGTAGAACCAGGCAGAGAATTCCCGGCTAGTAGCTTCCCTGTGGCGGGGAAGTGCAAACGTACACGTTTTCGGCCGAAAACGCGTTTACCGGCGAAAACGCACACCACGGCTCTTTCTGAGAAAAAGCAAGCACGGAGGACGAGAATCGCTTTTGCCCTGCGTAGCGTTCCGGGCAGCGGGTAGAACCAGGCAGAGAATTCCCGGCTAGCAGCTTCCCTGTGGCCGGGAAGTGCAAACGTACACGTTTTCGGCCGAAAACGCGTTTTCTGGCGAAAACGCACACCACGGCTCTTTCTGAGAAAAAGCAAGCACGGAGGACGAGAATCGCTTTTGCCCTGCGTAGCGTTCCGGGCAGCGGGTAGAACCAGGCAGAGAATTCCCGGCTAGCAGCTTCCCTGTGGCCGGGAAGTGCAAACGTACACGTTTTCGGCCGAAAACGCGTTTACCGGCGAAAACGCACACCACGGCTCTTTCTGAGAAAAAGCAAGCACGGAGGACGACAATCGCTTTTGCCCTGCGTAGCGTTCCGGGCAGCGGGTAGAACCAGGCAGAGAATTCCCGGCTAGCAGCTTCCCTGTGGCCGGGAAGTGCAAACGTACACGTTTTCGGCCGAAAACGCGTTTTCCGGCGAAAACGCACACCACGGCTCTTTCTGAGAAAAAGCAAGCACGGAGGACGAGAATCGCTTTTGCCCTGCGTAGCGTTCCGGGCAGCGGGTAGAACCAGGCAGAGAATTCCCGGCTAGCAGCTTCCCTGTGGCCGGGAAGTGCAAACGTACACGTTTTCGGCCGAAAACGCGTTTTCCGGCGAAAACGCACACCACGGCTCTTTCTGAGAAAAAGCAAGCACGGAGGACGAGAATCGCTTTTGCCCTGCGTAGCGTTCTGAGCAGCGGGTAGAAATAGGCAGCGAATTGCCGGCTAGCAGCTTCCCTGTGGCCGGGAAGTGCAAACGTACACGTTTTCGGCCGAAAACGCGTTTTCCGGCGAAAAAGCACACCATGGCTCTTTCTGAGAAAAAGCAAGCACGGAGGACGAGAATCGTTTTTGCCCTGCGTAGCGTTCCTGGCAGCGGGTAGAACCAGGCAGAGAATTCCCTTCTAGTAGCTTCCCTGTGGCGGGGAAGTGCAAACGTACACGTTTTCGGCCGAAAACTCTTTTTCCGGCGAAAAAGCACACCATGGCTCTTTCTGAGAAAATGCAAGCACGGAGGACGAGAATCGCTTTTGCCCTGCGTAGCGTTCCGGGCAGCGGGTAGAACCAGGCAGAGAATTCCCGGCTAGCAGCTTCCCTGTGGCCGGGAAGTGCAAACGTACACGTTTTCGGCCGAAAATGCGTTTTCGCGCGAAAACGCACACCACGGCTCTTTCTGAGAAAAAGCAAGCACGGAGGACGAGAATCGCTTTTGCCCTGCGTAGCGTTCCGGGCAGCGGGTAGAACCAGGCAGAGAATTCCCGGCTAGCAGCTTCCCTGTGGCGGGGAAGTGCAAACGTACACGTTTTCGGCCGAAAACGCGTTTTCTGGCGAAAACGCACACCACGGCTCTTTCTGAGAAAAAGCAAGCACGGAGGACGAGTATCGCTTTTGCCCTGCGTAGTGTTCCGGGCAGCGGGTAGAACCAGGCAGAGAATTCCCGGCTAGCAGCTTCCCTGTGGCCGGGAAGTGCAAACGTACACGTTTTCGGCCGAAAACGCTTTCTCCGGCGAAAAAGCACACCATGGCTCTTTCTGAGAAAAAGCAAGCACGGAGGACGAGAATCGCTTTTGCCCTGCGTAGCGTTCCGGGCAGCGGGTAGAACCAGGCAGAGAATTCCCGGCTAGCAGCTTCCCTGTGGCGGGGAAGTGCAAACGTACACGTTTTCGGCCGAAAACGCGTTTACCGGCGAAAACGCACACCACGACTCTTTCTGAGATAAAGCAAGCACGGAGGACGAGAATCGCTTTTGCCCTGCGTAGCGTTCCGGGCAGCGGGTAGAACCAGGCAGAGAATTCCCGGCTAGCAGCTTCCCTGTGGCGGGGAAGTGCAAACGTACACGTTTTCGGCCGGAAACGCGTTTTCTGGCGAAAACGCACACCACGGCTCTTTCTGAGAAAAAGCAAGCACGGAGGACGAGAATCGATTTTGCCCTGCGTAGCGTTCCGGGCAGCGGGTAGAACCAGGCAGAGAATTCCCGGCTAGCAGCTTCCCTGTGGCCGGGAAGTGCAAACGTACACGTTTTCGCCGAAAACACGTTTTCCGGCGAAAACGCACACCACGGCTCTTTCTGAGAAAAAGCAAGCACGGAGGACGAGAATCGCTTTTGCCCTGCGTAGCGTTCCGGGCAGCGGGTAGAACCAGGCAGAGAATTCCCGTCTAGCAGCTTCCCTGTGGCCGGGAAGTGCAAACGTACACGTTTTCGGCCGAAAACGCGTTTTCCGGCGAAAACGCACACCACGGTTCTTTCTGAGAAAAAGAAAGCACGGAGGACGAGAATCGCTTTTGCCCTGCGTAGCGTTCCGGGCAGAGGGTAGAACCAGGCAGAGAATTCCCGGCTAGCAGCTTCCCTGTGGCGGGGAAGTGCAAACGTACACGTTTTCGGCCGAAAACGCGTTTTCCGGCGAAAACGCACACCACGGCTCTTTCTGAGAAAAAGCAAGCACGGAGGACGAGAATCGCTTTTGCCCTGCGTAGCGTTCTGAGCAGCGGGTAGAAATAGGCAGCGAATTGCCGGCTAGCAGCTTCCCTGTGGCCGGGAAGTGCAAACGTACACGTTTTCGGCCGAAAACGCGTTTTCCGGCGAAAAAGCACACCATGGCTCTTTCTGAGAAAAAGCAAGCACGGAGGACGAGAATCGCTTTTGCCCTGCGTAGCGCTCCGGGCAGCGGGTAGAACCAGGCAGAGAATTCCCGGCTAGCAGCTTCCCTGTGGCGGGGAAGTGCAAACGTACACGTTTTCGGCCAAAAACGCGTTTACCGGCGAAAACGCACACCACGGCTCTTTCTGAGAAAAAGCAAGCACGGAGGACGAGAATCGCTTTTGCCCTGCGTAGCGCTCCGGGCAGCGGGTAGAACCAGGCAGAGAATTCCCGGCTAGCAGCTTCCCTGTGGCGGGGAAGTGCAAACGTACACGTTTTCGGCCGAAAACGCGTTTTCTGGCGAAAACGCACACCACGGCTCTTTCTGAGAAAAAGCAAGCACGGAGGACGAGAATCGCTTTTGCCCTGCGTAGCGTTCCGGGCAGCGGGTAGAACCAGGCAGAGAATTCCCGGCTAGCAGCTTCCCTGTGGCGGGGAAGTGCAAACGTACAGGTTTTCGGCCGAAAACGCGTTTACCGGCGAAAACGCACACCACGGCTCTTTCTGAGAAAAAGCAAGCACGGAGGACGAGAATCGCTTTTGCCCTGCGTAGCGTTCCGGGCAGCGGGTAGAACCAGGCAGAGAATTCCCGGCTAGCAGCTTCCCTGTGGCGGGGAAGTGCAAACGTACACGTTTTCGGCCGAAAACGCGTTTTCTGGCGAAAACGCACACCACGGCTCTTTCTGAGAAAAAGCAAGCACGGAGGACGAGAATCGCTTTTGCCCTGCGTAGTGTTCCGGGCAGCGGGTAGAACCATGCAGAGAATTCCCGGCTAGCAGCTTCCCTGTGGCCGGGAAGTGCAAACGTACACGTTTTCGGCCGAAATCGCGTTTTCCGGCGAAAACTCACACCACGGCTCTTTCTGAGAAAAAGCAAGCACGGAGGACGAGAATCGCTTTTGCCCTGTGTAGCGTTCCCGGCAGCGGGTAGAACCAGGCAGAGAATTCCCGGCTAGCAGCTTCCCTGTGGCCGGGAAGTGCAAACGTACACGTTTTCGGCCGAAAACGCGTTTTCTGGCGAAAACGCACACCACGGCTCTTTCTGAGAAAAAGCAAGCACGGAGGACGAGAATCGCTTTTGCCCTGCGTAGTGTTCCGGGCAGCGGGTAGAACCAGGCAGCGAATTGCGGGTAGCAGCTTCCCTGTGGCCGGGAAGTGCAAACGTACACGTTTTCGGCCGAAAACGCGTTTTCCGGCGAAAACGCACACCACGGCTCTTTCTGAGAAAAAGCAAGCACGGAGGACGAGAATCGCTTTTGCCCTGCGTAGCGTTCCGGGCAGCGGGTAGAACCAGGCAGAGAATTCCCGGCTAGCAGCTTCCCTGTGGCCGGGAAGTGCAAACGTACACGTTTTCGCCGAAAACACGTTTTCCGGCGAAAACGCACACCACGGCTCTTTCTGAGAAGAAGCAAGCACGGAGGACGAGAATCGCTTTTCCCTGCGTAGCGTTCCGGGCAGCGGGTAGAACCAGGCAGAGAATTCCCGGCTAGCAGCTTCCCTGTGGCCGGGAAGTGCAAACGTACACGTTTTCGGCCGAAAACGTGTTTTCTGGCGAAAACGCACACCACGGCTCTTTCTGAGAAAAAGCAAGCACGGAGGACGAGAATCGCTTTTGCCCTGCGTAGTGTCCCGGCCAGCGGGTAGAACCAGGCAGAGAATTCCCGGCTAGCAGCTTCCCTGTGGCCGGGAAGTGCAAACGTACACGTTTTCGGCCGAAAACGCGTTTTCCGGCGAAAACGCACACCACGGCTCTTTCTGAGAAAAAGCAAGCACGGAGGACGAGAATCGCTTTTGCGCTGCGTAGCGTTCTGAGCAGCGGGTAGAAATAGGCAGCGAATTGCCGGCTAGCAGCTTCCCTGTGGCCGGGAAGTGCAAACGTACACGTTTTCGGCCGAAAACGCGTTTTCCGGCGAAAAAGCACACCTTGGCTCTTTCTGAGAAAAAGCAAGCACGGAGGACGAGAATCGCTTTTGCCCTGCGTAGCGCTCCGGGCAGCGGGTAGAACCAGGCAGAGAATTCCCGGCTAGCAGCTTCCCTGTGGCGGGGAAGTGCAAACGTACACGTTTTCGGCCAAAAACGCGTTTACCGGCGAAAATGCACACCACGGCTCTTTCTGAGAAAAAGCAAGCACGGAGGACGAGAATCGCTTTTGCCCTGCGTAGCGCTCCGGGCAGCGGGTAGAACCAGGCAGAGAATTCCCGGCTAGCAGCTTCCCTGTGGCGGGGAAGTGCAAACGTACACGTTTTCGGCCGAAAACGCGTTTTCTGGCGAAAACGCACACCACGGCTCTTTCTGAGAAAAAGCAAGCACGGAGGACGAGAATCGCTTTTGCCCTGCGTAGCGCTCCCGGCAGCGGGTAGAACCAGGCAGAGAATTCCCGGCTAGCAGCTTCCCTGTGGCGGGGAAGTGCAAACGTACACGTTTTCGGCCAAAAACGCGTTTTCCGGCGAAAACGCACACCAAGGCTCTTTCTGAGAAAAAGCAAGCACGGAGGACGAGAATCGCTTTTGCCCTGCGTAGCGTTCCGGGCAGCGGGTAGAACCAGGCAGAGAATTCCCGGCTAGCAGCTTCCCTGTGGCGGGGAAGTGCAAACGTACACGTTTTCGGCCGAAAACGCGTTTTTTGGCGAAAACGCACACCACGGCTCTTTCTGAGAAAAAGCAAGCACGGAGGACGAGAATCGCTTTTGCCCTGCGTAGTGTTCCGGGCAGCGGGTAGAACCATGCAGAGAATTCCCGGCTAGCAGCTTCCCTGTGGCCGGGAAGTGCAAACGTACACGTTTTCGGCCGAAAACGCGTTTTCCGGCGAAAACTCACACCACGGCTCTTTCTGAGAAAAAGCAAGCACGGAGGACGAGAATCGCTTTTGCCCTGTGTAGCGTTCCGGGCAGCGGGTAGAATCAGGCAGAGAATTCCCGCCTAGCAGCTTCCCTGTGGCCGGGAAGTGCAAACGTACAAATTTTCGGCCGAAAATGCGTTTTCCGGCGAAAACGCACACCACGGCTCTTTCTGAGAAAAAGCAAGCACGGAGGACGAGAATCGCTTTTGCCCTGGGTAGCGTTCCAGGCAGCGGGTAGAACCAGGCAGAGAATTCCCGGCTAGCAGCTTCCCTGTGGCCGGGAAGTGCAAACGTACACGTTTTCGGCCGAAAACGCGTTTTCCGGCGAAAACGCACACCACGGCTCTTTCTGAGAAAAAGCAAGCACGGAGGACGAGAATCGCTTTTGCCCTGCGTAGCGTTCCGGGCAGCGGGTAGAACCAGGCAGAGAATTCCCGGCTAGCAGCTTCCCTGTGGCCGGGAAGTGCAAACGTACAAATTTTCGGCCGAAAATGCGTTTTCCGGCGAAAACGCACACCACGGCTCTTTCTGAGAAAAAGCAAGCACGGAGGACGAGAATCGCTTTTCCCTGCGTAGCGTTCCGGGCAGCGGGTAGAACCAGGCAGAGAATTCCCGGCTAGCAGCTTCCCTGTGGCCGGGAAGTGCAAACATACACGTTTTCGGCCGAAAACGTGTTTTCTGGCGAAAACGCACACCACGGCTCTTTCTGAGAAAAAGCAAGCACGGAGGACGAGAATTGCTTTTGCCCTGCGTAGTGTCCCGGGCAGCGGGTAGAACCAGGCAGAGAATTCCCGGCTAGCAGCTTCCCTGTGGCCGGGAAGTGCAAACGTACACGTTTTCGGCCGAAAACGCGTTTTCCGGCGAAAACGCACACCACGGCTCTTTCTGAGAAAAAGCAAGCACGGAGGACGAGAATCGCTTTTGCCCTGCGTAGCGTTCCGGGCAGCGGGTAGAACCAGGCAGAGAATTCCCGGCTAGCAGCTTCCCTGTGGCCGGGAAGTGCAAACGTACACGTTTTCGGCCGAAAACTCGTTTAGCAGCGAAAACGCACACCACGGCTCTTTCTGAGAAAAAGCAAGCACGGAGGACGAGAATCGCTTTTGCCCTGCGTAGCGTTCCGGGCGGCGGGTAGAACCAGGCAGAGAATTCCCGGCTAGCAGCTTCCCTGTGGCGGGGAAGTGCAAACGTACACGTTTTCGGCCGAAAACGCGTTTTCCGGCGAAAACGCACACCACGGCTCTTTCTGAGAAAAGGCAAGCACGGAGGACGAGAATCGCTTTTCCCTGCGTAGCGTTCCGGGCAGCGGGTAGAACCAGGCAGAGAATTCCCGGCTAGCAGCTTCCCTGTGGCCGGGAAGTGCAAACGTACACGTTTTCGGCCGAAAACGCGTTTTCCGGCGAAAACGCACACCACGGCTCTTTCTGAGAAAAAGCAAGCACGGAGGACGAGAATCGCTTTTGCCCTGCGTAGCGTTCCGGGCAGCGGGTAGAACCAGGCAGAGAATTCCCGGCTAGCAGCTTCCCTGTGGCCGGGAAGTGCAAACGTACACGTTTTCGGCCGAAAACGCGTTTACCGGCGAAAACGCACACCACGGCTCTTTCTGAGAAAAAGCAAGCACGGAGGACGAGAATCGCTTTTGCCCTGCGTAGCGTTCCGGGCAGCGGGTAGAACCAGGCAGCGAATTGCCGGCTAGCAGCTTCCCTGTGGCCGGGAAGTGCAAACGTACACGTTTTCGGCCGAAAACGCGTTTTCCGGCGAAAACGCACACCACGGCTCTTTCTGAGAAAAAGCAAGCACGGAGGACGAGAATCGCTTTTGCCCTGCGTAGCGTTCCGGGCAGCGGGTAGAACCAGGCAGAGAATTCCCGGCTAGCAGCTTCCCTGTGGCGGGGAAGTGCAAACGTACACGTTTTCGGCCGAAAACGCGTTTTCCGGCGAAAACGCACACCACGGCTCTTTCTGAGAAAAAGCAAGCACGGAGGACGAGAATCGCTTTTGCCCTGCGTAGCGTTCTGAGCAGCGGGTAGAAATATGCAGCGAATTGCCGGCTAGCAGCTTCCCTGTGGCCGGGAAGTGCAAACGTACACGTTTTCGGCCGAAAACGCGTTTTCCGGCGAAAAAGCACACCATGGCTCTTTCTGAGAAAAAGCAAGCACGGAGGACGAGAATCGCTTTTGCCCTGCGTAGCGTTCCGGGCAGCGGGTAGAACCAGGCAGAGAATTCCCGGCTAGCAGCTTCCCTGTGGCCGGGAAGTGCAAACGTACACGTTTTCGGCCGAAAACGTGTTTTCTGGCGAAAACGCACACCACGGCTCTTTCTGAGAAAAAGCAAGCACGGAGGACGAGAATCGCTTTTGCCCTGCGTAGCGTTCCGGGCAGCGGGTAGAACCAGGCAGAGAATTCCCGGCTAGCAGCTTCCCTGTGGCCGGGAAGTGCAAACGTACACGTTTTCGGCCGAAAACGCGTTTTCCGGCGAAAACGCACACCACGGCTCTTTCTGAGATAAAGCAAGCACGGAGGACGAGAATCGCTTTTGCCCTGCGTAGCGTTCCGGGCAGCGGGTAGAACCAGGCAGAGAATTCCCGGCTAGCAGCTTCCCTGTGGCCGGGAAGTGCAAACGTACACGTTTTCGGCCGAAAACGCGTTTTCCGGCGAAAACGCACACCACGGCTCTTTCTGAGAAAAAGCAAGCACGGAGGACGAGAATCGCTTTTGCCCTGCGTAGCGTTCCGGGCAGCGGGTAGAACCAGGCAGAGAATTCCCGGCTAGCAGCTTCCCTGTGGCGGGGAAGTGCAAACGTACACGTTTTCGGCCGAAAACGCGTTTTCCGGCGAAAACGCACACCACGGCTCTTTCTGAGAAAAGGCAAGCACGGAGGACGAGAATCGCTTTTCCCTGCGTAGCGTTCCGGGCAGCGGGTAGAACCAGGCAGAGAATTCCCGGCTAGCAGCTTCCCTGTGGCCGGGAAGTGCAAACGTACACGTTTTCGGCCGAAAACGCGTTTTCCGGCGAAAACGCACACCACGGCTCTTTCTGAGAAAAAGCAAGCACGGAGGACGAGAATCGCTTTTGCCCTGCGTAGCGTTCCGGGCAGCGGGTAGAACCAGGCAGAGAATTCCCGGCTAGCAGCTTCCCTGTGGCCGGGAAGTGCAAACGTACACGTTTTCGCCGAAAACACGTTTTCCGGCGAAAACGCACACCACAGCTCTTTCTGAGAAAAAGGAAGCACGGAGGACGAGAATCGCTTTTGCCCTGCGTAGCGTTCCGGGCAGCGGGTAGAACCAGGCAGAGAATTCCCGGCTAGCAGCTTCCCTGTGGCCGGGAAGTGCAAACGTACACGTTTTCGGCCGAAAACGCGTTTACCGGCGAAAACGCACACCACGGCTCTTTCTGAGAAAAAGCAAGCACGGAGGACGAGAATCGTTTTTGCCCTGCGTAGCGTTCCGGGCAGCGGGTAGAACCAGGCAGCGAATTGCCGGCTAGCAGCTTCCCTGTGGCGGGGAAGTGCAAACGTACACGTTTTCAGCCGAAAACGCGTTTTCCGGCGAAAACGCACACCACGGCTCTTTCTGAGAAAAAGCAAGCACGAAGGACGAGAATCGCTTTTGCCCTGCGTAGCGTTCCGGGCAGCGGGTAGAACCAGGCAGAGAATTCCCGGCTAGCAGCTTCCCTGTGGCGGGGAAGTGCAAACGTACACGTTTTTGGCCGAAAACCCGTTTTCCGGCGAAAACGCACACCACGGCTCTTTCTGAGAAAAAGCAAGCACGGAGGACGAGAATCGCTTTTGCCCTGCGTAGCGTTCTGAGCAGCGGGTAGAAATATGCAGCGAATTTCCGGCTAGCAGCTTCCCTGTGGCCGGGAAGTGCAAACGTACACGTTTTCGGCCGAAAACGCGTTTTCCGGCGAAAAAGCACACCATGGCTCTTTCTGAGAAAAAGCAAGCACGGAGGACGAGAATCGCTTTTGCCCTGCGTAGCGTTCCGGGCAGCGGGTAGAACCAGGCAGAGAATTCCCGGCTAGCAGCTTCCCTGTGGCGGGGAAGTGCAAACGTACACGTTTTCGGGCGAAAACGCGTTTTCCGGCGAAAACGCACACCACGGCTCTTTCTGAGAAAAAGCAAGCACGGAGGACGTGAATCGCTTTTGCCCTGCGTAGCGTACCGGGCAGCGGGTAGAACCAGGCAGAGAATTCCCGGCTAGCAGCTTCCCTGTGGCCGGGAAGTGCAAACGTACACGTTTTCGGCCGAAAACGCGTTTTCTGGCGAAAACGCACACCACGGCTCTTTCTGAGAAAAAGCAAGCACGGAGGACGAGAATCGCTTTTCCCTGCGTAGCGTTCCGGGCAGCGGGTAGAACCAGGCAGAGAATTCCCGGCTAGCAGCTTCCCTGTGGCGGGGAAGTGCAAACGTACACGTTTTCGGCCGAAAACGCGTTTTCCGGCGAAAACGCACACCACGGCTCTTTCTGAGAAAAGGCAAGCACGGAGGACGAGAATCGCTTTTCCCTGCGTAGCGTTCCGGGCAGCGGGTAGAACCAGGCAGAGAATTCCCGGCTAGCAGCTTCCCTGTGGCCGGGAAGTGCAAACGTACACGTTTTCGGCCGAAAACGCGTTTTCCGGCGAAAACGCACACCACGGCTCTTTCTGAGAAAAAGCAAGCACGGAGGACGAGAATCGCTTTTGCCCTGCGTAGCGTTCCGGGCAGCGGGTAGAACCAGGCAGAGAATTCCCGGCTAGCAGCTTCCCTGTGGCCGGGAAGTGCAAACGTACACGTTTTCGGCCGAAAACGCGTTTACCGGCGAAAACGCACACCACGGCTCTTTCTGAGAAAAAGCAAGCACGGAGGACGAGAATCGCTTTTGCCCTGCGTAGCGTTCCGGGCAGCGGGTAGAACCAGGCAGCGAATTGCCGGCTAGCAGCTTCCCTGTGGCCGGGAAGTGCAAACGTACACGTTTTCGGCCGAAAACGCGTTTTCCGGCGAAAACGCACACCACGGCTCTTTCTGAGAAAAAGCAAGCACGGAGGACGAGAATCGCTTTTGCCCTGCGTAGCGTTCCGGGCAGCGGGTAGAACCAGGCAGAGAATTCCCGGCTAGCAGCTTCCCTGTGGCGGGGAAGTGCAAACGTACACGTTTTCGGCCGAAAACGCGTTTTCCGGCGAAAACGCACACCACGGCTCTTTCTGAGAAAAAGCAAGCACGGAGGACGAGAATCGCTTTTGCCCTGCGTAGCGTTCTGAGCAGCGGGTAGAAATATGCAGCGAATTGCCGGCTAGCAGCTTCCCTGTGGCCGGGAAGTGCAAACGTACACGTTTTCGGCCGAAAACGCGTTTTCCGGCGAAAAAGCACACCATGGCTCTTTCTGAGAAAAAGCAAGCACGGAGGACGAGAATCGCTTTTGCCCTGCGTAGCGTTCCGGGCAGCGGGTAGAACCAGGCAGAGAATTCCCGGCTAGCAGCTTCCCTGTGGCCGGGAAGTGCAAACGTACACGTTTTCGGCCGAAAACGTGTTTTCTGGCGAAAACGCACACCACGGCTCTTTCTGAGAAAAAGCAAGCACGGAGGACGAGAATCGCTTTTGCCCTGCGTAGCGTTCCGGGCAGCGGGTAGAACCAGGCAGAGAATTCCCGGCTAGCAGCTTCCCTGTGGCCGGGAAGTGCAAACGTACACGTTTTCGGCCGAAAACGCGTTTTCCGGCGAAAACGCACACCACGGCTCTTTCTGAGATAAAGCAAGCACGGAGGACGAGAATCGCTTTTGCCCTGCGTAGCGTTCCGGGCAGCGGGTAGAACCAGGCAGAGAATTCCCGGCTAGCAGCTTCCCTGTGGCCGGGAAGTGCAAACGTACACGTTTTCGGCCGAAAACGCGTTTTCCGGCGAAAACGCACACCACGGCTCTTTCTGAGAAAAAGCAAGCACGGAGGACGAGAATCGCTTTTGCCCTGCGTAGCGTTCCGGGCAGCGGGTAGAACCAGGCAGAGAATTCCCGGCTAGCAGCTTCCCTGTGGCGGGGAAGTGCAAACGTACACGTTTTCGGCCGAAAACGCGTTTTCCGGCGAAAACGCACACCACGGCTCTTTCTGAGAAAAGGCAAGCACGGAGGACGAGAATCGCTTTTCCCTGCGTAGCGTTCCGGGCAGCGGGTAGAACCAGGCAGAGAATTCCCGGCTAGCAGCTTCCCTGTGGCCGGGAAGTGCAAACGTACACGTTTTCGGCCGAAAACGCGTTTTCCGGCGAAAACGCACACCACGGCTCTTTCTGAGAAAAAGCAAGCACGGAGGACGAGAATCGCTTTTGCCCTGCGTAGCGTTCCGGGCAGCGGGTAGAACCAGGCAGAGAATTCCCGGCTAGCAGCTTCCCTGTGGCCGGGAAGTGCAAACGTACACGTTTTCGCCGAAAACACGTTTTCCGGCGAAAACGCACACCACAGCTCTTTCTGAGAAAAAGGAAGCACGGAGGACGAGAATCGCTTTTGCCCTGCGTAGCGTTCCGGGCAGCGGGTAGAACCAGGCAGAGAATTCCCGGCTAGCAGCTTCCCTGTGGCCGGGAAGTGCAAACGTACACGTTTTCGGCCGAAAACGCGTTTACCGGCGAAAACGCACACCACGGCTCTTTCTGAGAAAAAGCAAGCACGGAGGACGAGAATCGTTTTTGCCCTGCGTAGCGTTCCGGGCAGCGGGTAGAACCAGGCAGCGAATTGCCGGCTAGCAGCTTCCCTGTGGCGGGGAAGTGCAAACGTACACGTTTTCAGCCGAAAACGCGTTTTCCGGCGAAAACGCACACCACGGCTCTTTCTGAGAAAAAGCAAGCACGAAGGACGAGAATCGCTTTTGCCCTGCGTAGCGTTCCGGGCAGCGGGTAGAACCAGGCAGAGAATTCCCGGCTAGCAGCTTCCCTGTGGCGGGGAAGTGCAAACGTACACGTTTTTGGCCGAAAACCCGTTTTCCGGCGAAAACGCACACCACGGCTCTTTCTGAGAAAAAGCAAGCACGGAGGACGAGAATCGCTTTTGCCCTGCGTAGCGTTCTGAGCAGCGGGTAGAAATATGCAGCGAATTTCCGGCTAGCAGCTTCCCTGTGGCCGGGAAGTGCAAACGTACACGTTTTCGGCCGAAAACGCGTTTTCCGGCGAAAAAGCACACCATGGCTCTTTCTGAGAAAAAGCAAGCACGGAGGACGAGAATCGCTTTTGCCCTGCGTAGCGTTCCGGGCAGCGGGTAGAACCAGGCAGAGAATTCCCGGCTAGCAGCTTCCCTGTGGCCGGGAAGTGCAAACGTACACGTTTTCGGGCGAAAACGCGTTTTCCGGCGAAAACGCACACCACGGCTCTTTCTGAGAAAAAGCAAGCACGGAGGACGTGAATCGCTTTTGCCCTGCGTAGCGTACCGGGCAGCGGGTAGAACCAGGCAGAGAATTCCCGGCTAGCAGCTTCCCTGTGGCCGGGAAGTGCAAACGTACACGTTTTCGGCCGAAAACGCGTTTTCTGGCGAAAACGCACACCACGGCTCTTTCTGAGAAAAAGCAAGCACGGAGGACGAGAATCGCTTTTCCCTGCGTAGCGTTCCGGGCAGCGGGTAGAACCAGGCAGAGAATTCCCGGCTAGCAGCTTCCCTGTGGCCGGGAAGTGCAAACGTACACGTTTTCGGCCGAAAACGCGTTTTCCGGCGAAAACGCACACCACGGCTCTTTCTGAGAAAAAGCAAGCACGGAGGATGAGAATCGCTTTTGCCCTGCGTAGTGTTCCGGGCAGCGGGTAGAACCAGGCAGAGAATTCCCGGCTAGCAGCTTCCCTGTGGCCGGGAAGTGCAAACGTACACGTTTTCGGCCGAAAACGCGTTTTCTGGCGAAAACGCACACCACGGCTCTTTCTGAGAAAAAGCAAGCACGGAGGACGAGAATCGCTTTTGCCCTGCGTAGCGTTCCGGGCAGCGGGTAGAACCAGGCAGAGAATTCCCGGCTAGCAGCTTCCCTGTGGCCGGGAAGTGCAAACGTACACGTTTTCGGCCGAAAACGCGTTTTCCGGCGAAAACGCACACCACGGCTCTTTCTGAGAAAAAGCAAGCACGGAGGACGAGAATCGCTTTTGCCCTGCGTAGCGTTCCGGGCAGCGGGTAGAACCAGGCAGAGAATTCCCGGCTAGCAGCTTCCCTGTGGCCGGGAAGTGCAAACGTACACGTTTTCGGCCGAAAACGCGTTTTCCGGCGAAAACGCACACCACGGCTCTTTCTGAGAAAAGGCAAGCACGGAGGACGAGAATCGCTTTTCCCTGCGTAGCGTTCCGGGCAGCGGGTAGAACCAGGCAGAGAATTCCCGGCTAGCAGCTTCCCTGTGGCCGGGAAGTGCAAACGTACACGTTTTCGGCCGAAAACGCGTTTTCCCGCGAAAACGCACACCACGGCTCTTTCTGAGATAAAGCAAGCACGGAGGACGAGAATCGCTTTTGCCCTGCGTAGTGTTCCGGGCAGCGGGTAGAACCAGGCAGAGAATTCCCGGCTAGCAGCTTCCCTGTGGCGGGGAAGTGCAAACGTACACGTTTTCGGCCGAAAACGCGTTTTCCGGCGAAAACGCACACCACGGCTCTTTCTGAGAAAAAGCAAGCACGGAGGACGAGAATCGCTTTTGCCCTGCGTAGCGTTCCGGGCAGCGGGTAGAACCAGGCAGAGAATTCCCGGCTAGCAGCTTCCCTGTGGCCGGGAAGTGCAAACGTACACGTTTTCGCCGAAAACACGTTTTCCGGCGAAAACGCACACCACGGCTCTTTCTGAGAAAAAGCAAGCACGGAGGACGAGAATCGCTTTTGCCCTGCGTAGCGTTCCGGGCAGCGGGTAGAACCAGGCAGAGAATTCCCGGCTAGCAGCTTCCCTGTGGCCGGGAAGTGCAAACGTACACGTTTTCGGCCGAAAACGCGTTTTCCGGCGAAAACGCACACCACGGCTCTTTCTGAGAAAAAGCAAGCACGGAGGACGAGAATCGCTTTTGCCCTGCGTAGCGTTCTGAGCAGCGGGTAGAAATAGGCAGCGAATTGCCGGCTAGCAGCTTCCCTGTGGCCGGGAAGTGCAAACGTACACGTTTTCGGCCGAAAACGCGTTTTCCGGCGAAAAAGCACACCATGGCTCTTTCTGAGAAAAAGCAAGCACGGAGGACGAGAATCGTTTTTGCCCTGCGTAGCGTTCCTGGCAGCGGGTAGAACCAGGCAGAGAATTCCCGGCTAGCAGCTTCCCTGTGGCGGGGAAGTGCAAACGTACACGTTTTCGGCCGAAAACGCTTTTTCCGGCGAAAAAGCACACCATGGCTCTTTCTGAGAAAAAGCAAGCACGGAGGACGAGAATCGCTTTTGCCCTGCGTAGCATTCCGGGCAGCGGGTAGAACCAGGCAGAGAATTCCCGGCTAGCAGCTTCCCTGTGGCCGGGAAGTGCAAACGTACACGTTTTCGGACGAAAACGCGTTTTCCCGCGAAAACGCACACCACGGCTCTTTCTGAGAAAAAGCAAGCACGGAGGACGAGAATCGCTTTTGCCCTGCGTAGCGCTCCGGGCAGCGGGTAGAACCAGGCAGAGAATTCCCGGCTAGCAGCTTCCCTGTGGCGGGGAAGTGCAAACGTACACGTTTTCGGCCGAAAACGCTTTTACCGGCGAAAACGCACACCACTACTCTTTCTGAGATAAAGCAAGCACGGAGGACGAGAATCGCTTTTGCCCTGCGTAGCGTTCCGGGCAGCGGGTAGAACCAGGCAGAGAATTCCCGGCTAGCAGCTTCCCTGTGGCGGGGAAGTGCAAACGTACACGTTTTCGGCCGAAAACGCGTTTTCTGGAGAAAACGCACACCACGGCTCTTTCTGAGAAAAAGCAAGCACGGAGGACGAGAATCGCTTTTGCCCTGCGTAGTGTTCCGGGCAGCGGGTAGAACCAGGCAGAGAATTCCCGGCTAGCAGCTTCCCTGTGGCCGGGAAGTGCAAACGTACACGTTTTCGGCCGAAAACGCTTTCTCCGGCGAAAAAGCACACCATGGCTCTTTCTGAGAAAAAGCAAGCACGGAGGACGAGAATCGCTTTTGCCCTGCGTAGCGTTCCGGGCAGCGGGTAGAACCAGGCAGAGAATTACCGGCTAGCAGCTTCCCTGTGGCCGGGAAGTGCAAACGTACACGTTTTCGGCCGAAAACGCGTTTACCGGCGAAAACGCACACCACGACTCTTTCTGAGATAAAGCAAGCACGGAGGACGAGAATCGCTTTTGCCCTGCGTAGCGTTCCAGGCAGCGGGTAGAACCAGGCAGAGAATTCCCGGCTAGCAGCTTCCCTGTGGCGGGGAAGTGCAAACGTACACGTTTTCGGCCGGAAACGCGTTTTCTGGCGAAAACGCACACCACGGCTCTTTCTGAGAAAAAGCAAGCACGGAGGACGAGAATCGCTTTTGCCCTGCGTAGTGTTCCGGGCAGCGGGTACAACCAGGCAGAGAATTCCCGGCTAGCAGCTTCCCTGTGGCGGGGAAGTGCAAACGTACACGTTTTCGGCCGAAAACGCGTTTTCCCGCAAAAACGCACACCACGGCTCTTTCTGAGAAAAAGCAAGCACGGAGGACGAGAATAGCTTTTGCCCTGCGTAGTGTCCCGGGCAGCGGGTAGAACCAGGCAGAGAATTCCCGGCTAGCAGCTTCCCTGTGGCCGGGAAGTGCAAACGTACACGTTTTCGGCCGAAAACGCGTTTTCCGGCGAAAAAGCACACCATGGCTCTTTCTGAGAAAAAGCAAGCACGGAGGACGAGAATCGCTTTTGCCCTGCGTAGCGTTCCGGGCAGCGGGTAGAACCAGGCAGAGAATTCCCGTCTAGCAGCTTCCCTGTGGCGGGGAAGTGCAAACGTACACGTTTTCGGGCGAAAACGCGTTTTCCGGCGAAAACGCACACCACGGCTCTTTCTGAGAAAAAGCAAGCACGGAGGACGTGAATCGCTTTTGCCCTGCGTAGCGTTCCGGGCAGCGGGTAGAACCAGGCAGAGAATTCCCGGCTAGCAGCTTCCCTGTGGCCGGGAAGTGCAAACGTACACGTTTCGGCCGAAAACGCGTTTTCCGGCGAAAACGCACACCACGGCTCTTTCTGAGAAAAAGCAAGCACGGAGGACGAGAATCGCTTTTGCCCTGCGTAGCGTTCCGGGCAGCGGGTAGAACCAGGCAGAGAATTCCCGGCTAGCAGCTTCCCTGTGGCCGGGAAGTGCAAACGTACACGTTTTCGGCCGAAAACGCGTTTTCTGGCGAAAACGCACACCACGGCTCTTTCTGAGAAAAAGCAAGCACGGAGGACGAGAACCGCTTTTGCCCTGCGTAGCGTTCCGGGCAGCGGGTAGAACCAGGCAGAGAATTCCCGGCTAGCAGCTTCCCTGTGGCGGGGAAGTGCAAACGTACACGTTTTCGGCCGAAAACGCGTTTTCCGGCGAAAACGCACACCACGGCTCTTTCTGAGAAAAAGCAAGCACGGAGGACGAGAATCGCTTTTGCCCTGCGTAGCGTTCCGGGCAGCGGGTAGAACCAGGCAGAGAATTCCCGGCTAGCAGCTTCCCTGTGGCCGGGAAGTGCAAACGTACACGTTTTCGGCCGAAAACGCGTTTTCTGGCGAAAACGCACACCACGGCTCTTTCTGAGAAAAAGCAAGCACGGAGGACGAGAATCGCTTTTCCCTGCGTAGCGTTCCGGGCAGCGGGTAGAACCAGGCAGAGAATTCCCGGCTAGCAGCTTCCCTGTGGCGGGGAAGTGCAAACGTACACGTTTTCGGCCGAAAACGCGTTTTCCGGCGAAAACGCACACCACGGCTCTTTCTGAGAAAAAGCAAGCACGGAGGACGAGAATCGCTTTTGCCCTGCGTAGCGTTCCGGGCAGCGGGTAGAACCAGGCAGAGAATTCCCGGCTAGCAGCTTCCCTGTGGCCGGGAAGTGCAAACGTACACGTTTTCGGCCGAAAACGCGTTTTCTGGCGAAAACGCACACCACGGCTCTTTCTGAGAAAAAGCAAGCACGGAGGACGAGAATCGCTTTTCCCTGCGTAGCGTTCCGGGCAGCGGGTAGAACCAGGCAGAGAATTCCCGGCTAGCAGCTTCCCTGTGGCGGGGAAGTGCAAACGTACACGTTTTCGGCCGAAAACGCGTTTTCCGGCGAAAACGCACACCACGGCTCTTTCTGAGAAAAAGCAAGCACGGAGGACGAGAATCGCTTTTGCCCTGCGTAGCGTTCCGGGCAGCGGGTAGAACCAGGCAGAGAATTCCCGGCTAGCAGCTTCCCTGTGGCCGGGAAGTGCAAACGTACACGTTTTCGGCCGAAAACGCGTTTTCCGGCGAAAACGCACACCACGGCTCTTTCTGAGAAAAAGCAAGCACGGAGGACGAGAATCGCTTTTGCCCTGCGTAGCGTTCCGGGCAGCGGGTAGAACCAGGCAGAGAATTCCCGGCTAGCAGCTTCCCTATGGCTGGGAAGTGCAAACGTACACGTTTTCGGCCGAAAACGCGTTTACCGGCGAAAACGCACACCACGGCTCTTTCTGAGAAAAAGCAAGCACGGAGGACGAGAACCGCTTTTGCCCTGCGTAGCGTTCCGGGCAGCGGGTAGAACCAGGCAGAGAATTCCCGGCTAGCAGCTTCCCTGTGGCCGGGAAGAGCAAACGTACACGTTTTCGGCCGAAAACGCGTTTTCCGGCGAAAACGCACACCACGGCTCTTTCTGAGAAAAAGCAAGCACGGAGGACGAGAATCGCTTTTGCCCTGCGTAGCGTTCCGAGCAGCGGGTAGAAATAGGCAGCGAATTCCCGGCTAGCAGCTTCCCTGTGGCCGGGAAGTGCAAACGTACACGTTTTCGGCCGAAAACGCGTTTTCCGGCGAAAACGCACACCACGGCTCTTTCTGAGAAAAAGCAAGCACGGAGGACGAGAATCGCTTTTGCCCTGCGTAGCGTTCCGGGCAGCGGGTAGAACCAGGCAGAGAATTCCCGGCTAGCAGCTTCCCTGTGGCCGGGAAGTGCAAACGTACACGTTTTCGCCGAAAACACGTTTTCCGGCGAAAACGCACACCACAGCTCTTTCTGAGAAAAAGGAAGCACGGAGGACGAGAATCGCTTTTGCCCTGCGTAGCGTTCCGGGCAGCGGGTAGAACCAGGCAGAGAATTCCCGGCTAGCAGCTTCCCTGTGGCCGGGAAGTGCAAACGTACACGTTTTCGGCCGAAAACGCGTTTACCGGCGAAAACGCACACCACGGCTCTTTCTGAGAAAAAGCAAGCACGGAGGACGAGAATCGTTTTTGCCCTGCGTAGCGTTCCGGGCAGCGGGTAGAACCAGGCAGCGAATTGCCGGCTAGCAGCTTCCCTGTGGCGGGGAAGTGCAAACGTACACGTTTTCAGCCGAAAACTCGTTTTCCGGCGAAAACGCACACCACGGCTCTTTCTGAGAAAAAGCAAGCACGAAGGACGAGAATCGCTTTTGCCCTGCGTAGCGTTCCGGGCAGCGGGTAGAACCAGGCAGAGAATTCCCGGCTAGCAGCTTCCCTGTGGCGGGGAAGTGCAAACGTACACGTTTTTGGCCGAAAACCCGTTTTCCGGCGAAAACGCACACCACGGCTCTTTCTGAGAAAAAGCAAGCACGGAGGACGAGAATCGCTTTTGCCCTGCGTAGCGTTCTGAGCAGCGGGTAGAAATATGCAGCGAATTTCCGGCTAGCAGCTTCCCTGTGGCCGGGAAGTGCAAACGTACACGTTTTCGGCCGAAAACGCGTTTTCCGGCGAAAAAGCACACCATGGCTCTTTCTGAGAAAAAGCAAGCACGGAGGACGAGAATCGCTTTTGCCCTGCGTAGCGTTCCGGGCAGCGGGTAGAACCAGGCAGAGAATTCCCGGCTAGCAGCTTCCCTGTGGCGGGGAAGTGCAAACGTACACGTTTTCGGGCGAAAACGCGTTTTCCGGCGAAAACGCACACCACGGCTCTTTCTGAGAAAAAGCAAGCACGGAGGACGTGAATCGCTTTTGCCCTGCGTAGCGTACCGGGCAGCGGGTAGAACCAGGCAGAGAATTCCCGGCTAGCAGCTTCCCTGTGGCCGGGAAGTGCAAACGTACACGTTTTCGGCCGAAAACGCGTTTTCTGGCGAAAACGCACACCACGGCTCTTTCTGAGAAAAAGCAAGCACGGAGGACGAGAATCGCTTTTCCCTGCGTAGCGTTCCGGGCAGCGGGTAGAACCAGGCAGAGAATTCCCGGCTAGCAGCTTCCCTGTGGCCGGGAAGTGCAAACGTACACGTTTTCGGCCGAAAACGCGTTTTCCGGCGAAAACGCACACCACGGCTCTTTCTGAGAAAAAGCAAGCACGGAGGACGAGAATCGCTTTTGCCCTGCGTAGTGTTCCGGGCAGCGGGTAGAACCAGGCAGAGAATTCCCGGCTAGCAGCTTCCCTGTGGCCGGGAAGTGCAAACGTACACGTTTTCGGCCGAAAACGCGTTTTCCGGCGAAAACGCACACCACGGCTCTTTCTGAGAAAAAGCAAGCACGGAGGACGAGAATCGCTTTTGCCCTGCGTAGCGTTCCGGGCAGCGGGTAGAACCAGGCAGAGAATTCCCGGCTAGCAGCTTCCCTGTGGCCGGGAAGTGCAAACGTACACGTTTTCGGCCGAAAACGCGTTTTCCGGCGAAAACGCACACCACGGCTCTTTCTGAGAAAAAGCAAGCACGGAGGACGAGAATCGCTTTTGCCCTGCGTAGCGTTCCGGGCAGCGGGTAGAACCAGGCAGAGAATTCCCGGCTAGCAGCTTCCCTGTGGCCGGGAAGTGCAAACGTACACGTTTTCGGCCGAAAACGCGTTTTCCGGCGAAAACGCACACCACGGCTCTTTCTGAGAAAAGGCAAGCACGGAGGACGAGAATCGCTTTTCCCTGCGTAGCGTTCCGGGCAGCGGGTAGAACCAGGCAGAGAATTCCCGGCTAGCAGCTTCCCTGTGGCCGGGAAGTGCAAACGTACACGTTTTCGGCCGAAAACGCGTTTTCCGGCGAAAACGCACACCACGGCTCTTTCTGAGATAAAGCAAGCACGGAGGACGAGAATCGCTTTTGCCCTGCGTAGTGTTCCGGGCAGCGGGTAGAACCAGGCAGAGAATTCCCGGCTAGCAGCTTCCCTGTGGCGGGGAAGTGCAAACGTACACGTTTTCGGCCGAAAACGCGTTTTCCGGCGAAAACGCACACCACGGCTCTTTCTGAGAAAAAGCAAGCACGGAGGACGAGAATCGCTTTTGCCCTGCGTAGCGTTCCGGGCAGCGGGTAGAACCAGGCAGAGAATTCCCGGCTAGCAGCTTCCCTGTGGCCGGGAAGTGCAAACGTACACGTTTTCGCCGAAAACACGTTTTCCGGCGAAAACGCACACCACGGCTCTTTCTGAGAAAAAGCAAGCACGGAGGACGAGAATCGCTTTTGCCCTGCGTAGCGTTCCGGGCAGCGGGTAGAACCAGGCAGAGAATTCCCGGCTAGCAGCTTCCCTGTGGCCGGGAAGTGCAAACGTACACGTTTTCGGCCGAAAACGCGTTTTCCGGCGAAAACGCACACCACGGCTCTTTCTGAGAAAAAGCAAGCACGGAGGACGAGAATCGCTTTTGCCCTGCGTAGCGTTCTGAGCAGCGGGTAGAAATAGGCAGCGAATTGCCGGCTAGCAGCTTCCCTGTGGCCGGGAAGTGCAAACGTACACGTTTTCGGCCGAAAACGCGTTTTCCGGCGAAAAAGCACACCATGGCTCTTTCTGAGAAAAAGCAAGCACGGAGGACGAGAATCGTTTTTGCCCTGCGTAGCGTTCCTGGCAGCGGGTAGAACCAGGCAGAGAATTCCCGGCTAGCAGCTTCCCTGTGGCGGGGAAGTGCAAACGTACACGTTTTCGGCCGAAAACGCTTTTTCCGGCGAAAAAGCACACCATGGCTCTTTCTGAGAAAAAGCAAGCACGGAGGACGAGAATCGCTTTTGCCCTGCGTAGCGTTCCGGGCAGCGGGTAGAACCAGGCAGAGAATTCCCGGCTAGCAGCTTCCCTGTGGCCGGGAAGTGCAAACGTACACGTTTTCGGACGAAAACGCGTTTTCCCGCGAAAAC
Organism: Athene noctua; assembly: GCF_965140245.1. Taxonomy (NCBI): domain Eukaryota; kingdom Metazoa; phylum Chordata; class Aves; order Strigiformes; family Strigidae; genus Athene; species Athene noctua. The sequence continues at coordinate 277,457 of NW_027437581.1, forward strand.
GCACACCACGGCTCTTTCTGAGAAAAAGCAAGCACGGAGGACGAGAATCGCTTTTGCCCTGCGTAGCGCTCCGGGCAGCGGGTAGAACCAGGCAGAGAATTCCCGGCTAGCAGCTTCCCTGTGGCGGGGAAGTGCAAACGTACACGTTTTCGGCCGAAAACGCTTTTACCGGCGAAAACGCACACCACTACTCTTTCTGAGATAAAGCAAGCACGGAGGACGAGAATCGCTTTTGCCCTGCGTAGCGTTCCGGGCAGCGGGTAGAACCAGGCAGAGAATTCCCGGCTAGCAGCTTCCCTGTGGCGGGGAAGTGCAAACGTACACGTTTTCGGCCGAAAACGCGTTTTCTGGCGAAAACGCACACCACGGCTCTTTCTGAGAAAAAGCAAGCACGGAGGACGAGAATCGCTTTTGCCCTGCGTAGTGTTCCGGGCAGCGGGTAGAACCAGGCAGAGAATTCCCGGCTAGCAGCTTCCCTGTGGCCGGGAAGTGCAAACGTACACGTTTTCGGCCGAAAACGCTTTCTCCGGCGAAAAAGCACACCATGGCTCTTTCTGAGAAAAAGCAAGCACGGAGGACGAGAATCGCTTTTGCCCTGCGTAGCGTTCCGGGCAGCGGGTAGAACCAGGCAGAGAATTACCGGCTAGCAGCTTCCCTGTGGCCGGGAAGTGCAAACGTACACGTTTTCGGCCGAAAACGCGTTTACCGGCGAAAACGCACACCACGACTCTTTCTGAGATAAAGCAAGCACGGAGGACGAGAATCGCTTTTGCCCTGCGTAGCGTTCCAGGCAGCGGGTAGAACCAGGCAGAGAATTCCCGGCTAGCAGCTTCCCTGTGGCGGGGAAGTGCAAACGTACACGTTTTCGGCCGGAAACGCGTTTTCTGGCGAAAACGCACACCACGGCTCTTTCTGAGAAAAAGCAAGCACGGAGGACGAGAATCGCTTTTGCCCTGCGTAGTGTTCCGGGCAGCGGGTACAACCAGGCAGAGAATTCCCGGCTAGCAGCTTCCCTGTGGCGGGGAAGTGCAAACGTACACGTTTTCGGCCGAAAACGCGTTTTCCCGCAAAAACGCACACCACGGCTCTTTCTGAGAAAAAGCAAGCACGGAGGACGAGAATAGCTTTTGCCCTGCGTAGTGTCCCGGGCAGCGGGTAGAACCAGGCAGAGAATTCCCGGCTAGCAGCTTCCCTGTGGCGGGGAAGTGCAAACGTACACGTTTTCGGCCGAAAACGCGTTTTCCGGCGAAAAAGCACACCATGGCTCTTTCTGAGAAAAAGCAAGCACGGAGGACGAGAATCGCTTTTGCCCTGCGTAGCGTTCCGGGCAGCGGGTAGAACCAGGCAGAGAATTCCCGTCTAGCAGCTTCCCTGTGGCGGGGAAGTGCAAACGTACACGTTTTCGGGCGAAAACGCGTTTTCCGGCGAAAACGCACACCACGGCTCTTTCTGAGAAAAAGCAAGCACGGAGGACGTGAATCGCTTTTGCCCTGCGTAGCGTTCCGGGCAGCGGGTAGAACCAGGCAGAGAATTCCCGGCTAGCAGCTTCCCTGTGGCCGGGAAGTGCAAACGTACACGTTTTCGGCCGAAAACGCGTTTTCTGGCGAAAACGCACACCACGGCTCTTTCTGAGAAAAAGCAAGCACGGAGGACGAGAATCGCTTTTCCCTGCGTAGCGTTCCGGGCAGCGGGTAGAACCAGGCAGAGAATTCCCGGCTAGCAGCTTCCCTGTGGCGGGGAAGTGCAAACGTACACGTTTTCGGCCGAAAACGCGTTTTCCGGCGAAAACGCACACCACGGCTCTTTCTGAGAAAAAGCAAGCACGGAGGACGAGAATCGCTTTTGCCCTGCGTAGCGTTCCGGGCAGCGGGTAGAACCAGGCAGAGAATTCCCGGCTAGCAGCTTCCCTGTGGCCGGGAAGTGCAAACGTACACGTTTTCGGCCGAAAACGCGTTTTCTGGCGAAAACGCACACCACGGCTCTTTCTGAGAAAAAGCAAGCACGGAGGACGAGAACCGCTTTTGCCCTGCGTAGCGTTCCGGGCAGCGGGTAGAACCAGGCAGAGAATTCCCGGCTAGCAGCTTCCCTGTGGCGGGGAAGTGCAAACGTACACGTTTTCGGCCGAAAACGCGTTTTCCGGCGAAAACGCACACCACGGCTCTTTCTGAGAAAAAGCAAGCACGGAGGACGAGAATCGCTTTTGCCCTGCGTAGCGTTCCGGGCAGCGGGTAGAACCAGGCAGAGAATTCCCGGCTAGCAGCTTCCCTGTGGCCGGGAAGTGCAAACGTACACGTTTTCGGCCGAAAACGCGTTTTCTGGCGAAAACGCACACCACGGCTCTTTCTGAGAAAAAGCAAGCACGGAGGACGAGAATCGCTTTTCCCTGCGTAGCGTTCCGGGCAGCGGGTAGAACCAGGCAGAGAATTCCCGGCTAGCAGCTTCCCTGTGGCGGGGAAGTGCAAACGTACACGTTTTCGGCCGAAAACGCGTTTTCCGGCGAAAACGCACACCACGGCTCTTTCTGAGAAAAAGCAAGCACGGAGGACGAGAATCGCTTTTGCCCTGCGTAGCGTTCCGGGCAGCGGGTAGAACCAGGCAGAGAATTCCCGGCTAGCAGCTTCCCTGTGGCCGGGAAGTGCAAACGTACACGTTTTCGGCCGAAAACGCGTTTTCTGGCGAAAACGCACACCACGGCTCTTTCTGAGAAAAAGCAAGCACGGAGGACGAGAATCGCTTTTCCCTGCGTAGCGTTCCGGGCAGCGGGTAGAACCAGGCAGAGAATTCCCGGCTAGCAGCTTCCCTGTGGCGGGGAAGTGCAAACGTACACGTTTTCGGCCGAAAACGCGTTTTCCGGCGAAAACGCACACCACGGCTCTTTCTGAGAAAAAGCAAGCACGGAGGACGAGAATCGCTTTTGCCCTGCGTAGCGTTCCGGGCAGCGGGTAGAACCAGGCAGAGAATTCCCGGCTAGCAGCTTCCCTGTGGCCGGGAAGTGCAAACGTACACGTTTTCGGCCGAAAACGCGTTTTCCGGCGAAAACGCACACCACGGCTCTTTCTGAGAAAAAGCAAGCACGGAGGACGAGAATCGCTTTTGCCCTGCGTAGCGTTCCGGGCAGCGGGTAGAACCAGGCAGAGAATTCCCGGCTAGCAGCTTCCCTATGGCTGGGAAGTGCAAACGTACACGTTTTCGGCCGAAAACGCGTTTACCGGCGAAAACGCACACCACGGCTCTTTCTGAGAAAAAGCAAGCACGGAGGACGAGAACCGCTTTTGCCCTGCGTAGCGTTCCGGGCAGCGGGTAGAACCAGGCAGAGAATTCCCGGCTAGCAGCTTCCCTGTGGCCGGGAAGAGCAAACGTACACGTTTTCGGCCGAAAACGCGTTTTCCGGCGAAAACGCACACCACGGCTCTTTCTGAGAAAAAGCAAGCACGGAGGACGAGAATCGCTTTTGCCCTGCGTAGCGTTCCGAGCAGCGGGTAGAAATAGGCAGCGAATTCCCGGCTAGCAGCTTCCCTGTGGCGGGGAAGTGCAAACGTACACGTTTTCGGCCGAAAACGCGTTTTGCGGCGAAAACGCACACCACGGCTCTTTCTGAGAAAAAGCAAGCACGGAGGACGAGAATTGCTTTTGCCCTGCGTAGCGTTCCGGGCAGCGGGTAGAACCAGGCAGAGAATTCCCGGCTAGCAGCTTCCCTGTGGCTGGGAAGTGCAAACGTACACGTTTCGGCCGAAAACGCGTTTTCCGGCGAAAACGCACACCACGGCTCTTTCTGAGAAAAAGCAAGCACGGAGGACGAGAACCGCTTTTGCCCTGCGTAGCGTTCCGGGCAGCGGGTAGAACCAGGCAGAGAATTCCCGGCTAGCAGCTTCCCTGTGGCCGGGAAGAGCAAACGTACACGTTTTCGGCCGAAAACGCGTTTTCTGGCGAAAACGCACACCACGGCTCTTTCTGAGAAAAAGCAAGCACGGAGGACGAGAAACGCTTTTGCCCTGCGTAGCGTTCCGGGCAGCGGGTAGAACCAGGCAGAGAATTCCCGTCTAGCAGCTTCCCTGTGGCCGGGAAGTGCAAACGTACACGTTTTCGGCCGAAAACGCGTTTTCCGGCGAAAACGCACACCACGGCTCTTTCTGAGAAAAAGCAAGCACGGAGGACGAGAATCGCTTTTGCCCTGCGTAGCGTTCCGGGCAGCGGGTAGAACCAGGCAGTGAATTCCCGGCTAGCAGCTTCCCTGTGGCCGGGAAGTGCAAACGTACACGTTTTCGGCCGAAAACGCGTTTTCCGGCGAAAACGCACACCACGGCTCTTTCTGAGAAAAAGCAAGCACGGAGGACGAGAATCGCTTTTGCCCTGCATAGTGTTCCGGGCAGCGGGTAGAACCAGGCAGAGAATTCCCGGCTAGCAGCTTCCCTGTGGCGGGGAAGTGCAAACGTACACGTTTTCGGCCGAAAACGCGTTTTCCGGCGAAAACGCACACCACGGCTCTTTCTGAGAAAAAGCAAGCACGGAGGATGAGAATCGCTTTTGCCCTGCATAGTGTTCCGGGCAGCGGGTAGAACCAGGCAGAGAATTCCCGTCTAGCAGCTTCCCTGTGGCGGGGAAGTGCAAACGTACACGTTTTCGGCCGAAAACGCGTTTTCCGGCGAAAACGCACACCACGGCTCTTTCTGAGAAAAAGCAAGCACGGAGGACGAGAATCGCTTTTGCCCTGCGAAGCGTTCCGTGCAGCGGGAAGAACCAGGCAGAGAATTCCCGGCTAGCAGCTTCCCTGTGGCCGGGAAGTGCAAACGTACACGTTTTCGGCCGAAAACGCGTTTTCCGGCGAAAACGCACACCACGGCTCTTTCTGAGATAAAGCAAGCACGGAGGACGAGAATCGCTTTTGCCCTGCGTAGCGTTGCGGGCAGCGGGTAGAACCAGGCAGAGAATTCCCGGCTAGCAGCTTCCCTGTGGCGGGGAAGTGCAAACGTACACGTTTTCGGCCGAAAACGCGTTTTCCGGCGAAAACGCACACCACGGCTCTTTCTGAGAAAAAGCAAGCACGGAGGACGAGAATCGCTTTTGCCCTGCGTAGCGTTCCGGGCAGCGGGTAGAACCAGGCAGAGAATTCCCGGCTAGCAGCTTCCCTGTGGCCGGGAAGTGCAAACGTACACGTTTTCGGCCGAAAACGCGTTTTCCGGCGAAAACGCACACCACGGCTCTTTCTGAGAAAAAGCAAGCACGGAGGACGAGAATCGCTTTTGCCCTGCGTAGCGTTCCGGGCAGCGGGTAGAACCAGGCAGAGAATTCCCGGCTAGCAGCTTCCCTGTGGCGGGGAAGTGCAAACGTACACGTTTTCGGCCGAAAACGCGTTTTCTGGCGAAAACGCACACCACGGCTCTTTCTGAGAAAAAGCAAGCACGGAGGACGAGAATCGCTTTTGCCCTGCATAGTGTTCCGGGCAGCGGGTAGAACCAGGCAGAGAATTCCCGGCTAGAGGCTTCCCTATGGCGGGGAAGTGCAAACGTACACGTTTTCGGCCGAAAACGCGTTTTCCGGCGAAAACGCACACCACGGCTCTTTCTGAGAAAAAGCAAGCACGGAGGACGAGAATCGCTTTTGCCCTGCGTAGCGTTCCGGGCAGCGGGTAGAACCAGGCAGAGAATTCCCGGCTAGCAGCTTCCCTGTGGCGGGGAAGTGCAAACGTACACGTTTTCGGCCGAAAACGCGTTTTCTGGCGAAAACGCACACCACGGCTCTTTCTGAGAAAAAGCAAGCACGGAGGATGAGAATCGCTTTTGCCCTGCATAGTGTTCCGGGCAGCGGGTAGAACCAGGCAGAGAATTCCCGTCTAGCAGCTTCCCTGTGGCGGGGAAGTGCAAACGTACACGTTTTCGGCCGAAAACGCGTTTTCCGGCGAAAACGCACACCACGGCTCTTTCTGAGAAAAAGCAAGCACGGAGGACGAGAATCGCTTTTGCCCTGCGAAGCGTTCCGGGCAGCGGGAAGAACCAGGCAGAGAATTCCCGGCTAGCAGCTTCCCTGTGGCCGGGAAGTGCAAACGTACACGTTTTCGGCCGAAAACGCGTTTTCCGGCGAAAACGCACACCACGGCTCTTTCTGAGAAAAAGCAAGCACGGAGGACGAGAATCGATTTTGCCCTGCGTAGCGTTCCGGGCAGCGGGTAGAACCAGGCAGAGAATTCCCGTCTAGCAGCTTCCCTGTGGCGGGGAAGTGCAAACGTACACGTTTTCGGGCGAAAACGCGTTTTCCCGCGAAAACGCACACCACGGCTCTTTCTGAGAAAAAGCAAGCACGGAGGACGAGAATCGCTTTTGCCCTGCGTAGTGTTCCGGGCAGCGGGTAGAACCAGGCAGAGAATTCCCGGCTAGCAGCTTCCCTGTGGCTGGGAAGTGCAAACGTACACGTTTTCGGCCGAAAACGCGTTTTCCGGCGAAAACGCACACCACGGCTCTTTCTGAGAAAAAGCAAGCACGGAGGACGAGAACCGCTTTTGCCCTGCGTAGCGTTCCGGGCAGCGGGTAGAACCAGGCAGAGAATTCCCGGCTAGCAGCTTCCCTGTGGCCGGGAAGAGCAAACGTACACGTTTTCGGCCGAAAACGCGTTTTCCGGCGAAAACGCACACCACGGCTCTTTCTGAGAAAAAGCAAGCACGGAGGACGAGAATCGCTTTTGCCCTGCGTAGCGTTCCCGGCAGCGGGTAGAATCAGGCAGAGAATTCCCGGCTAGCAGCTTCCCTGTGGCCGGGAAGTGCAAACGTACACGTTTTCGGCCGAAAACGCGTTTTCCGGCGAAAACGCACACCACGGCTCTTTCTGAGAAAAAGCAAGCACGGAGGACGAGAATCGCTTTTGCCCTGCGAAGCGTTCCGGGCAGCGGGAAGAACCAGGCAGAGAATTCCCGGCTAGCAGCTTCCCTGTGGCCGGGAAGTGCAAACGTACACGTTTTCGGCCGAAAACGCGTTTTCCGGCGAAAACGCACACCACGGCTCTTTCTGAGAAAAAGCAAGCACGGAGGACGAGAATCGATTTTGCCCTGCGTAGCGTTCCGGGCAGCGGGTAGAACCAGGCAGAGAATTCCCGTCTAGCAGCTTCCCTGTGGCGGGGAAGTGCAAACGTACACGTTTTCGGGCGAAAACGCGTTTTCCCGCGAAAACGCACACCACGGCTCTTTCTGAGATAAAGCAAGCACGGAGGACGAGAATCGCTTTTGCCCTGCGTAGTGTTCCGGGCAGCGGGTAGAACCAGGCAGAGAATTCCCGGCTAGCAGCTTCCCTGTGGCTGGGAAGTGCAAACGTACACGTTTTCGGCCGAAAACGCGTTTTCCGGCGAAAACGCACACCACGGCTCTTTCTGAGAAAAAGCAAGCACGGAGGACGAGAACCGCTTTTGCCCTGCGTAGCGTTCCGGGCAGCGGGTAGAACCAGGCAGAGAATTCCCGGCTAGCAGCTTCCCTGTGGCCGGGAAGAGCAAACGTACACGTTTTCGGCCGAAAACGCGTTTTCCGGCGAAAACGCACACCACGGCTCTTTCTGAGAAAAAGCAAGCACGGAGGACGAGAATCGCTTTTGCCCTGCGTAGCGTTCCCGGCAGCGGGTAGAATCAGGCAGAGAATTCCCGGCTAGCAGCTTCCCTGTGGCCGGGAAGTGCAAACGTACACGTTTTCGGCCGAAAACGCGTTTTCCGGCGAAAACGCACACCACGGCTCTTTCTGAGAAAAAGCAAGCACGGAGGACGAGAATCGCTTTTGCCCTGCGTAGCGTTCCGGGCAGCGGGTAGAACCAGGCAGAGAATTCCCGTCTAGCAGCTTCCCTGTGGCCGGGAAGTGCAAACGTACACGTTTTCGGCCGAAAGCGCGTTTTCCGGCGAAAACGCACACCACGGCTCTTTCTGAGAAAAAGCAAGCACGGAGGACGAGAATCGCTTTTGCCCTGCATAGCGTTGCGGGCAGCGGGTAGAACCAGGCAGAGAATTCCCGGCTAGCAGCTTCCCTGTGGCGGGGAAGTGCAAACGTACACGTTTTCGGCCGAAAACGCGTTTTCCGGCGAAAACGCACACCACGGCTCTTTCTGAGAAAAAGCAAGCACGGAGGACGAGAAACGCTTTTGCCCTGCGTAGCGTTCCGGGCAGCGGGTAGAACCAGGCAGAGAATTCCCGGCTAGCAGCTTCCCTGTGGCCGGGAAGTGCAAACGTACACGTTTTCGGCCGAAAACGCGTTTTCCGGCGAAAACGCACACCACGGCTCTTTCTGAGAAAAAGCAAGCACGGAGGACGAGAATCGCTTTTGCCCTGCGTAGCGTTCCGGGCAGCGGGTAGAACCAGGCAGAGAATTCCCGGCTAGCAGCTTCCCTATGGCTGGGAAGTGCAAACGTACACGTTTTCGGCCGAAAACGCGTTTACCGGCGAAAACGCACACCACGGCTCTTTCTGAGAAAAAGCAAGCACGGAGGACGAGAACCGCTTTTGCCCTGCGTAGCGTTCCGGGCAGCGGGTAGAACCAGGCAGAGAATTCCCGGCTAGCAGCTTCCCTGTGGCCGGGAAGAGCAAACGTACACGTTTTCGGCCGAAAACGCGTTTTCGGCCAAAACGCACACCACGGCTCTTTCTGAGAAAAAGCAAGCACGGAGGACGAGAATCGCTTTTGCCCTGCGTAGCGTTCCGAGCAGCGGGTAGAAATAGGCAGCGAATTCCCGGCTAGCAGCTTCCCTGTGGCGGGGAAGTGCAAACGTACACGTTTTCGGCCGAAAACGCGTTTTGCGGCGAAAACGCACACCACGGCTCTTTCTGAGAAAAAGCAAGCACGGAGGACGAGAATCGCTTTTGCCCTGCGTAGCGTTCCGAGCAGCGGGTAGAAATAGGCAGAGAATTCCCGGCTAGCAGCTTCCCTGTGGCGGGGAAGTGCAAACGTACACGTTTTCGGCCGAAAACGCGTTTTCCCGCGAAAACGCACACCACGGCTCTTTCTGAGAAAAAGCAAGCACGGAGGACGAGAATCGCTTTTGCCCTGCGTAGCGTTCCGGGCAGCGGGTAGAACCAGGCAGAGAATTCCCGGCTAGCAGCTTCCCTGTGGCGGGGAAGTGCAAACGTACACGTTTTCGGGCGAAAACGCGTTTTCCCGCGAAAACGCACACCACGGCTCTTTCTGAGAAAAAGCAAGCACGGAGGACGAGAATCGCTTTTGCCCTGAGTAGCGTTCCGGGCAGCGGGTAGAACCAGGCAGAGAATTCCCGGCTAGCAGCTTCCCTGTGGCCGGGAAGTGCAAACGTACACGTTTTCGGCCGAAAACTCGTTTAGCGGCGAAAACGCACACCACGGCTCTTTCTGAGAAAAAGCAAGCACGGAGGACGAGAATCGCTTTTGCCCTGCGTAGCGTTCCGGGCAGCGGGTAGAACCAGGCAGAGAATTCCCGGCTAGCAGCTTCCCTGTGGCCGGGAAGTGCAAACGTACACGTTTTCGGCCGAAAACGCGTTTTCCGGCGAAAACGCACACCACGGCTCTTTCTGAGAAAAAGCAAGCACGGAGGACGAGAATCGCTTTTGCCCTGCGTAGCGTTCCGAGCAGCCGGTAGAAATAGGCAGCGAATTCCCGTCTAGCAGCTTCCCTGTGGCGGGGAAGTGCAAACGTACACGTTTTCGGCCGAAAACGCGTTTTCCGGCGAAAACGCACACCACGGCTCTTTCTGAGAAAAAGCAAGCACGGAGGACGAGAATCGCTTTTGCCCTGCGAAGCGTTCCGGGCAGCGGGAAGAACCAGGCAGAGAATTCCCGGCTAGCAGCTTCCCTGTGGCCGGGAAGTGCAAACGTACACGTTTTCGGCCGAAAACGCGTTTTCCGGCGAAAACGCACACCACGGCTCTTTCTGAGAAAAAGCAAGCACGGAGGACGAGAATCGATTTTGCCCTGCGTAGCGTTCCGGGCAGCGGGTAGAACCAGGCAGAGAATTCCCGGCTAGCAGCTTCCCTGTGGCGGGGAAGTGCAAACGTACACGTTTTCGGGCGAAAACGCGTTTTCCCGCGAAAACGCACACCACGGCTCTTTCTGAGAAAAAGCAAGCACGGAGGACGAGAATCGCTTTTGCCCTGCGTAGTGTTCCGGGCAGCGGGTAGAACCAGGCAGAGAATTCCCGGCTAGCAGCTTCCCTGTGGCTGGGAAGTGCAAACGTACACGTTTTCGGCCGAAAACGCGTTTTCCGGCGAAAACGCACACCACGGCTCTTTCTGAGAAAAAGCAAGCACGGAGGACGAGAACCGCTTTTGCCCTGCGTAGCGTTCCGGGCAGCGGGTAGAACCAGGCAGAGAATTCCCGGCTAGCAGCTTCCCTGTGGCCGGGAAGAGCAAACGTACACGTTTTCGGCCGAAAACGCGTTTTCCGGCGAAAACGCACACCACGGCTCTTTCTGAGAAAAAGCAAGCACGGAGGACGAGAATCGCTTTTGCCCTGCGTAGCGTTCCCGGCAGCGGGTAGAATCAGGCAGAGAATTCCCGTCTAGCAGCTTCCCTGTGGCCGGGAAGTGCAAACGTACACGTTTTCGGCCGAAAACGCGTTTTCCGGCGAAAACGCACACCACGGCTCTTTCTGAGAAAAAGCAAGCACGGAGGACGAGAATCGCTTTTGCCCTGCGTAGCGTTCCGGGCAGCGGGTAGAACCAGGCAGAGAATTCCCGTCTAGCAGCTTCCCTGTGGCCGGGAAGTGCAAACGTACACGTTTTCGGCCGAAAGCGCGTTTTCCGGCGAAAACGCACACCACGGCTCTTTCTGAGAAAAAGCAAGCACGGAGGACGAGAATCGCTTTTGCCCTGCGTAGCGTTGCGGGCAGCGGGTAGAACCAGGCAGAGAATTCCCGGCTAGCAGCTTCCCTGTGGCGGGGAAGTGCAAACGTACACGTTTTCGGCCGAAAACGCGTTTTCCGGCGAAAACGCACACCACGGCTCTTTCTGAGAAAAAGCAAGCACGGAGGACGAGAATCGCTTTTGCCCTGCGTAGCGTTCCGGGCAGCGGGTAGAACCAGGCAGAGAATTCCCGGCTAGCAGCTTCCCTGTGGCCGGGAAGTGCAAACGTACACGTTTTCGGCCGAAAACGCGTTTTCCGGCGAAAACGCACACCACGGCTCTTTCTGAGAAAAAGCAAGCACGGAGGACGAGAATCGCTTTTGCCCTGCGTAGCGTTCCGGGCAGCGGGTAGAACCAGGCAGAGAATTCCCGGCTAGCAGCTTCCCTATGGCTGGGAAGAGCAAACGTACACGTTTTCGGCCGAAAACGCGTTTACCGGCGAAAACGCACACCACGGCTCTTTCTGAGAAAAAGCAAGCACGGAGGACGAGAACCGCTTTTGCCCTGCGTAGCGTTCCGGGCAGCGGGTAGAACCAGGCAGAGAATTCCCGGCTAGCAGCTTCCCTGTGGCCGGGAAGAGCAAACGTACACGTTTTCGGCCGAAAACGCGTTTTCGGCGAAAACGCACACCACGGCTCTTTCTGAGAAAAAGCAAGCACGGAGGACGAGAATCGCTTTTGCCCTGCGTAGCGTTCCGAGCAGCGGGTAGAAATAGGCAGCGAATTCCCGGCTAGCAGCTTCCCTGTGGCGGGGACGTGCAAACGTACAAGTTTTCGGCCGAAAACGCGTTTTGCGGCGAAAACGCACACCACGGCTCTTTCTGAGAAAAAGCAAGCACGGAGGACGAGAATCGCTTTTGCCCTGCGTAGCGTTCCGAGCAGCGGGTAGAAATAGGCAGCGAATTCCCGGCTAGCAGCTTCCCTGTGGCGGGGAAGTGCAAACGTACACGTTTTCGGCCGAAAACGCGTTTTCCCGCGAAAACGCACACCACGGCTCTTTCTGAGAAAAAGCAAGCACGGAGGACGAGAATCGCTTTTGCCCTGCGTAGCGTTCCGGGCAGCGGGTAGAACCAGGCAGAGAATTCCCGGCTAGCAGCTTCCCTGTGGCCGGGAAGTGCAAACGTACACGTTTTCGGCCGAAAACGCGTTTTCCGGCGAAAACGCACACCACGGCTCTTTCTGAGAAAAAGCAAGCACGGAGGACGAGAATCGCTTTTGCCCTGCGTAGCGTTCCGAGCAGCCGGTAGAAATAGGCAGCGAATTCCCGGCTAGCAGCTTCCCTGTGGCGGGGAAGTGCAAACGTACACGTTTTCGGCCGAAAACGCGTTTTCCCGCGAAAACGCACACCACGGCTCTTTCTGAGAAAAAGCAAGCACGGAGGACGAGAATCGCTTTTGCCCTGCGTAGCGTTCCGGGCAGCGGGTAGAACCAGGCAGAGAATTCCCGGCTAGCAGCTTCCCTGTGGCGGGGAAGTGCAAACGTACACGTTTTCGGCCGAAAACGCGTTTTCCCGCGAAAACGCACACCACGGCTCTTTCTGAGAAAAAGCAAGCACGGAGGACGAGAATCGCTTTTGCCCTGAGTAGCGTTCCGGGCAGCGGGTAGAACCAGGCAGAGAATTCCCGGCTAGCAGCTTCCCTGTGGCCGGGAAGTGCAAACGTACACGTTTTCGGCCAAAAACTCGTTTAGCGGCGAAAACGCACACCACGGCTCTTTCTGAGAAAAAGCAAGCACGGAGGACGAGAATCGCTTTTGCCCTGCGTAGCGTTCCGGGCAGCGGGTAGAACCAGGCAGAGAATTCCCGGCTAGCAGCTTCCCTGTGGCCGGGAAGTGCAAACGTACACGTTTTCGGCCGAAAACGCGTTTTCCGGCGAAAACGCACACCACGGCTCTTTCTGAGTAAAAGCAAGCACGGAGGACGAGAATCGCTTTTGCCCTGCGTAGCGTTCCGGGCAGCGGGTAGAACCAGGCAGTGAATTCCCGGCTAGCAGCTTCCCTGTGGCGGGGAAGTGCAAACGTACACGTTTTCGGCCGAAAACGCGTTTTCCGGCGAAAACGCACACCACGGCTCTTTCTGAGAAAAAGCAAGCACGGAGGACGAGAATCGCTTTTGCCCTGCGTAGCGTTCCGGGCAGCGGGTAGAACCAGGCAGAGAATTCCCGGCTAGCAGCTTCCCTGTGGCCGGGAAGTGCAAACGTACACGTTTTCGGCCGAAAACGCGTTTTCCGGCGAAAACGCACACCACGGCTCTTTCTGAGAAAAAGCAAGCACGGAGGACGAGAATCGCTTTTGCCCTGCGTAGCGTTCCGGGCAGCGGGTAGAACCAGGCAGAGAATTCCCGGCTAGCAGCTTCCCTATGGCTGGGAAGTGCAAACGTACACGTTTTCGGCCGAAAACGCGTTTACCGGCGAAAACGCACACCACGGCTCTTTCTGAGAAAAAGCAAGCACGGAGGACGAGAACCGCTTTTGCCCTGCGTAGCGTTCCGGGCAGCGGGTAGAACCAGGCAGAGAATTCCCGGCTAGCAGCTTCCCTGTGGCCGGGAAGAGCAAACGTACACGTTTTCGGCCGAAAACGCGTTTTCGGCCAAAACGCACACCACGGCTCTTTCTGAGAAAAAGCAAGCACGGAGGACGAGAATCGCTTTTGCCCTGCGTAGCGTTCCGAGCAGCGGGTAGAAATAGGCAGCGAATTCCCGGCTAGCAGCTTCCCTGTGGCGGGGAAGTGCAAACGTACAAGTTTTCGGCCGAAAACGCGTTTTGCGGCGAAAACGCACACCACGGCTCTTTCTGAGAAAAAGCAAGCACGGAGGACGAGAATCGCTTTTGCCCTGCGTAGCGTTTTGAGCAGCGGGTAGAAATAGGCAGCGAATTCCCGGCTAGCAGCTTCCCTGTGGCGGGGAAGTGCAAACGTACACGTTTTCGGCCGAAAACGCGTTTTCCCGCGAAAACGCACACCACGGCTCTTTCTGAGAAAAAGCAAGCACGGAGGACGAGAATCGCTTTTGCCCTGCGTAGCGTTCCGGGCAGCGGGTAGAACCAGGCAGAGAATTCCCGGCTAGCAGCTTCCCTGTGGCGGGGAAGTGCAAACGTACACGTTTTCGGGCGAAAACGCGTTTTCCCGCGAAAACGCACACCACGGCTCTTTCTGAGAAAAAGCAAGCACGGAGGACGAGAATCGCTTTTGCCCTGAGTAGCGTTCCGGGCAGCGGGTAGAACCAGGCAGAGAATTCCCGGCTAGCAGCTTCCCTGTGGCCGGGAAGTGCAAACGTACACGTTTTCGGCCGAAAACTCGTTTAGCGGCGAAAACGCACACCACGGCTCTTTCTGAGAAAAAGCAAGCACGGAGGACGAGAATCGCTTTTGCCCTGCGTAGCGTTCCGGGCAGCGGGTAGAACCAGGCAGAGAATTCCCGGCTAGCAGCTTCCCTGTGGCCGGGAAGTGCAAACGTACACGTTTTCGGCCGAAAACGCGTTTTCCGGCGAAAACGCACACCACGGCTCTTTCTGAGAAAAAGCAAGCACGGAGGACGAGAATCGCTTTTGCCCTGCGTAGCGTTCCGGGCAGCGGGTAGAACCAGGCAGAGAATTCCCGGCTAGCAGCTTCCCTATGGCTGGGAAGAGCAAACGTACACGTTTTCGGCCGAAAACGCGTTTACCGGCGAAAACGCACACCACGGCTCTTTCTGAGAAAAAGCAAGCACGGAGGACGAGAACCGCTTTTGCCCTGCGTAGCGTTCCGGGCAGCGGGTAGAACCAGGCAGAGAATTCCCGGCTAGCAGCTTCCCTGTGGCCGGGAAGAGCAAACGTACACGTTTTCGGCCGAAAACGCGTTTTCGGCGAAAACGCACACCACGGCTCTTTCTGAGAAAAAGCAAGCACGGAGGACGAGAATCGCTTTTGCCCTGCGTAGCGTTCCGAGCAGCGGGTAGAAATAGGCAGCGAATTCCCGGCTAGCAGCTTCCCTGTGGCGGGGAAGTGCAAACGTACAAGTTTTCGGCCGAAAACGCGTTTTGCGGCGAAAACGCACACCACGGCTCTTTCTGAGAAAAAGCAAGCACGGAGGACGAGAATCGCTTTTGCCCTGCGTAGCGTTCCGAGCAGCCGGTAGAAATAGGCAGCGAATTCCCGGCTAGCAGCTTCCCTGTGGCGGGGAAGTGCAAACGTACACGTTTTCGGCCGAAAACGCGTTTTCCCGCGAAAACGCACACCACGGCTCTTTCTGAGAAAAAGCAAGCACGGAGGACGAGAATCGCTTTTGCCCTGCGTAGCGTTCCGGGCAGCGGGTAGAACCAGGCAGAGAATTCCCGGCTAGCAGCTTCCCTGTGGCCGGGAAGTGCAAACGTACACGTTTTCGGCCGAAAACGCGTTTTCCGGCGAAAACGCACACCACGGCTCTTTCTGAGAAAAAGCAAGCACGGAGGACGAGAATCGCTTTTGCCCTGCGTAGCGTTCCGAGCAGCCGGTAGAAATAGGCAGCGAATTCCCGGCTAGCAGCTTCCCTGTGGCGGGGAAGTGCAAACGTACACGTTTTCGGCCGAAAACGCGTTTTCCCGCGAAAACGCACACCACGGCTCTTTCTGAGAAAAAGCAAGCACGGAGGACGAGAATCGCTTTTGCCCTGCGTAGCGTTCCGGGCAGCGGGTAGAACCAGGCAGAGAATTCCCGGCTAGCAGCTTCCCTGTGGCGGGGAAGTGCAAACGTACACGTTTTCGGCCGAAAACGCGTTTTCCCGCGAAAACGCACACCACGGCTCTTTCTGAGAAAAAGCAAGCACGGAGGACGAGAATCGCTTTTGCCCTGAGTAGCGTTCCGGGCAGCGGGTAGAACCAGGCAGAGAATTCCCGGCTAGCAGCTTCCCTGTGGCCGGGAAGTGCAAACGTACACGTTTTCGGCCAAAAACTCGTTTAGCGGCGAAAACGCACACCACGGCTCTTTCTGAGAAAAAGCAAGCACGGAGGACGAGAATCGCTTTTGCCCTGCGTAGCGTTCCGGGCAGCGGGTAGAACCAGGCAGAGAATTCCCGGCTAGCAGCTTCCCTGTGGCCGGGAAGTGCAAACGTACACGTTTTCGGCCGAAAACGCGTTTTCCGGCGAAAACGCACACCACGGCTCTTTCTGAGTAAAAGCAAGCACGGAGGACGAGAATCGCTTTTGCCCTGCGTAGCGTTCCGGGCAGCGGGTAGAACCAGGCAGTGAATTCCCGGCTAGCAGCTTCCCTGTGGCCGGGAAGTGCAAACGTACACGTTTTCGGCCGAAAACGCGTTTTCCGGCGAAAACGCACACCACGGCTCTTTCTGAGAAAAAGCAAGCACGGAGGACGAGAATCGCTTTTGCCCTGCGTAGCGTTCCGGGCAGCGGGTAGAACCAGGCAGAGAATTCCCGGCTAGCAGCTTCCCTGTGGCCGGGAAGTGCAAACGTACACGTTTTCGGCCGAAAACGCGTTTTCCGGCGAAAACGCACACCACGGCTCTTTCTGAGAAAAAGCAAGCACGGAGGACGAGAATCGCTTTTGCCCTGCGTAGCGTTCCGGGCAGCGGGTAGAACCAGGCAGAGAATTCCCGGCTAGCAGCTTCCCTATGGCTGGGAAGTGCAAACGTACACGTTTTCGGCCGAAAACGCTTTTACCGGCGAAAACGCACACCACGGCTCTTTCTGAGAAAAAGCAAGCACGGAGGACGAGAACCGCTTTTGCCCTGCGTAGCGTTCCGGGCAGCGGGTAGAACCAGGCAGAGAATTCCCGGCTAGCAGCTTCCCTGTGGCCGGGAAGAGCAAACGTACACGTTTTCGGCCGAAAACGCGTTTTCGGCCAAAACGCACACCACGGCTCTTTCTGAGAAAAAGCAAGCACGGAGGACGAGAATCGCTTTTGCCCTGCGTAGCGTTCCGAGCAGCGGGTAGAAATAGGCAGCGAATTCCCGGCTAGCAGCTTCCCTGTGGCGGGGAAGTGCAAACGTACAAGTTTTCGGCCGAAAACGCGTTTTGCGGCGAAAACGCACACCACGGCTCTTTCTGAGAAAAAGCAAGCACGGAGGACGAGAATCGCTTTTGCCCTGCGTAGCGTTCCGAGCAGCGGGTAGAAATAGGCAGCGAATTCCCGGCTAGCAGCTTCCCTGTGGCGGGGAAGTGCAAACGTACACGTTTTCGGCCGAAAACGCGTTTTCCCGCGAAAACGCACACCACGGCTCTTTCTGAGAAAAAGCAAGCACGGAGGACGAGAATCGCTTTTGCCCTGCGTAGCGTTCCGGGCAGCGGGTAGAACCAGGCAGAGAATTCCCGGCTAGCAGCTTCCCTGTGGCCGGGAAGTGCAAACGTACACGTTTTCGGGCGAAAACGCGTTTTCCCGCGAAAACGCACACCACGGCTCTTTCTGAGAAAAAGCAAGCACGGAGGACGAGAATCGCTTTTGCCCTGAGTAGCGTTCCGGGCAGCGGGTAGAACCAGGCAGAGAATTCCCGGCTAGCAGCTTCCCTGTGGCCGGGAAGTGCAAACGTACACGTTTTCGGCCGAAAACTCGTTTAGCGGCGAAAACGCACACCACGGCTCTTTCTGAGAAAAAGCAAGCACGGAGGACGAGAATCGCTTTTGCCCTGCGTAGCGTTCCGGGCAGCGGGTAGAACCAGGCAGAGAATTCCCGGCTAGCAGCTTCCCTGTGGCCGGGAAGTGCAAACGTACACGTTTTCGGCCGAAAACGCGTTTTCCGGCGAAAACGCACACCACGGCTCTTTCTGAGAAAAAGCAAGCACGGAGGACGAGAATCGCTTTTGCCCTGCGTAGCGTTCCGAGCAGCCGGTAGAAATAGGCAGCGAATTCCCGGCTAGCAGCTTCCCTGTGGCGGGGAAGTGCAAACGTACACGTTTTCGGCCGAAAACGCGTTTTCCCGCGAAAACGCACACCACGGCTCTTTCTGAGAAAAAGCAAGCACGGAGGACGAGAATCGCTTTTGCCCTGCGTAGCGTTCCGGGCAGCGGGTAGGACCAGGCAGAGAATTCCCGGCTAGCAGCTTCCCTGTGGCGGGGAAGTGCAAACGTACACGTTTTCGGCCGAAAACGCGTTTTCCCGCGAAAACGCACACCACGGCTCTTTCTGAGAAAAAGCAAGCACGGAGGACGAGAATCGCTTTTGCCCTGAGTAGCGTTCCGGGCAGCGGGTAGAACCAGGCAGAGAATTCCCGGCTAGCAGCTTCCCTGTGGCCGGGAAGTGCAAACGTACACGTTTTCGGCCAAAAACTCGTTTAGCGGCGAAAACGCACACCACGGCTCTTTCTGAGAAAAAGCAAGCACGGAGGACGAGAATCGCTTTTGCCCTGCGTAGCGTTCCGGGCAGCGGGTAGAACCAGGCAGAGAATTCCCGGCTAGCAGCTTCCCTGTGGCCGGGAAGTGCAAACGTACACGTTTTCGGCCGAAAACGCGTTTTCCGGCGAAAACGCACACCACGGCTCTTTCTGAGAAAAAGCAAGCACGGAGGACGAGAATCGCTTTTGCCCTGCGTAGCGTTCCGGGCAGCGGGTAGAACCAGGCAGTGAATTCCCGGCTAGCAGCTTCCCTGTGGCCGGGAAGTGCAAACGTACACGTTTTCGGCCGAAAACGCGTTTTCCGGCGAAAACGCACACCACGGCTCTTTCTGAGAAAAAGCAAGCACGGAGGACGAGAATCGCTTTTGCCCTGCGTAGCGTTCCCGGCAGCGGGTAGAATCAGGCAGAGAATTCCCGTCTAGCAGCTTCCCTGTGGTCGGGAAGTGCAAACGTACACGTTTTCGGCCGAAAACGCGTTTTCCGGCGAAAACGCACACCACGGCTCTTTCTGAGAAAAAGCAAGCACGGAGGACGAGAATCGCTTTTGCCCTGCGTAGCGTTCCGGGCAGCGGGTAGAACCAGGCAGAGAATTCCCGTCTAGCAGCTTCCCTGTGGCGGGGAAGTGCAAACGTACACGTTTTCGGCCGAAGACGCGTTTTCCGGCGAAAACGCACACCACGGCTCTTTCTGAGAAAAAGCAAGCACGGAGGACGAGAATCGCTTTTGCCCTGCGTAGCGTTGCGGGCAGCGGGTAGAACCAGGCAGAGAATTCCCGGCTAGCAGCTTCCCTGTGGCGGGGAAGTGCAAACGTACACGTTTTCGGCCGAAAACGCGTTTTCCGGCGAAAACGCACACCACGGCTCTTTCTGAGAAAAAGCAAGCACGGAGGACGAGAATCGCTTTTGCCCTGCGTAGCGTTCCGGGCAGCGGGTAGAACCAGGCAGAGAATTCCCGGCTAGCAGCTTCCCTGTGGCTGGGAAGTGCAAACGTACACGTTTCGGCCGAAAACGCGTTTTCCGGCGAAAACGCACACCACGGCTCTTTCTGAGAAAAAGCAAGCACGGAGGACGAGAACCGCTTTTGCCCTGCGTAGCGTTCCGGGCAGCGGGTAGAACCAGGCAGAGAATTCCCGGCTAGCAGCTTCCCTGTGGCGGGGAAGTGCAAACGTACACGTTTTCGGCCGAAAATGCGTTTTCCGGCGAAAACGCACACCACGGCTCTTTCTGAGAAAAAGCAAGCACGGAGGACGAGAATCGCTTTTGCCCTGCGTAGCGTTCTGAGCAGCGGGTAGAACCAGGAAGTGAATTCCCGTCTAGCAGCTTCCCTGTGGCCGGGAAGTGCAAACGTACACGTTTTCGGGCGAAAACGCGTTTTCCCGCGAAAACGCACACCACGGCTCTTTCTAAGAAAAAGCAAGCACGGAGGACGAGAATCGCTTTTGCCCTGCGTATCGTTCCGGGCAGCGGGTAGAAGCAGGCAGTGAATTCCCGGCTAGCAGCTTCCCTGTGGCCGGGAAGTGCAAACGTACACGTTTTCGGCCGAAAACGCGTTTTCCGGCGAAAACGCACACCACGGCTCTTTCTGAGAAAAAGCAAGCACGGAGGACGAGAATCGCTTTTGCCCTGCGTAGCGTTCCGGGCAGCGGGTAGAACCAGGCAGAGAATTCCCGTCTAGCAGCTTCCCTGTGGCCGGGAAGTGCAAACGTACACGTTTTCGGCCGAAAACGCGTTTTCCGGCGAAAACGCACACCACGGCTCTTTCTGAGAAAAAGCAAGCACGGAGGACGAGAATCGCTTTTGCCCTGCGTAGCGTTCCGGGCAGCGGGTAGAACCAGGCAGAGAATTCCCGGCTAGCAGCTTCCCTGTGGCGGGGAAGTGCAAACGTACACGTTTTCGGCCGAAAACGCGTTTTCCGGCGAAAACGCACACCACGGCTCCTTCTGAGAAAAAGAAAGCACGGAGGACGAGAATCGCTTTTGCCCTGCGTAGCGTTCCGGGCAGCGGGTAGAACCAGGCAGAGAATTCCCGGCTAGCAGCTTCCCTGTGGCGGGGAAGTGCAAACGTACACGTTTTCGGCCGAAAACGCGTTTTCCGGCGAAAACGCACACCACGGCTCTTTCTGAGATAAAGCAAGCACGGAGGACGAGAATCGCTTTTGCCCTGCGTAGCGTTCCGGGCAGCGGGTAGAACCAGGCAGAGAATTCCCGGCTAGCAGCTTCCCTGTGGCGGGGAAGTGCAAACGTACACGTTTTCGGCCGAAAACGCGTTTTCCGGCGAAAACGCACACCACGGCTCTTTCTGAGAAAAAGCAAGCACGGAGGACGAGAATCGCTTTTGCCCTGCGTAGCGTTCCGGGCAGCGGGTAGAACCAGGCAGAGAATTCCCGGCTAGCAGCTTCCCTGTGGCCGGGAAGTGCAAACGTACACGTTTTCGGCCGAAAACGCGTTTTCCGGCGAAAACGCACACCACGGCTCTTTCTGAGAAAAAGCAGCACGGAGGACGAGAATCGCTTTTGCCCTGCGTAGCGTTCCGGGCAGCGGGTAGAACCAGGCAGAGAATTCCCGGCTAGCAGCTTCCCTATGGCTGGGAAGTGCAAACGTACACGTTTTCGGCCGAAAACGCGTTTACCGGCGAAAACGCACACCACGGCTCTTTCTGAGAAAAAGCAAGCACGGAGGACGAGAACCGCTTTTGCCCTGCGTAGCGTTCCGGGCAGCGGGTAGAACCAGGCAGAGAATTCCCGGCTAGCAGCTTCCCTGTGGCGGGGAAGTGCAAACGTACACGTTTTCGGCCGAAAATGCGTTTTCCGGCGAAAACGCACACCACGGCTCTTTCTGAGAAAAAGCAAGCACGGAGGACGAGAATCGCTTTTGCCCTGCGTAGCGTTCTGAGCAGCGGGTAGAACCAGGAAGTGAATTCCCGTCTAGCAGCTTCCCTGTGGCCGGGAAGTGCAAACGTACACGTTTTCGGGCGAAAACGCGTTTTCCCGCGAAAACGCACACCACGGCTCTTTCTAAGAAAAAGCAAGCACGGAGGACGAGAATCGCTTTTGCCCTGCGTATCGTTCCGGGCAGCGGGTAGAAGCAGGCAGTGAATTCCCGGCTAGCAGCTTCCCTGTGGCCGGGAAGTGCAAACGTACACGTTTTCGGCCGAAAACGCGTTTTCCGGCGAAAACGCACACCACGGCTCTTTCTGAGAAAAAGCAAGCACGGAGGACGAGAATCGCTTTTGCCCTGCGTAGCGTTCCGGGCAGCGGGTAGAACCAGGCAGAGAATTCCCGTCTAGCAGCTTCCCTGTGGCCGGGAAGTGCAAACGTACACGTTTTCGGCCGAAAACGCGTTTTCCGGCGAAAACGCACACCACGGCTCTTTCTGAGAAAAAGCAAGCACGGAGGACGAGAATCGCTTTTGCCCTGCGTAGCGTTCCGGGCAGCGGGTAGAACCAGGCAGAGAATTCCCGGCTAGCAGCTTCCCTGTGGCGGGGAAGTGCAAACGTACACGTTTTCGGCCGAAAACGCGTTTTCCGGCGAAAACGCACACCACGGCTCCTTCTGAGAAAAAGAAAGCACGGAGGACGAGAATCGCTTTTGCCCTGCGTAGCGTTCCGGGCAGCGGGTAGAACCAGGCAGAGAATTCCCGGCTAGCAGCTTCCCTGTGGCGGGGAAGTGCAAACGTACACGTTTTCGGCCGAAAACGCGTTTTCCGGCGAAAACGCACACCACGGCTCTTTCTGAGATAAAGCAAGCACGGAGGACGAGAATCGCTTTTGCCCTGCGTAGCGTTCCGGGCAGCGGGTAGAACCAGGCAGAGAATTCCCGGCTAGCAGCTTCCCTGTGGCGGGGAAGTGCAAACGTACACGTTTTCGGCCGAAAACGCGTTTTCCGGCGAAAACGCACACCACGGCTCTTTCTGAGAAAAAGCAAGCACGGAGGATGAGAATCGCTTTTGCCCTGCATAGTGTTCCGGGCAGCGGGTAGAACCAGGCAGAGAATTCCCGTCTAGCAGCTTCCCTGTGGCGGGGAAGTGCAAACGTACACGTTTTCGACCGAAAAAGCGTTTTCCGTCGAAAACGCACACCACGGCTCTTTCTGAGAAAAAGCAAGCACGGAGGACGAGAACCGCTTTTGCCCTGCGTAGCGTTCCGGGCAGCGGGTAGAACCAGGCAGAGAATTCCCGGCTAGCAGCTTCCCTGTGGCCGGGAAGAGCAAACGTACACGTTTTCGGCCGAAAACGCGTTTTCCGGCTAAAACGCAAACCACGGCTCTTTCTGAGAAAAAGCCAGCACGGAGGACGAGAATCGCTTTTGCCCTGCGTAGCGTTCCGGGCAGCGGGTAGAACCAGGCAGAGAATTCCCGGCTAGCAGCTTCCCTGTGGCGGGGAAGTGCAAACGTACACGTTTTCGGCCGAAAACGCGTTTTCCGGCGAAAACG